>NC_091127.1:152264942-152600567 GCF_040183065.1 Periplaneta americana | reverse complement strand
AGGTATGTACTACAGTGCGTTATTGTTCTTTTCCTGTACGGAGATACAGTAGCATGTTCACGTCGTCTGTTTACGTTTAAAACCTGTTGAGCTAATGGTCTGAATGAAACAAAATATAACATATAGTAAATGTGCACTTACATTGAATGATAAGCCATCCCGCATCCACTGTCTACTAATGACTAGAGTCCTGGATTTGGTTACCTAAAGCCTCCAAGCAACCCGCAATAGTGTAGGAATGTATGGCGTATAGATCGGCGGCATCCAACGCTACTTAATTCAGGTCTGCTGTTCAGTGAACATACGAAAACAAAACAAAACTATGAGGTTGGAAATGAGTGTTCCAATATAAGAATTTGAGAACGAGCATGTCATTAGGAAAGAAGAAAATGTATTTTATCAGAAAGAAGGACAAATTTTATATTTGAAACACCTGAGATGTCTACAGACACTGATTTTAATGTGTAGAGACCCGTATAGCACGCACTCAATAATTTATTTTAAGTTTCTGCTGACATTTATATCGTTTCATTTGTTAATTCCAGCTTTTAATTATATCTAAAGTATAAAAATATCTATACTGCGTTCCATAATTTCTGACAAGCGACGTAAACATTGTCGGCAGAGGAAGAGAGAAGGATAATTGCAATTCAACCAATGGCAAAGGTCACATTCCAGGCTTATCTTGAAGTTGGGCGGTCTGAAGCGTTCTACCTTCGCCTTTAAATAAATACGTTGTTATTGTTGTTATTAAATCTAAGAGGTATTTTGTACATGAGTATTATTCCTGTTGTTCACCGGCTTTAACACACAGGTACACGAATAAACAGATCTAAACATACAGTACGGGTGCAGCGTGAACTGTTGACTCGCAACTTGGTCTGCGTACCAAGAGAATCTTATATGACAGATGTACACCTAACTTGTATTCAAAGTAACCAAACGCAACACTCTACTAATGACTTTCAAAGACTTTACGTAACAGATTCGTTTCATCATGTTTTCTTATGTTATCAGTTCTTGCTGTTACAATTTTTAGTGCGTTTTCATCACTATCTTCACTTGAAATTACGTGTCTATTTTGGCAGTACCTTCTCAACGGACTTTGAAATTATATTTCTTTTTATGTATTTTTACAAAGCTAATTTTCACAATTATATTCCTAACAGAAACTTGGCATTTATTTCCAAGAAATGTATTCGATATGCAAAAGATAGTTCGCATGACTGACCAATCAGGCCAAGTGTATATCAGAACTTCTGCTTCTATGAAAGATGGCTTAAGTAGGTCTACTCTACGCATGAACAAAGCACCGGCAAATTGACGACTTGTCAGTTATTTGTTAATCGATAACAATACGTTAGAAACTTTGACATTTGTCAAGCATTTGACTGGTTTCATTAACTACCGTTATATATGCTATAACAAGTGTTTACTAACAAACATTTAATTTTTTAATAGTTGTTTAAATATTACGTGTTTCATCAAATGCCGTTAAGTTTTTTGTAAACAAAACTCTTGTTAAATCATATTTTTATGTTGGAGTGTAGTATCTAATAGGCCATGACAATATCGTACTATTATGAATGCGGCCAAGGTGACTGGCCATCCATCATGACATTATAAGTTACCAGGATCTGTATCATAAATATCGAATGCGATACTTCTAATCAGTATGTATAAGTACATCTAGAATTATCACGAAGTAAGTAGAATGTACAATAAAGTCAGCGGAGCTATTTAGAATGTAATTTAATTTCATTGTAGTGAAATTTTCGTGTACAGGTAGTGTAGACAGTAGTTCAAGCTACTAGATGCACTGACAGATGCGATGATAAATTTCCCCCTTCTCTTAGCAACTGTGACGACATAATGAAGCGCTTTCTCTAGCACACGCATAAAATGAAAGAAAAGAAACATAGCGAAATTAATGTCACACTTGCACTGCGTGCAATATTGCGGGATTATAGTTTCATTCAGTACGCCAATTCCAAAAATACAATAAAAATAAGCCTATAGTCTATCACACCAGCATGTAACAATGTATGAAATCTTAATGTGGAATGTTATCCATAAGCTGACCATTATTTGAGAGCGCGTGGCAGGCAAGCAAGTTGTCTTGTGCATTGAACGTAAGCAGGTACAATCGACATAAACAGAATACACTCATTAGAATCAGCCGCTGAGCTAGGTCACGTGTCAAGATATTTATTTACTTTTAACTATACCGGAACCAAATTTCCAACGTTTCTGCACCTTCATTGTCCAAAATGTAAACGTAGACCATCGAGTTATAGCACATCGATGACGTAGACACAATATTAGCGCTACTGACATCGAAGGCATAAAAGTGTTGCCAATTTTAGCGACAAATCGCTAGAGCTGGCGGTTTTGAGGGACAAAAATTAGTAAATAGCGACCAACGACTTTTATGGAGTTCTTATTAATTATTTTTTTTAATTTTTGTTTATTTATTTATTTATTTATTTATTTTGATAATAATTGTAACATAAAATATAAATAAACAGAAAAACTTTAGCTCGCCCCCTGCGTGCTCAGGGACGGATTCCTGAATTGAAATTAAGAAGTATATAATACAATTTGTCTTATCGTCGCATGGCGAACAAAACCTCGTAACTCCACCCTGGCTCAAAAACGCTGTTTCTTCATGATCAGGCTTTTGCAATACAACTACATCTCTTGGCGAAGACTCGAACGTCTAAGTAATTCCTACAAGCATCTACCATGTAATATAAAAAACTCGTATTACCAGCGCATTAAAATTAAACCTTCAAAAACTCATAACTCCAGCATGTGTTCAGAAGTATTCTATTTTTAATCAACAATTATCATTAATTTCTGACGCGGAGTTTTGCCCGGTAAGACCAAATTTTAGTGGATGTTAGACGTCGCAGAGATACTACAACAGAAACACCCCATAGATCTTACATATTTCATTTGCATTTATTAATTACTGGTAAAACGATTGAGGTTTGTGGAACCATGTTTATTAATACACTCTGCATTGGAGAATGTAGTGTAAGGAACTGGGTGAAAAAAGCTACGAGAAACGTCCATTATCTAAAGTTTCTTCTCGTGGTTCTCATAGCCAGGCAGGGCGCAACAGTGCAAAACTGTTTCTACAAAACTTAACGTAACTGGAGTCATATTAATGTAGATCCACATCACAGAAACTGTATCTTGAGAAAAATTGGTAATCAAAAAGTGCTCTCTTTGAAGAGTTTAAGAAATTTGGCGACAAAGTTAGCGATTTTTACGTTTAGCCATTTTAACCGTTTTTAATAAGATGTAATTGGAAACATTAATTCTGTATTTTGACATTTTTAATATTATTATAGCGAAAATATTTTCCTTTATACAATTTCAAAACGTTCAAAGAACACCCTTGTACCACGTATCATGACAATATCTTTGGGAATTCCCTGGCGAAATTATCCTGTTGTTAAATGGTGTAGTATTTCATCAACAGAAAATCTTTGGGTGGAGGTGTACCAGTACAAAGAGTTTGTCTGGGCTAACGGCTTTCTATATTTGCTATGACCGTATTTCCTGTAACGTATTCTAATGCTGAGTAGAACGCCTATTCAGCCAGTCTAACTTATTGAAACCAAAACCACGCAACAGAATTCATATCAAAATATCTAGTGCTACTTATGCCAGGTAAAAACATTTTACGCATACGAAATTTCGTGAAAGTGTTCTGCGGAAGACTAGAACTACTGATGCATGTTTACGTTCCACTTCCGGCCTATATCAATCCTTGTTTTCCACGTCAGCAGCTATAGTAGAAGAGGAGGATATGGATGACATGTCTCTATTTAAATTGTTAACTGCCTCCCATTGGAGGTAGCCCAGAAGGACTCAGTATACTCTTCTACGTGAATTTTACAATATTAAATGTTTACATAAATTTTGCTGACAGAAAATAAAAATAAACATATATGAATTATAAAGTGAAGAAAAAAATTAAACACAGTGAATATGACTCAGAATTTGGCAAGAGCGTTTCAAAACTGAAGTTATGATGTCAGCAGTAAGTGTCTGTGGTAGTTCAAAAGTCTTCCTGAGGCTTTCAAAGGACTTGGGAATCACACCACGAGCTCCAATAAGAAGACCAATCACCTCAATGTTTTCAAGCTGGTATTTTGCTTTGACGTAATCAACTGTTGGCAGATAAATGTTGATTTTTCTTGATTGACATCCTCCGGCTGGCTACTCCCCGTTTCAATCCTTATGGTAGGATCAATTGTATAACCTTTCTTGGTAGTCTGGGAATACGCTATGATGTCAATACGTCTAGAGGAGCCATTAGTAGCAAGGCAAAAAACTTCCTCTTCTACTATTCAAGACTTTTTTTTTAAAGCAGTTGCAATTAAGGATCGAATATGATGGTGTCTGGCATTTCGGAGGAGTAAACTTCTGTTACACTGACCTTGGAAGTGGACATTTTTGCTATTCTAAATTTCATCCATTTCTTTAAACATTCCTTTTTTTACTTCTAAAATTGAATTTAGCGACATTTGATACCTTATTTGCCGATTCTGGGGTGATAATTATTAGCAACAATGGAAGACATCCAAATGAAGGCGACATAATATATCTGTTGCCACTTATTCAATGTATTCACGCCTAGTGAATAATAATAACCCCTACATTTTTCTGACTAATTTATATCACATAGTACCAGCTTTCCTCAAACAAGTCTCATGTTATAACAACATCTTACAATATGACCAGGCATAGCCCTCTCTCCTAACATATCCAAGGTGACAAAAATTATTTACTTCCGTAGCGATGATCTTGTATCTTCAATGCTATCATCACATTTCTATCTGTAACCCTAGATCATATATGTAACAGATATGTCGGGCTTATAGGCCTTGAGGTTAACAACTTTTGCCAGGTTTACTACGCTGCCATCTAGTTATTACATAAGGAGTCACGTCATAACTCCCATTTGAATTGCATTGGCGACTGTACTGCCATCTCGTGTTCGTTTACGGCGGACGGGTGGCGATCCTGGCGGTTGTTCTCTTCAAAGTGCTGCCAATTTTAACGTAGCGAGGAGTTACCTGTTACATATATGATCTAGGCTGTAACTAAAGTCTGTGTGATGTATCTTGTCTCACTGTGAAAAGAGAGAGAAAGGAGGTATGTCTTACTTCGTCTGTGTTGTTATGGCGAGTTATGGAGTGATGCCGTCCGTCCATCCATCCAGTGGCGGAAGGGACTAGTTGATACATTCTGTAGCGCAAAATAAAATTACAAAATACAGTGAAACCTGTTCAAATCGGAACATGAATAATCCGGAATCCTGTCTATTTCGGAACAATTTATTGGTCCCGGCGGAATTTGTATGTATTATGTGTAATTTTTCCTGAATAAAACGGAAACTGTGCAACGCGGAAACAGAAACTGTCTGCTACTGTTCAAAACGGAAACGATATTTTGGACATACTATATTTTGTAATAATATTTTGAAACAGCGTGTAATTTCAAGGAATATACGAAATATGTAGGTCACTAAGATAAAAAGTTTTCTTTGCAAAATTCTAGAGGGTACGAGGGTGTGTTGGCCTGTCGGTCATAAATTTTATTACCCTGTTGACTAGGCAGACGAGTCCCTTCAAAGATTTTCAATGCTTCACACCCGTAGCCAACAGAGCGCAAGTGTAGTGATTTCCAGGTAAAAAAAAAAGTTGCATAAAATGTGGCATTAACATTAAGTGATGAAGTAAAAGTTATCGAGATAAAGGAAAATTAGAAACAAAGTCTATGTGAAATAATATTGAAGTACAGTTGTGGAAAACTCAGGTGTGGCACTTTAAAAAATAAAGATCATAATGAGTGGGTGGCGTGCGGCCAATATTGGTGACACAAAAGGAACCAGAAAGCAACTGTTTATGTGAAAATAAATGAACTGTTGTGAGAGTGGGTCCTTCATGACCTTTCAAAGAAAAAGCGAATTTCTGGATCTATTCTGCAAAGCAAGCTATTGAACTGGGAAAGAAATGAAATAAACCAGAATTCAAGGCTTCTAATAGATGGCTCATAGTCTAATTAATTAATAATGTGCAGTGATATGCAGTACAGTATGAGAGTATAGTGTTAGATATTAAATATAATGAGATTAGTAAACTTTAGTAATGTTTAATGACTAATGAGTGAGTTACGATAATATTTATACAGAAAATGAGATTTTAATCAAGATGATTCACCAACGTAATAAGCGACAGAAAGCTGATTTAATGTGATGAATGTTATATGGAATATTTTGTACTTCTTGCAGTTTGGGACATGCCATTTTGTTTTTCATGTATATGAATGACAAAATATTCCATTTTAATGTCACATCTGAATAATACGGAAACCTGTCCACAACAGAAAAAAAATTAGGACCATGTCACTTCCGTCTTGAACAGGTTTCACTGTATCTCTCTTCGTACTGTGTAGTTCCGTCACTGAGCTTGTCTTTCAAGAAATTGAGTTCCGGTAGCCTGTAAAATAACAAGGTTTTGAAAGGAATCCTGAAAATTTACAACCCTCCTATAATCTCCACCCTCATTTGAAGGCACTTGGTTTTATTGCTACTGAGACAAGATAAACCTTACCAGGTATAGGCCTATATACCTTATTTGCCGACTTTGAGGTGACAATTATTGCCAACACTGGAAGGTATATTATATCCAAATGAAGGCGACATAATATATCCGTTGCCACTTATTCAATGTATTCATGCCTAGTGAATAATAATAACCCCTACATTTTTTCTGACTAATTTATATCACATAGTACCAGCTTTCCTCAAACGAGTCTCATAACAACTTGAAACAATATGACAAGGCATAGCCCTCTCTCCTAACATATCCAAGGTGACAAAAATTATTTATTTCCGTAGCGATGATTTTGTATCTTCAATTCTATCATCACATTTCTATCTGTAACTAAAGTCTGTGTGATGTATCTTGTCTTACTGTGAAAAGAGAGAGAAAGGAGATATGTCTTACTTCGTCTGTATTGTTATGGCGATGGGGGAGTGGAGTGATGTCGTCCATCCATCCAGTGGCGGAAGGGACTAGTTGATACATTCTGTAGCGCAAAATAAAATTACAAAATATCTCTCTTCGTACTGTGTAGTTCCGTCACTGAGCTTGTCTTTCAAGAAATTGAGTTCCGGTAGCCTGTAATAACAAGGTTTTGAAAGGAATCCTGAAAATTTACAACCTTCCTACAATCTCCGCCCTCATTTGAAGGGACTTGCTTTTATTGCTACTGAGAAAATCACAGACATTTTCAATGAATTTTTTTGCGAGATCGTGCGTATTTGCTTGGTTTCCGCACAAAACCAATCCGCGGTAAGTCTAAAATTCCACATTCAGTATTCCCAACCGAACACACATAACAATTTCCCTCTTCTTACCGCTTAAGTGACATATTGATTTTACTGCTTTAGGCTTTTAACATGTTATTTTTAGAGACGTTCAATATGGTAATAATTATAAATTGGAAACTTACCACTGCAATTTCACCTAAATTGCACTGTTAATTATTGTTTTTAAATATTTGCAAAAATTAAATAAACTCTACAACGCCACTAAAGGTACTGCATTCGTGATGCATGTAACATTAAGGAAGCCGTTTGTTTTAAGTTCGCATTTATAACTGGGGGGGGGGGGGGAAGACAGACGTATATCACGGCCTGCTGGAGTATAGTAAACACAGAAAATATTTTAAAGCAACAATGTTGAAGATAGATATTTTTGTTTTCCAAATTTGTCGTCATTGAACAGAAACCAAGATGGAGATTTCATTGCAACTAATTAGAAATTCCTCTTTCAGGTATGTAATAAACGATCTTCGCACAAAGTAATGTACGATACACGAGCGGTATGTTTTCTTTCAATTCTCGGAAATTAAAAAAGCTCAACTACGTTTCGCTTTTTCAAACTTTTCCTCGAACATGAAAACTTCAACATACCGCTCTTGTAACGCACATTACTGCTTACTGCAGGCCTAACGGGATGAAGAACTTTCTTAACCACTTTTTCCAAGAAAAGCACAAAATTCAACAGCTCACCTCTTTAACAACTGAAAAGCAAATGAGTACATCACTAATTGTGTAAATGCATACGCTACTATAATTTTAGGAACAACAGTTTTAATTCCCGATACTAGAACAACGGCTAGTCTACAATTTTTTTTTTCAAACGCGTGCATCTTTCCAATTAACTTGGCGTTCTCCGAACTACGTATTATAATAACACGTAATGCAAAACAAAACAGAAACGAGAAAAAAGAAAGAAATGTATTCCAAGTTTTTATGCCACTCCTAATTGATAACATCCTTTTATTGTACAGAGAAGTGCCGTACTCTCAGCCATTTCCATTGAACTTAATTGCTTCGAGCTTATATACAACAAGCTCCGTGAAAGTAAAACAATCAACTGCAGTCGTGGTGGTGAAGACAGCACATGGGCTTAGTTGGCGACGCCATTCTAAAACTTTGTTGCGACTGGTTGAAAAAATCGCGTGTAAACGATGTCACAAATGATGCACGTCCTCCCCCGGCATGCGACACACTTGACGGTAATTGGAACGTAATTAGAGGTGACATGTTTTCCTTCATAAAGATTGTTTCATACATTAGGCTATACAGAGAGCTCGGATTATTAGTTAATCAAGTGTGCTCAACGCGACAGAGGAGCTATTTACAATGGTATGTGTGTAGGCTATTCCATAGTACTGCGGCGTAGGTTATCTCAGCTTAATTCACATGATTTTAATTTTACCTGCAAAAATAATGCTTAAATTAGTTGTAAAACGTTTGTAGTCTGAATGAGTGCCACAAATAGCATTTTTTTTTCATAAAATGAAACTTCTGTATGTACCATAAACTGAGAAGAGAAAAAAACGGAAATATAATAATTATTCTAGGCCTATGTGTGACGGAATAAATTATCTGTAGTAATGTCAGGAGAGGTCTGAGATTTGCCGATAAATCCACGAGCGAAGCGATCACAGAATTTTAATAATTGTATATTAACGAATACTTAACCTATTCAGACATTGTGAAGTTGAAATACTCGTAGATGAATATCGATTACTGCAATAAAGAAATTCGATGTTATTATTCAGTAATGTCAATTACGAAAAGCGAAATACAGGTTTAACAATGTTAATTAAATGCACTGCATTTTTCTCTTATTATATAACATAAATACATTTTCATCATCTGCTGAAATCATAATTTAATTTAACAGTCACAGTGGGGACAGCTATATACTAATGTTTATGTATTCACAGCGAGACATGTTGGTACACAGTGAAGCCATCTCTGCATAGAAGGGCCTAATTAAAACACGAATTTTATTACGCCATACGGAAGGCAGTTTGATCAATGACCTTATTATTACTATGTAAGGTCTTTGGGTTTGATATGCGATGATGTTACATAAATTTGAACATATGACTTCCTATTAATTGTTTCATTTCATTCACAAAATTCAAATTTTATAGACTACAATTATAGGTTAAGTTACCTGTGGGGGCAGGATCAATGTCAGCTGTGTCTTATTTCGACCTTTACTCACAATCAGTGCTACACGAAAGCATTTTTTATAGCTATTTACTGCAGGCTGTCCAATCGCTGTCCAATCGCGTATGCGTGGAATCTGGGAAGAATATTGAAAGAATCAAGTTTAAAAGGTACGTTCAATTAAGATGCATGAAGATGTGTCGACATGGTGCGCCGTTTTGAACGTCGACTTCACTGCGTAAATATAATAATATTAAATATCAATCTTGCATTCATTGCTTTAAAGTTCAAAGAAAAGTTTAACCGTGTAGTTGCATCTTAATGTATTCATGATCATCAATTTACGGGGAAACAGTTGGCGACAACGACTAAACAAAAGAACGAACATGCGATAAATTGATAGCGATTGATCTGGCTGCAAAAAATATCGCAAAGTGTGACTGTGACTGGTTGGAATTCAAAATTTCATTACACTTCATTGGTCGAAAATGGAATGACGTCATGTAAACGAAATAGTCTCGTAAATTTACAGATAAGTCAAGAATAAGTAAATATTGCTCGTTTCATATGCATTGGGAAGATTACTTATACATATTATATCGATTTGAAAAAAGAATGAAAAGATCAGATTTAAAAATAGCATTTAATTATTTCATGTAATCCACCAGTGCTTAGCATGTCCACCGCTGTACAGTAACGAATTAGCACGTCTAACGTGTTCAAATTCTGGTGGGACAAGTTACCTGGTTGGCGTTTTTTCCGGGGTATTCCCTGAACCAATTGAAGCAGAATTGCAGGGTAACTTTCGGCGTTGGACATGGGACTCATTTCGCCATCATTAATTCACATATCACCATCATCCATACTAGAGATGAACAACGATCGAGAAAGCAAGACTAACAGCGCCCGCAAAACCGAAAACCCGCACGACAATGTTGTATATGTCACGTTGTTGACGTAAAGACTGCTTGTGAGTGTTTCGAGACGTCGAGAGTGATCACTCCCGAAGTCCCGAACGTCAAGCAGCCTTGAATCGCCACAGTTATTTATCCTGACTGAACTTTTATCTACTTTGGCAACTGTTATAAATGTACGCCTATAAACAATCAAGTAGCCTATTTGAAACATTATCTCTGCCTTTCAGTGTATAATAATACGTTCCTCAGTCTTCGTTTAATTACTAGGTCTTATTAAAAGGCTAGGAATTTTCTTTTCATTTGTTTGAGATCAAGTGTGCAATCTCAAGTAAAAAGATATTAACGTTATGTTTTATGTTTTTAGAAATGCAAATTTATTTGAGAATTGTTTTTTTTTTTCTTCTATTTATATAACCATAGGTAATATCATATAATAGAACCAGAACATTTTAATAACTAAGATACTGTTTTGTCTTGTCTTTTTGTCTCATTTAAACATTTATAATGTTATTTATTTCAATGATGTATGTTATTCAAAGTTACGAAATCTTTCCACGCCGACCAAATGCTATTTCGAGAATGACGAGTAGGACTCGAAACGCACGAGAATGACGAGACGAGACTCGAAAGACAAATGCAACGAACACAGCGAGCGAAAGCGGCAGTTAGTTTTGTTCATCTCTAATCCATACCATAGCCCGGGTTAAGTTCACGGTGCAGTATGCTGTACTGGTACAAGAGCGCGGCCGTTCTGCTAGCCAATCATTAAAAGAAAAGCAGTGGTACGCACAAGAAGCCTCAGGCTGCAGTGTAAGCCTTCGGGTCTCTCCTCCGTACAAGAGAGAAAAAAGGTTAACATGTCTGACGGTGAAATGAGAGGGGCCCGGGTTCAAATCGTGGTTATTATTATTATTATTATTATTATTATTATTATTATTATTATTATTATTATCTGACTAAAACAATTACAATTGATATGTAAAACCATCAACCCACAGGAATTTGTCACTGAAAATAAGAGATTAAAATATTCATAATTAAGATTGAAGAAATTGTTTCGTTTATAATTCTGACATGGTGAATAATGTATGTAGATTCATATTCCAAAAGGATGAAAATACTTACAGTCATTGTGGTTATGGGATTAGGACCTGACGCAGTGTAGTGGCATGCGAAAATGAAATGCTGTAACAGTATATGCTACGATACTGAGTCTGTAGGCCTATTCCAAGTATTACATCGCTTTCAAATAAACTGCCTTAAATAATGACGAACCACGTTTTATCCGTCCATCGACTTTCTAAAGCCAATATTATTATATATTACGAATTGCTTTCTATCGCTGTTGTTACATGATTGTGATCGTAAGAGATCTGTGTGCTAGAAATTATACACTCCGAGACGCACTGTTTCACAAATTCTGCTAACTTTGCAGAAGGAAATGCTACATTACTAAAACACGACCTCGCGGAGCGTGCGTCACGGTTCACTTCTTTTGTACTAAATTCTAAGCTAAACACATGAGGTATTTGCTTCCACTTTAACAGGTTAAATAACTTCAGTCAAATTTATCGATTAAATCCTTAATTAACAATTTTATGAACCTTACAGTTCCTTGAATTACTTATGTAGAGCAATCTGATAGATTGCGTCATTATAAATTATTAAGTGCCGGCGATAGTGTACATAAAGTTTAATGGATAGTTTCATTACTGCTTGAAAACCAGGGTTGTGGGGTTGAATTCATTAATGCGTAACGCCATTAAACGGTACATAATGAAATACTGTATTTTTTTTTCATAGTGTTTTGTCCAAGAGCAGGTCTTTCACTGCAAACCCAGCATTCTCCAGTCTTTTCTACTTTCTGCCTTCCTCTTTGTCTCCTCATATGATCCATTATAGGGTTATCTTAATGTCGTCTATCATCTGATATCTTCTTCTGCCCCGAACTCTTCTTCGTTCACCATTCCTTCCAGTGCATCCTTCAAAAGGCAGTTTCTTCTCAACCAGTGACCCAGTCAATTCCTGTTACCTCATTTTGATCAGTTTCAGCATCATTCTTTCTTCATCCACTCTTTCCAACACAGCTACGTTTCTTATTCTGTCTGTCCACTTCACACGCTCCATCCTTCTCCATGTCCACACCTGTGGAGTAACGGTCAGCGCGTCTGGCCGCGAAACCAGGTGGTCCGGGTTCGAATCCCGTTCGGGGCAAGTTACCTGGTTGAGGTTTTTTCCGGGGTTTTCCCTCAACCCAATACGAGCAAATGCTGTGTAACTTTCGGTGCTGGACCCCGGACTCATTTCACCGGCATTATCACCTTCATATCATTCAGACGCTAAATAGCCTAAATGTTGATACAGCGTCGTAAAATAACCCAATAAAATAAAAAATAAAATCCTTCTCCATATCCACATATCAAATGGTGCTAGTCGCTTCTCTTCACTTCGCCGTAATGTCCACGTTTCTACCCCATACAATGCCACACTCCACACAAAGCACTTCACTAGTCTCTTCCTGGGTTATTTTTTCAGAGTTCAGCAGAAAATGCTCCTTTTACTCTGAATACATTTTGTATTCAAAACTATTTTCTTCTTGAGTCAACTGATGATACGAATTGAAAATGGCATGTCTTTCATCTTCAGAAAATTTTAAGACACAATTAAACTAGCAGTCTTTTCTGGCTATCACTATCTTTCCCTTAACAAGCTTACCTCTTCTGGACACAAACTGCTTTCAATGCTGGTGAGTAATTTCTTACTACACTTTTCCATGGATAAATGGCTATAGGTAAACCCAAACTACATAGGGTAAACTAGGGTCTGTTGGACAGTCGGGCATGTTGGACACTCTGTACTTCAGCGTGTTACCTCGCCACTTGTGGGCACCACATTCTGTTAGAAGTCAATGACGGAAGTAGCCCCACTCGTGGCTACTTCCGTCATTGACTTCTAGCAGAATGTGGTGCCCACGTTGAAGTACAGAGTGTCCAACATGCCCGACTGTCCAACAGACCCCAGTTTACCCTAATCCTGAAGTATTTTACAATCCTTCTGAGACATTCTGTATAAACAAGGTATTTCCTCAATTCCGAACGCCCGATATATTGCAGGAAAAATGGAAACCCTACGTAAGATAATATTCCCAACATGTTTCAATTTGATCTTAAAGTTGACGCGATTATAAATTGCATTGAAAAAATTACATATATTCTGATTTTTTCTATCCCCCCCCCCATTTAGAACTGTTACAATCTATAATATGCATCTACGAGTAATGATTCATCTTATCATCATCCAGATTTTATTATAAATTTAGCGAATATCCGATTCTACAATAATTGATGAATACAGATTTTACATATGCAAGATGCCTAGGCTTTTTTTTTTTTTTTTTTTTTTTTTTTTTTTGTGAAACAGGGCAACTCGTATTATGATGGGGCTCTTTCAGAGTTTAATTAGCAGGTTTGTACGATGTCTGGTTACTTCAGTGAAAGTAAATTTTCGAGCTATTTCTTTCTCTAGAAGTTTATCAGTATCTTACTTAGCTGACAACAAAAGAACTCCCGCCAATCCTACTACATCTGTGATTGTTACACCGCTTTTAGACAAGTTTTCACTTTCTATTACAGTTCAACCATTGACACTCTGCACCAAACAACCACCTCAAAGTTGCATTTTACTTTTGTATGTATGATACGTTTCATTTTCCTGTTTTCCTTCAATTACGGATTAGGTTCGCAGCCTGTTTCTCTCATTAATCCATTGTTTTCAAAAGTAAAAGAACTAAATAACCATAAACCTACTTAAAAGATTGACCAAAATAGTCAAATGAATACCTGTGAAAATATTCGAGGTTTTCTTCTCTCTCCAGAATTTATAGTCTTACTTAATTCTTTACTGTAGCATGTATATAATTTTGTAATTTTGCTTTTTTATTTTTATCGAGTCTCTTTTGAATTTTAATATTTCTGGAGTGTTCTGTTCGTCTAACAATCTCATCCAGCTCTTAATTTTGTTAAGCCTTGGTTATTTATTTGATTTATTTTTACTGACACAGTTAAGCCATAAGGCCATTTCTTCCACTCAACCAATACGAAAGGTCCAATTTTCATCTCTAGTAATGCTGGATTAAATCTTCTAGTTTTTAAACTTGGCTAAGCTTGAAAATAGATTTATGTTTGTAAATATATATGAATATATAAAATTTCGTTAGCTTGGTTTCAAACAAATTTCATCGTTAAACGATAAGTAAATCTTAGGTATATAGTTGTTATAAAGTTCTCCTATATATAAAAAATATTCGTTCATATGGATTGTTGTCCCAAAAAGATCATGTTCCAGATTTTGTGAAATACATTTTTATATCGAAAAGCGTACAAATAGTTAAGGAAAAATTATGTTCATAAGTTACATTCTAATTTATTATCAGATAATCCATTTCCAATAATATAGAGTATAATAATAATAATAATAATAATAATAATAATAATAATAATAATAATAATAATAATAATAATAATAATAATAATAATAATAATAAAAGCCGTAAATCCCCAGTGGTGCAAGGCCTCCTGCTTGGGCAGGGATGGCTCGAGTCTTGACCATCAGAAGAGCCGACCTGATGGTCTATTTACATTCCTAGCTTTTTCTTGTCCACAATTTCACTAGCACTGGTTGTTGCTCCCGCTCAAAGTTGGTTGACTGCGTCCTTCCACCGTGTTCTTTGGTGTCCTATTCTGGTCCACAGTCCTCTTAGCTGCAACTTGAACTCGTCCCCCTATCTGGTTCTCGGTCGTCCATGGTTTCTCCAGCCAATTCTTGGATCCCACAGTGTCGCCATAAGCAAGATTTGTTATAATTTCATCGTTTTCAAAAAAATAAATACTCTCTTCAGCCATACGCTCATTATTTTCAACTGCTCATTAAATAAAGATTATCATCACTGTCATCAGCAACCCTAGAAGATACACAGTATATTGAAGAAAAAATTTTAATCTTATGTCTTTCGTATAAGGTTGTTGATAAATCATTGTAGAAAACAGCCTAGCCGAAAATTAAATTCTTGTTGGACAAGATGTTCACTTTTCTATTCGCTCACTACTTAACGAATTATCACTTCAGTTAATGTTCCCACAGGCCAATTCAAATCAAGCGCAGTAAAACCAAATACAAAAACAACACGTTTTCCGAAATACAAAACAAATGTTTAGTAATAATAATGTAATCGACTTCTTTCAGCACACACATTTGACATAATTCAACAATAATATAATGTACATAAAATTAAACTTAGTACGGGAAATGGTGATGAAATTATCCCAAATTAAATAATGTTATTACTTTTATGAAACTCAATATTTCATTTTGGTTGCTATTTCAATATTTCGGCAATAATTGAATACCCCTCCGGAATAAGGGTATATGCGTCATAATTTCCCTATGTACTTATACCCTTATTCCGGGGGCTATTCAATTAAATTAAGAATAATTATATTAAATTTGGATTGCTCTACTTGCATTTGAAAACAGTAGATGTATCATGCTGTATATACTAATTTAGTTCTTATGCTTTTGACCTAGAATACGTATTCCCCTCATCAAGAACGAGCACCAGTTCTCGTATCTGTGAAAAAAATTGTAAATGCCAGGAATCTATTTTTTATGGCACCATTTACTTATTTCCCCATTTTTGGACTCTTCAGGTCTCAGTAAGTACATTTTTTTGCCATTTATAAACTGTTGTGTTTTAAAAATTACCTCTTTTGATGACAATGTATGTGTACTGAAAAAGGGGAAATTTTAATGCTTCAGTACACCAATTTGAGGAGACCTTGGATTAAACAACTGCAGACAAAAGCTAATAGAAACAAGGGAAAAAATATAAAAAAAATTGAATAACAATATTAATATTATTTAAATTTCTAATTTAAAAAAGACACATTGTAGGATATGCTCCATTGAAATTTAATTGCAATAGTAATGCAATACATGGATTTTAGAGCAAAAAATTCATTAAAACCAAAATTAGCATTATTTTGTTGTATCATATGTTGATTTCAGTTAAAATAGACGCTTAAAATGGCGTACATTTACTACCAAACAATGCATAAATCTGTCTTTGAAATTATTTAATGTTTAACCATTGTTATTCAATTGTTTTTATTAGCTTTATTCACTTGCTTCTTTTAGCTTTTGTCCGTAATTGCTTAATCCAAAGCCTGCTCAAATTGGTGTATTGAAGCATTAAAATTTCCCTTTATTCAGTACATATACACTGTCATCAAGAGAGATAATTTTTACAAAACAATAGTTTATAAACTTACTTACTTACTTACTGGCTTTTAAGGAACCCGGAGGTTCACTGCCGCCCTCACATAAGCCCGCCATTGGTCCCTATCCTGAGCAAAATTAATCCATTCTCTATCACCATATCCCACCTCCCTCAAATCCATTTTAATATTATCTTCCCATCTACGTCTCGGCCTCCCTAAAGGTCTTTTTTCCTCCGGCCTCCCAACTAACACTCTATATGCATTTCTGGATTCGTCCATACGTGCTACATGCCCTGCCCATCTCAAACGTCTGGATTTAATGTTCCTAATTATGTCAGGTGAAGAATAAAATGCGTGCAGTTCTGTGTTGTGTAACTTTCTCCATTCTCCTGTAACTTCATCCCTCTTAGCCCCAGATATTTTCCTAAGAATCTTATTCTCAAACGCCCGTAGTCTCTGTTCCTCTCTCAAAGTGAGAGTCGAAGTTTCATAACCATACAGAACAACGGTAATATATAGTTTATAAAGGGCAAATAAAAAATGATTTTATATGTACTGAGACCTGAAGAATCTAAAAATGGGGAAATAAGTACATGGTGTCATTAAAAAAAACAGACTCATTGGCACACCATTTATAAATGAAAAGTATAGTACTTGAAAACATGTCCAAAATATTCCTTCTTTGATACCCTACAACGTTTGTATAAATAGTTTCTTCATAAAATTATAAATAAGAAAGTTACAAGCATTGTTCCACACTTTTACTCACCCCATATACTAAACTACTTAGGAATCTGCATTCGCTCTTGATTTCAAACACACATATTCTATTCAACAACGAAAGCTTCCTTGCATGGTTACATTATAATTAGTTCACGCTTATTATTCACCTTATAGCTACTGAAATGACTTGTATTTGTTTCCCTTCTTATTCTGTTGTGAAACATGGCGGAATAAAAAGTTGTTCATTACATTCTTGAATCATTAACTGGTGTCAAGTTGTCTGCAATGTGAGAGTGTTTCAGTTTATAGTAAACATCTGATGACCGGTTAGAGTAGAATTTCACGTTAATTAAAGGAACCCTTGAAATACTTTTCCTTTACTTTGAAGTAGTTACTAAAATAAACACATTCCAGTAAATTGAAATTACGTAACAGTTACGTACCCATTATACCAATTAAACGTTTAAGTTAAATTGTAAATAAGAACATTATTTCGGAATTCTATCTCTTTCAAGAATTTCTGCAAAACGTTCGTTTGCTTTGAGTCAAGGCACATCGGAGTTGGTAACGTAACGTAACATACCGTAATGTAATGTATGTACGTCCGTACTTGTGTGTGTGTGTGTATGTGTATGTATGTATGTGTATGTATGTATGTATGTATGTATGTATGTATGTATGTATGTATGTATGTATGTATGTATGTATACGCATGCATGTACCCGTGTACTCATGTACGTGCGTGTGATAGAGAGGCAACCACACAAAGTTAGTAATATACAGAAATAATGCGTACAATAGTTGGCGTCAAATATACAGGGTGATTCAGACCACCCATGTCATTTATTTCGGAAACTAATGCATTAAAATTTTCGAGAAAAAATATTTATTACTAAACCACATGTGAACTTTCACTTGAGCTTAATTTCATCAATCAGCTCTAACAGAAAGTATGGTCAGTGGCGTATCACTTCAAAATTTCAAATGGGAGTATGAGTCAAATAGGGTACCATTTGATAGAGCTCTTCAAAACAAACAACTTTCATAGGAAACGTTTTTATTAATTCCTATTCTTTCAATGAGAAAACGTACGAAAAGGCAATAGGTGATTCGGACCACACGTAAGTCATTTATTTCGGAATCTAGTGCATTAAAACTTTCGAGACAAAAATATTTATTACTAAACCACATGTGAACTTTCACTTGAGCTTGATTTCATTAATCAGCTCTAACGGGATGTAGGGTCAGTGGCGTATCACTTTAAAATTTCTCAATATTGATGGCATTATCTTTTTGTACGTTTTCTCATTGAAAGAGTAGAAACTGGTAAAAACGTTACCTATGAAAGTTGTTTGTTTTGAAGAGCTCTATCAAATGGTACCTTATTTGACCCGGACTCCCATTTGAAATTTTTAAAGTGATACGCCACTGACCCTACTTCCCGTTAGAGCTGATTAATGAAATTAAGCTCAAGTGAAAATTCACATGTGGATTAGTAATATATATTTTTCTCTCGAAAATTTTAATGCACTAGTTTCCGAAATAAATTACTGTTACGGGTGGTCTGAATCACCCTGTATGTTAGAAGTTTTAGTTTTAATGACACCCCAAAATCTGTTATTTGCAGAACAAAGTACGACCTTTATACTTCGTGTAATGAGTGTGGAATGGAATTGTAATTTACAGGAGGGGACACCATGGCCCACCGTGACCTGTTACGATCTATTAAGGTAACATTCAAGCTAGGCGCATTTCCAAACCCACACCGGCTGACTACACTAAGGTTCGCTGAGTACCCAGGTTTCGAGTAAGCTACCCCACTCGTTTCTAGACCAACCCCCTCTGTGTGTCGCCAGCCGGCGATGGAATGATAACGAAATGGAGAAATTGTGACGAAATGGAGAAAAACAGGAGAATCACAAGTAAAGTACCAATTGCGATCTTGTCCGCCAAAAGTGTCACTGTGGATTTTTCGAACCTGGGCAGCCTACGTGACAAGCCGGAGGTCTGACCACTCAGTCACCGCAGGGGTTTTTGTAATGCATAAGTAGAAGCGATTTTAGCTGTAATCTTTGTTATTCTTCAAACCGTATAGAGTGTAATGTTACGGTAACATGAATATTACTTGTAAGAAATTAGAAAACGCGAACATTTTCACCGAGTGATAGTTCCTCGCACTTCCCAAATGAAAGTGAAGCTCACGATGTATACATGAATATACATTCTTTAGGTGGCTTGGCATGTGTTCATTTCGTTGCATCATCACATTTTGTGGCTAGAAAACAGGATTTTAAGTGTGACCGTACTGACATACATACATAAACACATTCTAAGGTGAAACTTATTCGCTTGTTAAGAGTCCAGTTGTTTGTTCCGTTCAAATCTCGCTTCTAATAGCTTATAAGGAAGACAAGTCTTATATTTACCTTAAGAGTACTGTGAGTAGCTTTCGGCAGTCTAATAGTGTAACTAGAGAATATCCTCATTATATTTAAAACTGAAGTTAACGTGCTAAAATCCAGCCGAAGAACAATGGATTTGAGAGAAGATAAAATTACTTAGCACAGTTTCCTTCAGAAGGGAAGAAGAAAAAGGGGCCCCATCTTACAATTCGACGTAGGCTACAATAACAGTTTCACATAGAAAAGGTCCCAGGAAAAATGATCTGGCAGGTGTTACTCGCCTCCACAAAGTTCAGTGTATCATGTACACGTGTCTCTGCGGGCCGTTATCACTAGTGGTGGGGTGTGATTTGAAGACCTGTGATTTTGTCGCTGTGGTAAGTTTGTCACTGGTTCCAAATCACAGCCCCGAGAAATCGCCATCTCTGCCTGATATGCGACTCACGGCGATGTTGAGTGATGTACGTATTGTATATCAGAGTTGGGTCGATTCGTGAACGAATCGTTCATTCGAACGGCTAATAATAAAGAATCGTAAGAATCGATTCGTGGTATCAACGAATAGTCGTTCAAAAGAATCGTAACGAATCGTCGTTCAAAAGAATAGTAACGAATCGGCATGGTATCGTAACCCACGATTCTATTTACTTGTTTGATGTAATCTGTCAGTGGACATTTCCAAACCGTGCCGAATGCTTCCGAGCGAGAGTGAAATTAAAATAGGCCTACTGCATCTGTTAAGTGTGAAAAATAATGAACACGAATCTGATATTTGCATAGTGAAATAGGGATGTAATGCAGAAAAATGTACTTTATAATAAGGTTCAGTTGATAAATTATAATTAAGAAACGCTATCTTGGATAATTTTGTACACTAATGGAGGTCATGACGAATGGTTCCAGCCAATGAGAAAGAGACAATCCAATGTCTCGCTTCTTATGCCATCTATGCGGGACATGTAGAACGTTTTTGTTCTACCCGTGGTTTGCAAAGGAAAGTGTCCTGTGAGTCGTTCGTTGACGATTCAAAAGAATAGTTGGAATCGCAGACTGGAAAGAATCGTGAACTCGTTGACGATTCAAAAGAGTAGTTAGAATCGCAGACTGGGAAGAATCGTGAACGAATCGTTAGAATCGATTCGTAATGTATGATTGAATCGTTGGAATCGACTTCTGAAAAAGAATCGTGCTGCCCAACTCTACTGTATATGTGACAGCTTCAGAGTCCAGACAACTGCAAGTCAGAAGATGAACTTGAAGGACAACATAACTGGAATGTAATTAATTTTCGTCCCACTCAAAAGATTAACGTCGGCAACTCTTTGACAGTGAAGCTATGCAGTCGCTATATTATTTCACGAATTATCCACTTAATCATTCCTGGGGAAAATACGCGCCCACACATCGCGATAACAGATCAGAGCGTGTTTTGTTTTCAGTATACTCGCTGCGCTAATCACTACTGTTGGTATAAGACCGGTTTCCATTCGCAGAAGAGAGATTCACATAAACATCTGCCGGCTCGTGATGAGAAACAAGGGTAGCCTATCCCTTGTGGTTTGCTCGGACATAAGTAGATGGCAGTGACATTGAGTTCTAGACAGTGAGGTCTATACTAAACAGGAGGCACCACCGCAATGCTCTTTCCTGTCTGAAAGCGTGACTGTTGGTGAGAGTATTGCTCTCTCTTTCTAACCAATGTGTTTCAATGAGTCTTTCGTAAGATTCAAGTTGCACATGCGCAATAAACAATAAAAATACTGTTATTATGTACGACAGCATTCACTAGAAGAGAGACAAGGACAACACTATGTTAGAAAGAGATAGGAAAACGCTCAGGCGCTCAGCAATCGCGTCACGCTTTTAAAGCATTGAGTTGTGCCTCCTGTTTAGTATAGAGCTCACTGGTTTTATACGACTTGAAAATTTACAGACAGTAAATGCAGCCCCATAATCGCCAAGAATCATCCGAACACAAAAATCACACTGTGACAAAATCGCTATTATCTGTCACAATGATTTTTTTCCGGAGCTGTGACGCTCAGAGTACAGAATATTGAATGTTTTCGATGAAAATCATATTGAATACTTATATCCTATGATGTCGATGAACAAGTAGCCTACTCACATCTTAGAAGACATTAATTTTAGGACCAACGTTTGTAAGACTTCCTTTTCTTGTTTTGATGAATACTACCACCTCTCAGAATCGAATGCATCATCATCTTCCATCCAAGTATTAGACCATATCATCACCTGAATGCGAGAACTAGGTAAGTTGAAATTTGTGTTTTTTAGTTATCTCTGTTATAGCATAGCAAGAATCGCACAGAATGTAATGCAAGAACTAGGTAACTGATCGAATGATACCAACGACATCTATTTTCCAATATAAAAAATTGATAAAAGAAAACGAGATATATTCCTTGGTGCAATAAATAAGTAAATAGGCAATATCTCAAAATAAGGAAAATTGAGTTACCTAGTTCTTACATTGAGGTGACGATATGGTCTGTTACGGTCTCATGCCATCTCTTAGCCGGGCGTCCAATAGGTCTTCTTCCTCTAGGGCGATACACTAAGCTCTCCTTAAAGATTCTTCGCCTAGACATTCTGTTTACATGATCTTTCCAGTTGTTCCTTAATCTTGGAATGTACTCTAGTATCAATTCTATCCTAAACTCTTCTACGATAGCTATATTTGTTCTTTTTATGATCTCATTTTGTGTAGCTAGCAGTAGGTCTCATAAATCGTATTTATGCTGCTGTAATTCTAGAGGTGTCACATTTTCTGATAGTCCATTCTTCGCTACCATAAGCCAAGATAGATCGAATGCTTCTTTTTTAATAGAAATCATACTGATATCTCCCATGATGTTGATGAACTAGTAATGATATCTCGGAATAAGTTTATATTAATCTTAGGACCCATGTTTATTAGGTTTTGTTTTCATGGTTTATGAATACAGCCACCTCTCAAAATATTGAATTCTCAGCATTATTTAGTATTTCAGGCCTTGAAAAGGTTCAGTTATTATTGACTAACTCTACAAAATCTATAAAACTCGCGGTAAGTACGGAACTGCATTAATATTTTGGTGCAAGGAGCGTACAAAAATCATAGCAATGAAGTATAGAGAGGCTTATTATCTTTCATCTCAAAATCTAAATCAAATTCAATTGTCCGACTCTTATGTCTACGTTACACAGATATTGTTCAGATTACGGATGTAGTGAAAGTGGGGTTGGTGACGTATGTCTGCGCTGTGCTGTGTCTGAGCACTTGCGTTACAGAATAGTCAGTCACCTATGAGGAAAATGTGGGGCATGAAAGTAGAGTTCCATTATACTTAACCTAGTTGGTAGTTGGAGGTGAATGGTAAGTTTACTGCATCTATGTATATTGCTACTGATTTGATTTATTTTCCACCATATTTTTTATCTAGTTCATCATAAGTAATTGTTTACCATTTGTAACTATGCATATCAATTAAAACCGGCAATAATTCACGGCATTATCACGGTTGGCAGAAGCAGTATCAGCATTATGCTTTTTCCATCTCGTCTTTGCGGTAACACAACTATTTCCTGTTCTTTGAATTTTAAGCCATTCCACCGCTGTGAAATAACTGTTAGTACGTCTGACCGTGAAACGAGCGGGTCCGGGTTCAAATCCTGGTTGGGACAAATTACCAGGATGAGATTTTTTCCGAAGTTTTCCCTCAACCCATTAAGAGCTAATGCTGGGTAACTTTCGGCGTTGGAGCCTGGACTCATCTCGCCAGCATTATAACCTTCATCTCACTCAGACTCTAGATAATCATAGCAATTGATAAAGCATCGTAAAATAACCAACTAAAAAAATTTAACTATTCAACCGGAAGTAATTCTTAAGGCTGGTTCACAATAAACCGGGAACGGAAACGACTATGAGAACGAGAAGGGAAATAATGTTAAAATAAATGTATTTAAATGGGAGCATTCACAATAATTAATTGTATCTCTGCAAGTCCTATGACATTGCAACGATGTTTTATGCTCGAATCAGGTAAATGTAAAATATCGATCGCTAAACTTTCGAAAATGAAAGCGTTGAGCGTCAAGAAGTGGTACAGTAGTGGCATTAAAAAAAAAAATAAAAAATAAATAAAAAAAATAAAAAAAAAATAAAATAAAAAAAAAATAATAAAAAAAAACCGGATCGACCCTTGTAGCTGATTTCAGAGCCTTGTTCACTCCAGAGCACGATAGACTGGTAACTAAGACTTTCGTGATCCGAATCCTGCCTGGGAAGGAAACTTTTTTTTTGTTCCTTATTCAAATTTATTCCCAATACTTTTCGATTACTGGTAAAATTCATATTCTGGGAATAATAATAATAATAATAATAATAATAATAATAATAATAATAATAATAATAATAATAATAAGTTAATTAAGTAATAAAATATCGCTACAATGAATTTGGCAGCCATTTGCGCGCAGCTTCAACATAAAACATATTTAATTGAATTGATGAGGAGGAGGTATTATGACCCAGCACTTAACCCAGAAGATCTATTGCGCTAACACTTAGCTGACTACACTAAGGTTCGCTGCGTACCCATATTTCCAGCAGGCAATTGCACTCTTCCCTAGGTCAGCCCCATCTGTGAGTCGCCAGCTGGCGTTCAGCGAATGCTTGTGAATATTTGTCGCCGAACGGTCGCACTGATGTATGAATACAGCACGCTACACCGTTAACTTAACCCGGACTATGGTAAAGGTGATAATGAGATGTGAATAAATTATGGTGCAATGAGTGCAATGCCGGAACTTACCCAGCAATTTCGCCTCATTTGGTTGAAAAGAAATCTCTGAAAAAAAAAAAAAAAACAGGTAACCTGTTCCAACCAGGATTTGAAACCGGACTCTCGTTTCACAATCAAACATGCTACCTGTTACTTCATATTGATGGTCAATATTTTAGTGACAAGCAAGTGCTGAAGATATGTACTGAATTACAATTTATTGTTACGTGTTTTTCTCAGTTTTAACTGTAATGAAACCAAGGCGATTCATAGTTACTCCGATACTCGTTTGCGCTCGTTTCATAAACATACTCGCGTCTTAATTACTACCATTATAGGCTCGTTGCATAATGTACTATTCTATTGCCTACTCCAATCTGCACAGTTATTTCACTTCCACCCTGTATATGCAGAGGACCAGTGAAAAGCGGAACAGGCAACTACAGTCTAACTCGGAAATACAGAAAAGGTAGTTATATAGGTCTTTGAATTTTCTACAAAAGAGAGAGAGTTTCTTACACCCGATGAGATTTCATTCTCAACTTATTAAGAGAGGAAGACTTTTTTTTACGAGCATTAGACGGATGCATGGCGGCACTACCATAACATGGGGTTAACACGACGCTTGTTCCTCTATCCAAAACAAGGCGTAATAAAATTGCGAAACCCACGATATGGCTTCCACATAAAGCTAAAGCTACACGCTATAACCTTTACGCACATTACGGCCAACTGCAATTTCTGATGTGTTGAATTCTGTTGAGTTCAGTTTTGTGGTAAACTGTTTTTGTTACTCTTTTCTGTATTTATTACGTAAGCTTTACATGAACATACTTTCTTCCTTTATTGTCACGATAATGGAACAGGACATTTCACTTGGTTTGATTTATGTATTATACAAACGCAAGTTTTATTGTTCGATCTTGGAAAATTCAGCTAGCTTCATACTTGGAGTCACAATAATGGCTTTTGCTTCACTTTCTTTCTCTCTCTCTCATTTATATTCAACCGAGAAATAAAAGGAACGCCTTCCTCTCACTTTTATTTATCTTTTTAAACTCTTTATTTGTAATAATTTTAAGTGATGCATCACCTTCAGTTAGGAATGCAAACATAATAAGAACTAAAAAATCATTTGTAAGACAAGTAAATAAATGAGAGTTGGTTTAATACGTAGCCTGGTAGCATATATACAAAATAACTGAAGTGTATACGGTTTAATGTACATTGCATTGCTAATGCAATTCTCTTCAGAATAGAGAGAGATTTATTAACTTTCCTCTAAAGCAGTTGCAGTAACAGGAAAAAATGAAGAATCTACATCCTGTTGCTAAGTTCGACTGTAGTCAGAAACACACATTATGTTTTCTTGTTGTCTCTTATGTTACTTAATGGCAAATTTATTAACTATCGTGGTTGCATAATGCCGGCTTGGAGGATGTGTATGGTTAGAAAGTTTCTAGAAGGAAGTTATTCTTAGGTATTTTATTACCATTTCAATATTATCATAGGGAAACGATTGGAAATTAAAAGCGTACTTGTTCTGCTTAGCTGCATAACAATATCAATAGAGAATATAAATACCTGTAGACTTTATGACGATTCATATTTGACTTTTCTAGTCTCCACCTTAAACCGACATTCACTGTGGGGCTTCATGTGATCACCTGTCGGTTTAATATGCATATGTGGAGGATTTTCAAGCCCGTGTTTGGGATTTACATTTCGCTTTTGTAGTTTGTTTTCGAACTGATATTATATCATTGTTTTTATAGAGTATGTATGGTTATAAGTATTTAATTCGTAATACATATGAATGAAATGTTTGTGATTCCTGTTATTAATTTTATTGATCAAACAATCCATATTTTTATGTCTAGGAGTTGATCTAAAGGGATATGTTATTTATTACAGAAATTATATGTACTTTATTTATATTGGGTATTAAATAATTATTAACATTTTGTGATAGACTATTGCTAGCCAGGAGGAGATAATTCTAGTAATGGTGCTGCCATCTTTCAGCACCTGGATCTGCTGTTAAGTACCTGCAGGCTAGAATATGGTGGAATGGTTATACCGCCATGACTCGGTCTCCAGAGAAAAATACAAAAACAGAGAGAATTTAATATGGAAACACACATCGCCTTCATAGACTTAAAAAAGCATTTGATAAAGTTAATCGCCATATCTTGTAAAACATAGATACTATTAAATGATAATATACCACATCAAATTATCCAAAACATATTTCACTTATACAAAGAAATTCAATTGCAGTAAAAACTGGATATACTTTATCACCTTGGAGAGTAATAAATTCAGATGTTAGACAAGGTTGTGGACTTTCTCCGCTTTTATTTAATATCTATATGAATGCTATCATCAAAGAATTTAAATTGGCACGACGTGGGTATATAACTGTAAATCGAATCTACATTTAGATACATTAATCTTTGCAGATGACTTAGAAATATTAGCCTCTACAGAAAATGACCTACAACGCTCTGTACATAATTCGAAATCAATAGCAGATAGGCCTAGGTATTCAATGTAAATTTCTACAGACAAATCTAAAGTTACTACATTTTGCTGTTATTATTATTATTATTATTATTATTATTATTATTATTATTATTCAATTGTTTTCTGTGTTGCTGGTATTTATATTTGCTATGCATTTTTATACTGGTTGAGTGGAAAAGAAGGCCTTACGGTCTTAACTCTGCCAGTGAATAAAAAAAATCTGCCAGTAAAAATAAATGTATTAAATAAACGAAATAAAATTGTAGGAAACAACATCATAATATCAGTCTTTATCACTGTAAATACACTGTAAACAGTCTGTGAGGTCTAGTTTTGAATCATGAATAGAACGTCAACTTCACCACAAACAAGATGCAGTGACACGCGTCAAATATGACGTCACGTCAATATAGTCCATGAACAGCTAACTTTATCTCCGTCGCCCTGGGACAAAATACGGTCCTCACTTATTACTATATCCATGCAAGGAAATAACTGCGTAAGAGTGAAACAAAACTTTTGCTGAGAGGTAATATTATACACCTCAATCCTCTTCCGCTATGCGTCCTGATCCTTTACCGGTTATCAACAGACTTTTCCAGGATACCACAAAGAATGTTAAGAAAGTAGGTTAAACAACTGCCACTTTCCTTAAAATAGTTGACCAATTCAAAAGCGCATTGAGTAATTATAGTAATACATAAGGAACTTATGAAAACCACTCATGCAACATTTGTCCCTAAATAATGATAAATTAGATACATCATAATGTGTACATTCAAATTCTCTGTACCTCAAAGAATAATAATTCGTTCAGTTAGCGATAGCGCTATACATTCTTAACCTCTTCCCTTACTATATATTTTGCCAGTTTTGTGAAAAAAAGTGTCATATTTTTTTTTTTATTTTCGTAAAGAGGTCATTTAAGGGGAGAGGATGGTATTTTTTGGCGAAAAATGAGTAAATTAAAAAAAATCTTTAAAATACTCTGTGATGTGTGGAATGCATAGCATAATATTTTGTGGGTATTTGTGCCCTTATCAGATGTTGAGACGCCATTGTTAAACTTCCTGCGTTATGGATTTTTAAATCACTCGCCCCATTTTATTGTTGTTTCCGGTAAATTGAATTTAAAAAAAAAAAAATCTTTAAAATACTCTTTCATATGTGTGGAATGCATTGCATAACATTTCGTGGGTATTTGTGCCCTTATCGGATGTTGAGACGCCATTTTTAAACTTCCTGCACTATGGATTTTTAAAACACTTGCCCCCTTTTATCGGTTTACGTTAACTTCATTTTTTTGCTACATTGCCAAACAAAACTGGATATAATTTCTGAACTATTAAAGATGCATGTATGAAATTCAGAACACACATTCTTTAGACTATTAGGAAACTTTTCTCTGTACCAGAATTTTGTTAATTGATTTCATTTTAAAACTGCGCCCGTTTGTTTGCAAGAAAGGAATTAAGAACATTGTTATTAAATTTTAATTGTTTATTTTACAAACATAGGGACTAATATCAAAATTCTGTTACAGACAGTTTGTAGAGAATGCCTTTGCAAGTACATTGCAAAAAACTGGATGAATCTACCTTTAAAAATGGTTTAGATATATCGGTTTTAGTAAAATACTGCATTGGGAATATTTTTTTTTTCAAATCTGGGCCCCCAAATAATTTTTTTTTCAAAATATTTATTTTTGGTTGAGTTGATACAGCTATGAGTTCTCTACATACAAAAAATTAATATTTTACACCAAATAGGAAAAAAGTTTTAAAAAATACCATCCTCTCCCCTTAATAGTGCAGAATCACTGTACATCACTAATTTTCTTACATACTTAAAAAATCGCTATGAAACAGACAATGGGACTCAAACGAGTTAACTCGGGTTAATAAATTTTGACACATGTTAGCAATCCGAGTTAACTCGGGTTAATCAGGGAAGTGGTTAAACGGTATAGCGACTGTCCTCGCACGCAGACCGCTCGCGTGGGCACATTGTACTACCCGGGATGGAATGGTGTGCATGCCCTAAGACCCCCCCGCACCTAGATCCCGCTACGGGCCGCCACCGAACTCCCCCTACAGCCTATATGATTCCTTTACCATTCCGCGTAGGCATCACCGCGGTCCCACGAGTTACCGGAGCCCGGTGGAGAGCCACGGAGCATAGTGCTACCACCAACAACGATGACCGCATATCCACGGGGTCCAAGTCCGGCGACAGCACGCACTCTATATATTGTGTGTGTGTGCGTGTCCAATGCCCACCCACTTCACTTGCGTGATTCGGGTTCAGCATACTGCGGATAGATGGCATAACTGTGGCCCATTTTCTAGTTGTACACCACTTCGGCGGGTCACACTGTACATGATGTGTATCTGTGGAGAGTTATGTCGTGTACTAGGTTGAGTGTAAGTGTCTGGAATGAGTGATGATGATGAAGATAAGGAAGGGAGAAGGGTAAACCCGGTGCCGGCACGTAGCCTACTCCTATCGAATAGCACCAAGGGGGCCGCCAGGCTTAACGTCCCCATCCGACGGACGATCACTATCAACAGTAACATATGCCTTCTCTTCATATGCAATGCGGTGAGATTTGGGATTTAACCCAGGCATATTGGTGCACAATCTAGTGATTAGAAGTTATCCACCGCCATCTCTCCTAATCTCGAGGTAGAAATTTTACAAGCAAATTTCTGACCCCGCCGGCAATCGAACCCAGGCCGGCTAGTCTGGAGGCAGACACGCTACCACACAGCTAACTCAGCGGACTGACTTTGTATTGGAGCAAGCCCAAAACGTAGGAAAGAAACGAAGATGATGATGATGAAAGAGGGGAAATGTAAATATGATGGCGAAATGAGTCCGAGGTCCAACGCCGAAAGTTACCCAGCAATTCTGCTTCGATTGGTAGAGGTAACCAGATAACTTTCCCCAACCAGGCTTTGAACCCGGGCCCGCTCGTTCCACGGTCAGACGCGCTAACCGTCACTCCACAGCAGTGGACAATGGTATACCGGTACTTTGCTTAAATAGAGCAATGGAGGAGATGAATAGGCAGGCTACTGAGAAGCACTGTGAGAAAGTCCGTTCAGGAAGTTGTATTTTCCACTGAAGATAATGAAATAAGTTAAATAAGCTCCCTCGTCAATCGACAATCAGATATCGTACATACAGAATACTCTTTTTCAGCTCAGTTTTATATAATTAAACAAACTAAAAGTATAAAGATATTGATATCTAGCATTAAGTTCCGGTTATTATCTGGGTCACAGAGTCTGAAAGCTGTTCGGAGGACGCAAACAAGGTCATTCCACGCCTGGTGACTTGCAGAGTAAAACAGCAAAAGTAGTGTAACAATTAGAGGAAACAAACAATTAAAGATCATGCGATCTAGAAGATCTAATTTCATTATCAATTCGCTTGCTTGCCGAAAGATATTATCATCGTCAGAGTACCGTAAAGACTGTACGTATCACCTAGAAGAAACACATTGTGAACCACATTTAGACAGACTAGTAGCCTGAGAAGACAACAGACAAGAGAACTTCAAGCCCTGAAGATAAAATAGAAGAAAAATGATTAATTGTTGCAGTTCACAACACAGATACAATTAAAGACTCATTTCGGAAGAATATAAAGAAACCTATAATTAGGGGAAGGTTGCCTATATCGTACCACTTTTCAGTTTTTCTTCAGTTATTTAGAAATGGGAAGGAATTTTAATTGCATATACTGTTAGACATTGAGACAGTACCTTGGGACACAAAATATATTTTGTGCGAGATCGTGCGTATTTGCTTGTTTTCCGCACAGAACCAATACGCGGTAAGTGTGAAATACCACATTCAGTATTCCCAACGTAACACACATAACAATTTCCCTCTTCTTACCGCTTAAGCGCGACATTCATTTTACTGCTTTAGGCTTTTAACATATTATTTTTAGAGACGTTTAACATAGAAATAATTATAAATTGGAAACTTACCACTGCAATTTCACCTAAATTGCAATGTTAATTATTGTTTTTAAATATTTGCAAAAATTAAGTAAAGTCTACTACTCCACGAAACTTATTGCATTCCTGATACAAGTAACATTAAGGAAGCCGTGAAAAAATCAACAAGATTCCAGATGCCGATGTTATTACTGCAATATGTTATATAAATAATATTATTAAAATATTAAAATGAAAAATAAATCATTACATAACCTTACCGTTTGTTTTAAGTTCGCATTTATAGACTGGGGGAAAAAAGACAGACGTATATCACGGCCTGCTGGAGTATAGTATACACAGAAAACATTTTACAGCAACAATTTGAAGATAGATATTTTTGTTTTTAAAAGTTGCCGTCATTGAACAGAAACCAAGATGGAGATTTCATTGCAACTAATTAGAAATTCGTCTTTCAGGTATGTAATAAACGATCTTCGCACAAAATAATGTACGATACACGTGCGGTATGTTTGTTTTCATGTTCTCGGAAATTAAAAAAGCTCAACTACGTTTCGCTTTTTCAATCTTTTTCTCGACCATGAAAACGTCAACATACCGCTCTTGTAACGTATATTACTATTTTTCAGAATTTTTAAATAATTATAAATTGTTTTAAAAGACATTATTTAAAACTTTTGCAAGTGGTATCATTTATGCGCCTAGTTTCCTAAATCGTACATATAGGTTGCTTAAATCGTACCCATTTATAAAAGACATAATTTTCACAATAAGAACTTGTCTCAAAATTGAGACGATTCAACAAGGCTCATGACAACAATCACCTCCTACATAATAGCCAAATTGGCTAGTCTCTTAAACATGAGACAACTCATCTCGCCTAAGGTATTCCGTGGTTTTCCTCAGGCGTGAGACAAATGTCGGGATGAGCCCTATAAGAAATGGGCCACGGACCTATATGCCCTTCCCCATATATATTCCACCCTTATTATAAACGATGTATGCCCTAGTTCAGATAATATAAATAGTCTATTAAATATACGAGGTCACTCAATAAGTCGCAAATTGAAAGGACAGGGAACTCTCAAATTGCAGATTAGATTTCACGGCGCTTCTTCCGACGGCCTTCACGTGCTTTGTCATCGAACAACAGATGACGGCGTCTTGCTATTCTAACGGCAAACACCAGCCAACTCCTCCTCGCCCCGTTCCGTGATCAATTGATCAATGTCAGCCCCCCCCCCCCCGCGTATGTGGTACCTAAGAGGTTACGTCCAATTTCGGCTTCTCCTTCAAAATTTTCTAGAGCTCCTTCAGGGGAGCAGCGTAACCCGGAGTGAGACTAGTGGCCAACAGGCTTGGAGCTCACATATTTAGTTTTGTACAGCCCCCAACCCACTTGCAAGGACGCGTTTTGCGTACCTTTTAAATTTTCCTCCCAATTCTCCTTCGATTTTTCGATTTTCGATTTTTTTTCAATAAGAACTTCATAAAAATAACATGTTTCATTACATTATTATCTTTAATATGGAAATTTATTAATACAAATGAGAAACAGGGATGTTTTAAGATACAAAGATTTTTGTAATGTATAAATCTTAAATATTATCAAGATCTAGTAAAACGAAAACACGAAGGATCATTTAAGATTCAATCTTATTTAACACATATGAAAGCTACCTAATTGTCAGATTCTGTCTTTACACGTCACAGACAAAATGAGAACGTTTTCTTGAGCCGTAGAAACTCCTGCACATGTCTCATGCACCCATGGATTGCACAGAGAGCAAGTAATCATAATGACAGCTTCTTCACAGATAACATTAACATCAATAATTTTAGATGCCTTTTTCGTTCTTTTTGATAGTTGATTTGTTTTTTTTTTTTGTTCCCCCTCCCCCCTTGAAGTTCTTCCTTTCTGTTACTTCTGCTGCAATTGATTCTTACAGGGACTTGAAGTTAGCACAACAGCTTACTGAACACTTTTTCTCGTTCTCGTTTGAACTGAAATCTTTGGTTTAGGGAGAAACTCGTTTCGTCAACGTTAAATTTGTACAGGGACATCATTTTATTTTTACTAACATTTTTAATATTAACCTGTCTATACCTTTAGAGAACCGGAAACACCGCTTGCTCCCCCCTCCAAGACTGGAGTTCGATGATACTGGCGTAAAACACAAATCACTCTACTAGGTATAGGAAGGAAGAAAAGTAGTTCATCCATTTACGTAAACTAGGAAATATCGCGATTTTGAGTTTGATAATTTTCATTAGGTTTTTCTTTAATCAAAGTACAGTACTGTATTAAGAATAAGTGTTTTTACTCACGAAGTGAGTTATCCATGCGGACGTATTCATTATGCGGTGTATATTATATTGTCTACAGCACATTAGCGTACAATATAGAGAAAGAAGTTAAATTGAAAAATAATCATAATATGAATATTTAAACACAATTTTGAAAATGGTGGCCGTTCATTTCGATACCGGCTTCAATTCTTTTGTGCATATTATCGCACTATAGACTATTGCATCTAATTCCAATTGCCAGTTTCGTCCTTCGTACTAGTAACTCATGTTGAAATAATTCTGTACCTACTCTACGTACTGTAAATTCAATCTTCACTTCTGCCCGACCCGAAAATATAAAATTACTCAGACATGCTATCTACTGTCCGTCCAAGTGGTTATGCCGCAGGATCGTAGAAAGGGAGGAAATCACGTGACAGTTAATTACTTAACGAGGCCCTTTTATTTAAGTTAAATTAAACAGCTGTATAATATTACGTAAACTACCAATTCCTAAGAGAAATTAATGTTTTCAGAAAAGAGCTAAGACAGCCCAGCTAATACAGAGGGGCGAACAGAAGCAGGTGGGGGAAATCGGGATGCGACGTAGGCAAACGGACAGTACCTGTGCGAAAATATGATTCAATATTGAAAGCTCTTTCGTCACTGGAAAACGCGAACATATTTCTGGAACGTACTATACTCAGTAACTCAGTCCTGCTTACTATCTGCGGTCTTGGTTCTGTGTGGAGTTGGAACTTCCTTAGTAGAAGAGGTGGGAGTGAAGTACATTAAAAAACTCAGGTACAATAAAAATTGAAGTAAAAATAAAATGCTGTCCCTGTACAAAGCGTCCCGTTAACGGATCCATTTGCAGGACGATCCAGACCTCTCTTTACTTTGCCCATCAAATCTCGCTTGAAAATCGATTTTGAGATTTCGTACTTATGGCAACATTCATTCAATCCCACTGCTCCGGATCGAAATTCATCCAGTGCCTTAAGTACAGCACTTGGTTCCGATTTTACGTATTCTTGTTTGATCATAATCTATTCTGAAATTTGAAAATATTATGCACCTAACGTTACTTGTTCACGTTGCCAAAATCGTACTGGTACGATATGAGCAACCTTTTAAACGTACGATTTAGGAAACTAGCACTCCAAACAAACTATTCAGATTATAACCTAAACAAAACTGTTACAGTGACTATTTTTACCGTTTAAATAATGCAAACAATCTAATATACTAGGTGTAATAAAACACATTCATTAAACTAACTCAATGTTTTAATAAAAGCTTACGAAAGAGTAACAAAATCTTATATGAGATATCAGAACTTAGGCCTACTATTAAACACGATTTAATACAGCTGTTGCCTTGGGTGAAAGGAAGGAAACTGAACGAGTATCAGTTTCTATTTGTATTTCATGAAAAATTCCTCAGATGGTTCCTGCATGCAATAGTTTCCTCAATATTAATAGTGATTCGATTTCAGCGCCGGTACCATATAGGCTACTTTCCCCTATGCCTAGAGAATTTGAATCTATTACTAAGGTATTCTCGTATCAATTACAGATTATAAAAATGCTTCAGCATTACTTTTACTGTTGTAAGTTGTGTTCGATTACAAAGTTAGTCTATAAGTACAGTGTGATAAATTAAAGAATCTTGGGCACCAACCGACGCGCGATATCGCCAACTCACTACAAGCCGTGATCTCTCTGGAAGCTATTTTTCTTATATCGAATTACGTGATTCCGCTATTTTAGTAGTCTCGAATCAACCGTTCTTACATGATCTGTCCAAAAACAACATTTATCTTGCATCCAATCCTCAATACTACGTACTTAATTAATGTTTTTTCGGTGTAGGTCCAAAATGTTTCCAAGAACAATTTTCTTTTTTCCACCAAACTTTCGAAGCATCTCCATTTCGCAGGTTCTTAAAAGACTTGTTTTACTTCTCCCCATTCTTCTTTCAAAGTCACCGAATTATTATTTTTAATATTTTATTGGTTATTTTACGACGCTTTATCAAATGCTATGGTTATCTAGCGACTGAGTGAGATGGTGATAATGCCAGTGAAATGAATCCAGGATCCAGCGCCAAACATTACCCAGCATTCGCTCTTAATGGGTTGAGGGAAAATCCCGGTAAGAACCTCAACCAGGATTTGAACCCGGACCCGCTCGTTTCAAGGTCAGACAAGCTAACCATTACTCCAAAGCGGTGGACAATTAATTATTAAGCAATCGGTTCCATGTACACGTGACACATACTGTACTTTCTAGATTATAAATTTTGCACTTTAATTAATAAAATCGCTATTTCATATGTTACGTAACATAACCTTGCGTCGAATTCTGTGCAATGACTAATGCATTGTATTCCTCTTGGAAAGTTTACAAGACTCATTTTAACACAGTGGTACTAAATTACTTTTATGCTCGACCATGCCGAAATGTAGTAATTATACACCTGGTAGCAGCCATTTAATGGACCTCATTAAAGTACACCTATTCATTAAAGTTCAGGTGTTCCACCAATCAGAAAACACCATTGTAGAATATGAAAGTGCAAGTATCGATTATTCTTGGATATGCAATCGAAAGACAACTAGCGAAACGTCACAGAGGCTGGAAATCCAATACTGTCGCAGAAGGTTATGTTCTGTTACTATAATAATTAGCGTTAATTGTAAATAATATTCAAATAAATTCAATTTGTCATCTCGTTTTTCAATGTCTAAATCAATTTCAAGGTTATATCAAGATTAATGTTTATTTTATTCTCTAGATTATATCAAGGTCAATGACATTTGTTTCTAGGAAAAAATAAATACTTTCGCGTCTGCGCACATCTCACAATGTACGAGATATTGCACAAGGTCAGTTCCACTCCCCAGTCAGATAAGAATAACGTGAATACTTATGAATAATTTCAAGTTAGAAATATGGTCGAGCATAAAAAGTCGTATGAAAATTATGAAATGAGCGCATACTCGCGTCTTAATTACTACCATTATAGGCTCGTTGCATAATGTACTATTTCAGTTCAGGAAAAAAAACCCTCCTGTTTATCTAACTGCATAATGATTTAATTATATTCCCTTTGGAGATGAGCAAAGTATTGCAAAGGAGACGTGAATTGGGCTTCAAAAAAGATTCGTCAAGAGTTTCTCCATTTCACGCAGTACTGTCTGCTTAACTTTCCATCTAGTGTATGAGGAAAATAACATTGCATAGAACCCTGATACCATTGATTTCAGTATCTAAGGTACATTAAAACGTTGACAATGTTATTGTAGTCTACATTTGTTGTTAATATCGCTGACAGCAGCATCAGCAGCAGAAGTAACAGTAGCAGCAGTAGTAAAGTAGATCTTAAGAACTCTTTCAATATCAGATTATTCAACATCAAAATTCAACGAGGGAGAGAAATGACAGACATATTTTGCCTGAAGAATTCTATGAGAGAATAACTCTTTTAAGTGCCGTAAATCTATGACTTGAGACCTACAGCTTTACCCCGCTTTAAGAGTAAGCCATTCTAAGAATTTTATTTTAGTCAGAACGGGAGAAGAAGAAGGTATTGTATTATTGAATTTTCAAGTTTACAGAACCCTATTTTACCCGAAGGTATATTAGGGCTGTAATTAAATCATACATATTATAGCCCTGTACAAATACTTACATAAAATATATACATAATTGTGACATAAAATACACAGAAGAAGGTATTGTATTTCGCCTTCAAAACATACAAATTTTATCTGCAGCCTTCAGAGAACATAAGACAGTGAGGGTAACTGAAAAAGTGTAAAATGGGGTGTTTCTTACTTACTTACTGGCTTTTAAGGAACCCGGAGGATCATTGCCGCCCTCATATAAGTCCGCCATTGGTCCCTATCCTGAGCAAGATTAATCCAGTCTCTATCATCATATCCCACCTCCCTCAAATACATTTTTCTATTATCCTCTCATCTACGTCTCGGCCTCCCTAAAGGTCTTTTTCCCTCCGGCCTCCCAACTAATACTCTATATGCATTTCTGGATTCGTCCATACGTGCTACATACCCTGCCCATCTCAAACGTCTGGATTTAATGTTCCTAATTATTTCAGGTGATGAATACAATGCGTGCAGTTCTGTATTGTGTAACTTTCTCCATTGTCCTGTAACTTCATCTCTCTTAGTCTCAAATATTTTCCTAAGCACCTTATTCTCAAACACCCTTAACCTATGTTCCTCTATCAAAGTGAGAGTCCAAGTTTCAAAACCATAAAGAACAACCGGTAATATAACTGTTTTATAAATTCTAACTTTCAGATTTTTGACAGCAGACTGGATGATAAAAGCTTCTCAACCGAATAATAACAGGCATTTCCCATATTTATTCTGTGTTTAATTTCCTCTCGAGTATCATTTATATTTGTTACTGTTGCTCACAAATATTTGAATTTTTCCATTTCTTCAAAGGATAAATTTCCAATGTTTATATTTCCATTTCGTACAATATACTGATCACGAAACATAATCACATATTTTGTCTTTTTGGGATTTACTTCCAAACCTATCTCCTTGCTTGCTTCAAGTAAAATTCCAGTGTTTTCCCTAATAGTTTGTGGATTTTCTCCTAACATATTCACGTCATCCGCATAGAGAAGCAGCTGATGTAACCCGTTCAGTTCCAAACCCTCTCTGTTATCCTGAACTTTCCTAATGGCATACTCTAGAGCAAAGTTAAAAAGTAAAGGTGATGTGCACCTTCTTGCTTTAGCCCACAGTGAATTGGAAACGCATCTGACAGAAACTGACCTATACGGACTCTGCTGTACGTTTCACCGAGACACATTTTAATTATAGAGATATTATAGTTAATAATTATTACTGTAATAAACATGTTGCTTTTCTTACAAGATTACTTTCAATAAATTTTCAAAAGTGTACAAAACTCCTAGTGGATATTGTCATAAACATGTTAGTAATGTATTATTATTATTAAAATGGATTTGAGGGAGGTTGGATATGATGATAGAGACAGGATTAATCTTGCGCAGGATAGGGACCGATGGCGGGCTTATGTGAGGGCGTAAAATGAACCTGTGGGTTCCTTAAAAGCCATTTGTAAGTAAGTAAGTAAGTAATGTATTATCATTTATACTGTATTAGCATAAAGAATTAAAATCCAATCATTGGGTTTCAAAACTAAGTAGTTCATATGATCTGTGACGCAATAGGAAGCCAAGATGGCGTGTTTTTTTTTTCAAGCCAAGATAATATTTCACTACACGAACATGCATATACGTACATATTGGAATAGAACTATAATTCTGAATTAATAAGACTATTATTTACATTGTATTAGCACAGGGAAGAAAAATCCAATAATTGCGTTTCAAAACTAAGTAGTTCATATGATCTGTGGAGTATTACTCAGTGTGCAATCAGAAGTAGTATTACCCATGATGCAATACCCATAATGAAATAGGGGGCAATATGGCGTCTAACTAGTGATATGTATACAGACGTGCTCGTGAACGAGAAGTCTAAGGAGTTGGTTGAGTCAAGGACATATCGCGTAGTAATCATGTAGATTTATGCCTGTAAGTAATTGTATGAAATACAAACTAGATTTTCTTCTCTGTGATTTAAGAACATGTAAAATTGGTTTCTATTTCCACGATTTAAAGTATTGGTAGATTATATCAATTTCTGCTGCCCCTCTTATTACGCGTTCCCAAAAGCCTGATTTTCTAGCTAAGATGCTGGTCTTATTGAATAAAATCTTGTGTCCATTAATGATGCAATGCTCAGCTATTACAGACTTGTCCGGTTGATACAGGCTACACTAATGTATTGAATATGTTCTGATTTTCGTGTTTCAATACTATGTTCTATTCGACCTATATAAACTTACCCATAGTGACATAGAATTTTTAGTTTTTCTGCCAATCTGAATCGTGATGGATTCGACTTATGAAATTACTGCCAGTTTGTTTTATGTAATTGTGAAATATATTTAGTTTCTCCCAACCGTGTGGCCAAACTATAAATATGTCAAAATACCGAAACCAGCAACTGGGTTTAATCGAATTTGATTAACTAATTTTTCAAATATTCCATGTATAAATGGCTATAATAGGAGATACAGGAGAACCCATAGCTACACTATCTGTCTGTTCGTAATAATTTCCGTTAAACGAGAAGTACGACGTGAAGACATGGTGAAATAATTTAATTATATTACAGTCGTAAATCTTTTCCAGCAACTTTATGATTTCCTGTAAGAAAACTTTGCTGAATAGTAAGATAACATCGAAATTAACTAGTAGATTTGATTGTTTAAGTTTTAATTTACGTAACGTCTCAATGAATAATTGTGAATGTTTCATGATTTGGCGAGTTACCTACATGTATTTTGAGCATATTTGACAGAAATGTTGATAGCTAGTAAGTAGGAAAGCCTATTGAATTTACGATGGACCTAAGTGGTGTTCCTTCATTTTGGATTTTTGGCAGTCCATATAGCCTAGGAGGTATAATTTTATTAATAGTTTCGCCTGGTAACTTGGACCGTTTTGTAAGAGATCGTTTTCCTTCCTACTTTCTTGGTAGGATCTTTCTCTAATTGTTTGCAAGTGCGATCTGCTGAAAGATTGATACTTTTTCGACATAATAATTGGTATTAAGAACAACTGCAGCATTACCTTTGTCTGCCGAGAGGATATTGTTAAATATTATTATATTATTATAATTTGTCACTTTCAGATACTGATTAAAAAGATCCATCAAGGTCAGCAGCCACAAGATTTACGCAGCATTCTTCTCTGGTTCACTTAACTCTACACATCGAGTGAGCCTGTGTGTTATGCTTCAAGGTAAGTAATGTATTCTGTAATTTTCCTGAAGAAAAAGTAACCATGTAACATAATCTCCTCAGTTTCAATTGTCTATTTGTGCAATGGGTGAATGTTACTTATGTCCCGCCTACTATAGGAGACATAGGCCAGTTTTACACTAATCCTAAACATCTTGACGGGATAATAAAAGCCTAAACTAACCTAACCTAACCTAAGTGCGTCGGTGTCTATTCCAAAATCGGAGGAAGTCGCTCAACGCTCGTTTAACCAATATTCGTTCAGTGGGCGGGGGATACTCTACATTGACCAAATAAAGAACTCGTAAGTTGTTAGTGGCTTTTCTATAACATGAGGAGCCGAAACTTCCAACTTGAATTTTTCTAAGTTCTCCGGTGCAGGAATCTGTGACAGGTTAGGTTAGATTAGCTTAGTTTAGGCTTTTCCTATGTCTTGTGCATACGAATCTGTGACATTAGGTTATGTTTTTGGTATGCCTTGGAAATACGAATCTGTGGCAGGATAGGTTAGCTTAGGTTTTTGTATGCTTTGCATATACAGTGTGTCCCAAATTGATGTATACGCGTTTTGAAACACTATTTCTCAGCAACGAGATGAGACAGAAATATGATTTTTGCGGTTTTGTACTCCTTAAGACCGTACATGTTCAAAATGGCCCACTTCCGCCAAAGTACACTCCCAACAACGACGTACAACAGAGAGACATACCAACTGGATTGTTGCTAATGGATTATCATTACAGGTATGCTCAATCCGAACTCTCAGTACCTCCAGTATTTGTGGTTTTATGGCGTACACTGTATCCTTTAGAGCTCCTCATAGGTAGAAGTCTGGAGGGGTTAAATCCGGAGATCGAGGCGGGAACTCTGCAGCACTTCCTCTTCGTCCTGTCCATCTCTGATTGAGTGTGCGATCGAGGAAGTTCCTTACATTGACATGAAATTGGGCTGGAGCCCCATCTTGTTGAAATGAAAACCCATTTTTATTCTGAAAGAGGTCATTACGACGTGGAATCGTGGTTTCCAACATTTGCATGTAATTTTTCACCCGTGACAACCCCTTCGAAGAAGTACGGCCCAATTACTCCTCTGGAAGACAGACCATAACATACTGTTACTTCTGGAAGATTGACGGCCTTTTCTTGAAAGATGTGTGGGTTTTCGTTACCCCAGTACACATAATTGTGTCGGTTAATTGTATCATTTAGTTTAAATGTGGCTTCATCTGACCAAACAATTAAGTCTTGAAAATCTCCCTTTTCATCACATATTATGTTAAAGAACCATTCACAAAATTCCAGTCGCCTATCTGGGTCGTCCTCATTTAGTGCGTGGACAAGTCTCGGAATGTAAGGCTTCCATTTTTGAGCTCGCAAAATTCGACGAACACTGGATTTGCCGATACCAATCTCACGAGAACATTGCCTCATTGATTTCTTTGGGGACTGTGCAAAAACCTGCATGACTGCATCAACACTCTCGTTGTCGGTGGAACTTCTATTTCTTCCTCACCGCCCTTTCAACACATTTTGCACCGTTCCGTCGACTTCAAACTTGTCTCGGACTCTTGTGATAGTTAACCTTTTTGGCGGTTGTGTTCCAAATTCAACCCTCAAACATCGCTGAACCTCAACAACATTCTCCACTTTCCAATAACATTTCAATATTCACTTACGTTAATCGAACGATAATTGCACCGCCATGTTTGTTTATAAGCAAATGAACATGTTTCCATGCTTTCCACTACCTTCTGAATCATAAACCGCATAAATCTTATTTCTATCTCATTTCTTTGCTGTGAAATAGTACTTCAAAGAGTGTGTACATCAATTTTGGACACTCCGTATTAAGTGAAGTGAAATGTGCATTTCGCGTTATATTTTGAAATGTTCTACTTCTTTATTTCACGTGTTAAATAATCACTTTTAGGTTATCTACACGAGCAACTCTTTCCAATTTTTACATATTTTTTATTATGTTTTCAAGTCAACTGACGTCCTATATGAATTTTTAAAATTCCAAACTAAGACCATTTTTCCAGTTTTTTTGTCAAAAAACCTTCAGTGTCGCGTGCTACAGAAAACCCTGTTTAGTAAAAATTACTGTACTTCATAGGCATAATTAAATGGACTCATGAATAATTAAGAGGCTAGTTCAGAAGAAATTATTGTAGACAAACATGACGATATGCCAAAAATCTCTGTTGAAAATTTATTTCCGTGAAAATATCGAAACAGACTTTTGACATATTTTATTTTAGCCGCTACGGTGGTCTAGTGGCTACAAGCTGGACTTGTAATCCTGTGGAGCTGGGTTCGATCCCCGGTGTACCATCGATTTATAACTTGTGTTGGGCAAGTCCATAGTCCAGGTAACACAAGTTTTCTCCGGGAGCTCTGGTTCTCCTGTGGGATCGCAACAAATCATAATCTCATCTCATCGCGGGTGTAGCGTAGACCAGCCTCCTATGGCGCACCCTAGACAACGATTGTGTCGGTAAATTGGTCTACACAACTGGCTTCATATAGGTGAATGACGGAACCAGGATTGACTGCCGTCAGTAGAAGTGGTTGAGTGGCTCTGTCATTTATTTTGTATTGTCCCATGCGCGGTGGTCTTACGCTGTAACCACGAAACCAAAAAGTACTGCTGTATATGAAATCGGAAACCTCGCGAGAACGAGTATTATTAAAAGCAATATAAAAATGAGCTACGACACATGTTTACCACTCATGCCTTCTCGCAAATCACCAATACCATTGGAGCTCGATCTCTGTCTTGCAATTTTGTTCCTCAATCTAATATAGCTCTAAAGGTAACGGTTCTATATTCACGATTTTAAACTCCGACCCTATTTCCCACATATCCTAGTTGACCTCCCACCATTTCCAAATACACTTTGATCCCTCAATACACTGGCTTACTATGAATATGGTAATACAGTTGAGCGCCGAATATCAGGTAGGTCGCGTACTGCGCTTTGACAATTGAGACGTGTATTATGTAAGCACTACATAGAAGGCTCGGAATTGACGAGAATAGACTTCAGAGATGTATATTCTTACAGAATCCCGCGACAGAGTTGGGCGTTCTATATCGCGCATCCTAGAGTTACTTTAAGCTTCAGTTTAAGACACGCATGTGGTAGAAGAGAGGACCACCACTACTACCTGTCAGAGCGAAGACACTCTGCTAGAGGAATCGGGAATTTCTTCTTAGGTGCATACGTTGGCACTCATTCGGAATAGCTATAGCTTTGGATTTCCAAGTTGAGTACGCCGAGAAATTCCCGTGAGGCCAAGTGCAATTTGTAGTGGACAAAGATGCCGCGCTGTTGAGACAGGCTCTTCGATACTCTCATTATCACTCGCAGAATTATACCATATTCCGAAATGCGTTATAATATTTATTACCAGTACATGTAGGAAGGAGAAAACTACATTCTGTGTGAGGCAAGCTTTTCCGGTATACCCAATCCCTCCACACAGAATTAAGGCTGGCTCACAATAAGCAGGGAACGGAAACGACGAGAACGAGAACGGAAATAATGTTAAAATAAATGTATTTAAATGTGAGTATTCACAATAGTTAATTGAGAATGCTCACGTTTAAATACATTTTAACAATATTTCCGTCCACGTCGTTTCAGTTCCCGGTTTATTGTGAACCAGCCTTTACAATATTTTTCGTAAAATGCATAATAATCTTCATTACCAGTACATGTAGGAAGGAAAAACTAATGCAACGTATCGTTTTCCCAGAATACAGGGTTACTACGCCGGACGTAACACCAAGAAGGCTACCAGGGATATCTCTGAACTATATTTACTATACAAATCAAGATTTTCAGGTATAACTCCCTGTAAAGTTGATTTGAATAATTTCGAGGGAAAAATTGTTCCGGAGCCGGGTATCGAACCCGGGACCTTTGGTTTACCGTACCAACGCTCTACCACTGAGCTACTCGGGAACTCTAACCGACACCGATCCAATTTTTCCCTCTATATCCACAGACCTCAAAGTGGGCTGACAACCGTCAAGCAACCAACTTCGAGTGCACACTAACTCCGTGTGACTTAAATTTTTCCCTCGAAATTATTCAAATCAACTTTACAGGGAGTTATACCTGAAAATCTTGATTTGCATAATACACGTCACTGTTCGTTAACAGAAAACCACAATTTAAGTCACACGGAGTTAGTGTGCACTCGAAGTTGGTTGCTTGACGGTTGTCAGCCCACTTTGAGGTCTGTGGATATAGAGGGAAAAATTGGATCGGTGTCGGTTAGAGTTCCCGAGTAGCTCAGTGGTAGAGCGTTGGTACGGTAAACCAAAGGTCCCGGGTTCGATACCCGGCTCCGGAACAATTTTTCCCTCGAAATTATATATATTTACTATAATTTCTTGCTGACGGTGGCCCCGTTTTCTCTAGTATATAAACATTGCTATTTTTTAAAAATATGTCGAGCCTTAGTCTTCAACTTCAAAAATGTTAATCATATTTCAATTGGTTCCGCTTTATCCATCCATATGCTGGTAGTTCGCCGCGTTCTTCCCTTTTGCCCTCTACACAGCAATCTCGTCTGGCCGCGAAACCAGGTGGCCCGGTTCGGTTCCCGGTCGGGACAACTTACCTGGTTGACGTTTTTCCGGGGTTTTCCCTCAACCCATTCTGAGGAAATGCTGCGTAACTACTGGTGCTGGACCCCGGACTCATTTCACAGGCATTATCACCTTCATCTCATTCAGAAGCTAAATAATCTAAGATGTTGATAAAGCGTCATAAAATAACCTACTAAAAAAAAACAATATTAGTAGCCACCGGCGTAGCTGATTCGGTTTTGCTCTCGAACGTGAGTTCGATTCCCGCTTGGGTTGACTATCTGGTTGGTTTTTCCGAGGTTTTCCCCAACCCTAAGACGAATGTCAGGTAATGTATGGGGAATCCTCGGCTCATTTCGCCTAAGACCATCTCGCCATCACCAATCCCATCGACCCCAGATAACCTCGTAGTTGAAATCATTATTAAATTAGGCCTATGTTTTATTTAACGACGCTCGCAACTGCCGAGGTTATATCAGTGTCGCCGGAATGCCGGAATTGTCCCGAAGGAGTTCTTTTACGTGCCAGTAAATCTACTGACATGAGCCTGTCGCATTTAAGCACACTTAAATGCCGTGCTTAAATACCATCGATCTGGTAGCGCATTTGCCTGTTGATCCGGAGTGGGTTCGATTCCCGCTTGGGCTGATTACCTGGTTGGGTTTTTTCCGAGGTTTTCGCCAACCGTAAGGCGAATGTCAGTAATCTAAGGCGAATCCTCGACCTCATTTCGCCAAAGACCATCTCGCTACCACCAATTTCACCGACGCTAGTAGCTGATACAGAGTCTTAAATAATCAAGTAAAAAAAAAAAACCTTAGTCTCCTCAATTTATACGACGTGGTCATACTGTCATAACTGTAGCTCTTACATTTCCCATGAAATGTCTTTCCCAATCTCCATTTTTCTTATCACCGTTTGAAATTTGTCTTACTGAGAAAGAGAAAATTCTTCGCAGAATGCCTTAAATTCTGTGACAGAGAAATTATTTCTATGACAATTTCAACTCCATGTTACTAATATTTTTTAAAATTTAATCAAAGAGTAATAGTTTTATTTGTGTGGAGAATTTTCATATATCTGAGCTGAAGATCATTAGTCTCCAGCTCTACGGCAGAGACTTAAACCCTAGATCATATATACCCAGCTAGGTCGGCCTTACAGGCTTTGAGGTTAACAATTTCTGTCAGGTTTGCTACGCTGCCATCTAGTTGTCACATAAGGAGTCACGTCATAATTCCCATTTGAAATGCATTAGCGTCTGTACTGCCATCTAGTGTTCGTTTATGGTGGACGGGTGGCGATCCTGGCGGTTGTTCTCTTCAAAATGCTGCCGATTTTAACTTAGCGATGAGTTATCTGTTACATATGAAGAGTCCACTGCAAGAATCATGAATGTCACTTTCTTGTCGAAAATGAACCAAGACTGTCAATGTGTAGCTTAAGACATATAGAATGTACATAGAGAGTTATATGGCATTAACACTGATAGTCATTGTCCAGTAATGATCGGAAAATCACAGTTAAGCTTTGAGCGTTAAGCATTTCAAACTTTCAATTGCTTCTCCTGCAAAATGTATTCCACATGACATCCATCATTCTTGCAGTGGACTCTTCATATATGATCTACGCTTAAACCTATGTCCACTCTATGGAAGTATCCTAAACCTACTGAATGTCCACCGGACTTAAATAATCAAACGCAGTAACACGATATACGCAATATTAAATTCTAAGTAAAAAATTATGGCCGTGTACTGAAACGTTGATTTCCTTTTCTTTTTTTTTTTTTTTATTTGTACTAGTTACTTATAGTTTTATTCTCATCGATATTTCAAATTAGTAAACCACAATATTTACATATACTTTCAAGGCCAAAAAATCAAATGATAAGGCAGTTAGTTACATGACAGGTTTCCGACATAGCAATGTCCGAGCGACGAGTTAAACAGGTGTAAAGATAAAGGTACAATAACCACACACGTAATGTCGTTACTCCGAAGTGGAATGAGTCGGTTGGGCGCGGGTCATAATTTGATTGTTTAATGAAAACTGACGAACTGAGTAATCAGGTTAATGAAAGCGGCGTAGACTTCAACGATGTCCACAATATAAATTCCAGAAGTATAACATTTCATGTGGATTAGTAAACAACTCAGGAACAAAAGCTGTAGAATGTGAAAATATGCTATATACATTAATATACACTAGAAGCGAGGACAGAACTGTCAAATATTTGACAGACAACATTCATTTGTTTAAAAAAAACTAAGCATCTGTTCTAATATTTGGAGAATATTGTATGGTAATAATGATGAAGTATGTATTATGATATTTTTCTACATAAATGAAATTTATATACTGTACTGAATTTTTAGATAGCTCATAAGAACATGATTTCTGTTTAGTTCCTTCCCAGATTGTTTCATCGACTATTCCTTGATAAAATTTCGGTGATTTCACAGAAGCGGTATACTGGGTACAAATGCATACCACGAAGCATATCTAAAGCTGCATCTACACGGTTCAATTTTCCATGCACGTACCCATGTAATCTGGGAAGGATATTGAAAGAATAAAGTTTGAAACACGCGTTCAATTAAGATGTATGAAGATTTTGTGTCTACATGGTGCGCCGTTTCGAACGTTATCTTCACTACGTGTGCGTATGTATAAGTTTTTCAGAAAAATAGTAGTTTTCAGTGAAATATCAATTTCCTACATTATTTTCCTATTTTCAAAAATCCATCTTTCTTCAGTTTTGAGAACTAATAAGCATTTCAGCACGGCCGTGATTTCAGAATAAAACAAAATACACACTGCAATAAACAACAGCTATTACACGAAGGCCATGACCTGCAGAATTGCTGACATATTTAGAGTTAAAATTCACTTGGTTATTAAAAACTTCAAGATTTACTAAAAATAATTTACAGGTCTGATTCTGCGGTGTGTAATTTTCTGAATACAGCTGTGTATTGGATATTGAAATCTACAAAACTTGAAGTAGTTTGATGACATTATTACCATTAGAAATAAAATTTCATTACAGGTAATGCCATGATGTGACTAGTTTTCATTAATTATACATATTAATATGCTACGCTATACTGGAGAAATGAAAGTGAAACGTTTTGGGGTTATTTAAGTAAATATAGAGAATGTGTTAAATTAGATCTTCATTTCTATAATTTACTGAGTGGCGGCTATTATATAAACTACAAAACTTGCGTATGATAATAATATTGTTATTAAAAATCAAATATTTTTATAGTTATTAATCAAGTGGGGTTGGGTCTTTTTCATATACTTAATGGCGGTGTGGTGTAGATACTTACATGCGTCATTCTCTTCGGTACTGGCTCGAGGGAGAGCAAAAATTACAGTTCCTAAGGAAAGACGGTATTACTTACTGATAAAATAAGAGGAATACAAAATTTTGTAGTCTCCCGATCATTTCGGCAAGATCTCTTGGCAGGATAAAATGATTTTATCCTCTATATTTCAAGCTCTACATACAGCAGCTATACCAAAATGCCATGTCTATTGTTCGAAAGCATAGCAAACCTGACTTTTACAATCCACAATGGCCTGAAATAGCTATTGCTTTACTCCTACATTAAAAACCCACTGATCGCCCTGACATTGTTACTTGCGTTTTCGCGTTGAAACTCAAGATACATAGGTTCAAGAAATAGTAATATACGTTACAAGAGCGGTATGTTGACGTTTTCATGTTCGAGGAAAAGATTGATAAAGCGAAACGTAGTTGAGCTTTTTTAATTTCCGAGAACATGAAAACAAACATACCGCTCGTGTATCGTACATTAATTTGTGCGAAGATCGTTTATCACATACCTGAAAGACGAATTTCTAATTAGTTGCAATGAAATCTCCATGTTGGTTTCTGTTTAATGACGGCAACTTCGGAAAACCAAAATATCTTTCTTCAACATTGTTGCTATAAAATGTTTTCTGTGTTTACTATACTCCAGCAGGCCATGATATATGTCTGTCTTTTTTTTCCCCCCAGTCTATAAATGCGAACTTAAAACAGACGGTAAGGTTATGTAATGATTTATTTTTCATTTTAATATTTTAACAATATTATTTATATAACATATTGCAGTAATAACATCGACATCTGGAATCTTGTTGATTTTTTCACGGCTTCCTTAATGTTACTTGTATCAGGAATGCAATAAGTTTCGTGGAGTAGTCGACTTTACTTAATTTTTTCAAATATTTAAAAACAATAATTAACATTGCAATTTAGGTGAAATTGCAGTGGTAAGTTTCCAATTTATAATTATTACTATGTTAAACGTCTCTAAAAATAATATGTTAAAAGCCTAAAGCAGTAAAATGAATGTCGCGCTTAAGCGGTAAGAAGAGGGAAATTGTTGTGTGTGTTATGTTGGGAATACTGAATGTGGTATTTCACACTTACCGCGTATTGGTTCTGCGCGGAAAACAAGCAAATACGTACGATCTCGTACAAAAGTATTTGTCATAAAAACCATTCAGAGGGAGTATGTTTCATTATTATGGAAGCAAATAACTTTCAAAATGTATGGTATTTTTCATTGAAAATAAATCTGAAAAAAATTTTTTTGAACGTCTAATGAACTTAGTTTGCAGCATTGGCTGCACAAGCTACTAGTATATATATATATATATATATATATATATATATATATATATATATATATATAATATAATCTTTCATGTATTGCTTGAATGCACCTTTAATGACATCAAACTTAACATACTACATTCTATACTAAAGGATACAAGTATGCCAGTTTAAATAATTTTTCAAAATGTTACTTACTTATAGATCTAAATAAGGTATACGTATAGAGAAATATGTAAAGTGTACAAATATCGGTAATTGTGTGGGACGTACCTTTTACGTAATACATTATACCGTTCTTTCCGCTAACTTAACGTAATTGGAAATACTACCTTTGTCTGTGTGTATTAAATTGGTGTTAATGCTGTTTTCTTATTTTTATTAAGCACCAGTGTGGGTTTGGGAGCGACAGGGTACAAGAAGACGGTCTGGGAAGCGGGAGCCCCCCCCCCCCGAAAAACACAAAACTATATTTCAAATTAGGTTGACATGTGGCTAATAGATACTTTGTTAGGCAGAAATGGGACTGAAGTTGGATTGAATCACGGCTCAGCCAAAGGCAATGTAAATTGTGCAAGTCTAGTTTTTCAGTAAAGCTCCCTGTGAAGTGTGCATAATATATGTTACTGTATTGTGTGCACTCGATGTGAGTCTCTGGCGTCTTGTCAGCCCACTCGAATTGTATGGATATAAGTGAAAAAACTGAGACTGTGTCCGGTGGAGTTCCTGGGTAGCTCACTTGGTATAGCGCTGGTACATTCAACCAAAGGTCCCGGGATCGATACCCGGCCCCAGAACAATTTTTTCCCTGGAAATTATTCAAGTAATGTAAATTGTAAATAACTGAAATATACCGGGACATCATTTTATTTTTACTAATATTTCTAATATTAACCTGGCTACACCTTTGAATTAACGGTTGAGGTCGAAAACACTGTTTGTTACCCCTTCCACGCTCGGAGTTTGATGACACTAGCGTAAAATAAAAACAAATCACTTTACTAGGTATAGGAGGGGAAAAAAGTAGTACATCTATTTAAGTAAACTAATAAATATTACGATTTTGATTTTTATAATTTTCGTTCGGTTTCTATTTACTCTAAATATAGTACAGTATTAACAATACATATTCACTAACTGAAATATCCAGGAGGACGTATCCATTATGCTATGTATAGTATACTGTGTACAGCACATTAATATACAATATGGAGAGTGCATTTAAATTGAAAAATAATCAAAATATGATATTTAAGCAAATTGTTGAAAATGTAGACTTTTTTCGATATAGGCTTCAATTCTTTTGTGCATATTATCGAAGACGTTTTTAATCATATCTTCGGAAATGGAATGCATTGTTTCTTGAATGTAATTCTTTAATTCTTCTGTTGTTGTAGGATGTTTAGCAAACATAACTGTTTTACAATAACCCGAAAAGAAATAATGCAAAACACTCAAATCAGGCGACATGGGGAGGCATAATTTACGTACTGTAAATTCAATCTTCACTTCTGCCCGACCCGCACAGATAAATTTACTCAGATACTCTGTCTATTGTCCGTCCAAGTGGTTATGCCGCAGGGTCATAGAAAGGGGGAAAATCACGTGACAGTTGCTTAATGAGGCCCTTTTATTTAAATTATTTTAAATATTTTTGTGTAATATTACGTAGCCACTAGCCTTTATAGAGAGGCCAGTAGAAATGGGTGAGAGAAACCGGGATACGACGTAACCACACGACGTAATAGTACCTGGGCGAAAATACCCATGATTCAATAATGAATGCTCTTTCTTCACTGGAAAATGCGACCATATTTCTGGAACGAACTGTACACACTCACTCAGTACTGTTTAGGCCTACTATGACCGAACTCTCTGACTGCATATGCGGTCTTTGTCCTGTGTGAGGACGGATAAGAAGGGGTGGGAGGGAAGTACATGAAAAAACTCAGATACAATAAAAATTGAAGTAAAAATGAAATGATGGCCCTGTATAACAATTAGGTACACTTAGGAAAAACTAGCGCACGGGAAGCTCATATGATTTTAATCAATTTGTATTGTATTTGTTGTCCAGAGAAAATAATAATCTTTTATGGATATACGACCTTGGCTCTCTGAAGTATAGTGCCTTAAATATTAAACTTGATCTTCACAAAAAAAAAAAAAAAAATCCCTTATAAATTCTGCTATTTTCAATTTCAAAATCACCTGAACTTCCCGTGCGCTAGTTTCGCCTACGCTTATCGTATGATATGAAAAAAAATATAATATTTATTTGTATTTCTACTATACATTACTATGACATCAGTTACGACGTGTCGTTTCATATAAAGAAAATAGTTTATATTGCACATCCATAGCAGCTGGAATTTAGTACACCGTTACTATCACAGTCTACTATGTACAGTCACGAAGCTCAATACTTACTAAATATGCAAACATACACAGTTGAAATATGCATCCATAGATAGTTGCTCACCACCAGGATCGCTATTATCGCCTCATCACAGACTCTTTCCCTAGCAGACGATAAAATGTATTGTACTTTCGATATCGTGTTCTTTTGAAAAAATTAACACCTTCCTTCCACTATTGAAATATGAAATACATAAGGTTCATATATTATTTTCATAAAATATATATATTATATTCTATAAACTCACCTTCCTGGATCTTTCGGAAGAAGGATAACTCTAACCTATTTTTCTTATAATTTATAGTACTACAAACTTCTCCTTGTCCCATATTATTATTCAAATTATTGTATTTTAGCCATTTACAGTTATTACAACCGATAATGAACATTTCACAGTTTACATAGCTTTTCACAACAAAGCGAAATACGGCACAGTCAATGCTTTTTCGATTTAGACCAGGCCGTAATGTTTGTTCGGGTTTTCTATTTCAGTGTATGAAGCTCAGTGAAATATTATATTATAACTTTATTGCTTATCATTGCTAAGCTTTATTTAGTGTAAGTTGTCCATAAGTTCCGTTTACTTCTTGTTGCATAATATGTTGCAGAAATAATTACAAAACTGTGTTATTTTAATGTGAAGAGAATTTTACATGTTAACATAATCTGTTCGCGTCAACATTTCAAGTTTAGAATGGAAGCTATTTTGAGGTTCAATAAAAACGAATTTATATTGCGATTTTAATTTAGCACATCTACATTCCTTAATTGTAGACAGAAAATTTATCATACCACTCCTATGAAATTAGTGTACGTACGATTGTGTTACTTCGTCTCTTAGGTAGTAGATAAATACAATAATTCAGTACTCAATTGTAGTATTAAAATACAAAGAAATAGAATGTGACGGGTGTCATACATGACATTGTTTAATTATAATGTATAATTGCGAATATAGGAATATAAGGTACATATAATAAACATAACCTATAATATCTATATGACATAACATACATATGTAGTGACAGGCCATTGGAAACCACTAAAATTAGACAGAAAGGGGCAACTGGTACAGTAAACATAACCTATAATTTCAACATATCTAAATATTCGTGCGGTGCAACTGAGAATTACTGAATCGTGCATAAATGAATGTACAAGAATTTCGCAATATTTAATCGAAATAAAGGCAGGTATTACACATACGAACAACGTAATTTTCACACCAAAAATAATATTACACCTTAACTCGCAAGGTATTATGTCTGTGTCCCCTAATCATTGTTTTAAATTTTCTTAATGCAATTACACTACATTTTAGAGAAATATATGTTTCTCTTTATGCATTTCAATTAATTTGTATGGTTGAAACGCCGCCCTTCGTGATCGGGTTAAGCGAGTCACATGGCCTGCCTTACGGCCTGTATTAGATCACGATGGCAGTGACACAGTCTATTGTTCCTAGTACTCACAGCGCTCCAAGCGACTAGCAACTATCGCGAGAAATACAACTCGTTGGCAAAAAATCATCCCAAGCTTCGTGACTGTATATAGTAGACTGTGGTTACTATGAAATTACCAAAATTTATTTTACTATTTAGTGTTTGAATTCCCTATTCCACACACAGAATATTTAACTATGTGCTATTCATGCACTTTCAATCAAATTTCTAGAAAATCAGTTTGTTTAATTTAAATGTACGAGATATGAGGACGACACAATAGTGATACCATCATTAAATCATTGCAAGGAGCAGCGTATTATCTATTATTAGGCTTACAATAAGAAGAAAAAAGCGAGTTTTTATTTAAAAAAAGACACTGTGAATTAAATAAACAATAAACCTTTAATTCTACTGGATTCATACTGTGCTTTGCGAAAGGATACCCGCTGGCCATACAACTAGCTCGCTCAAAACAGATCCCAGTGCATTACACCTACCGCCAACCGGTACACCCGCAGGCGCATTCCTTCCAAGTTCGTCAAGGCGCCCTAGTATTTCTTGATTTGCAACAAATGACTTTGAAGCGGATGTTGTATATTACGTGAATGTCACATCGAAAGTAAAGTGAGAGAAAGGGTGACTGATTAATTTATCGTATCATCTTTTACACTCACTGCAAACTGTGTAACAAGTTTACGGTGTTAATTAAATTACATCAATGTGTTTACATTAGCAGGTAGTTGCGATAATTAAGTATAAACGTGATGTGTAAATGCAACTTCATAGTTATCACGTAATTTCAACGTACAGTCAAAGTTCTCATTATGTTTTACATCCCAAAATGAACATTATTGAATTGCTATACCCGTTAAATAATATATTAATAATAATAATAATAATAATAATAATAATTGGACTCTCACTTTGAGAGAGGAACATAGGTTAAGGGTGTTTAAGAATAAGGTGCTTAAGAATAAGGTGCTTGGGAAAATATTTGGGGCTAAGAGGGATGAAGTTACAGGAGAATGGAGAAAGTTACACAACATAGAACTGCACGCATTGTATTCTTCACCTGACATAATTAGGAACATAAAATCCAGACGTTTGAGATGGGCAGGGCATGTAGCACGTATGGGCGAATCCAGAAATGCATATAGAGTGTTAGTTGGGAGGCCGGCGGGAAAAAAACCTTTGGGAAGGCCGAGACGTAGATGGGAGGATAATATTTTGAGGGCGGTAGGATATGATGATAGAGAATGTATTAATTTTGCTCAGGATAGGGACCAATGGCGGGCTTATGTGAGGGCGGCAATGAACCTCCGGGTTCCTTAAAAGCCAGTAAGTAAGTAGTAAGTAAGGGGGGGAGGGATTTTAGCATATTTGCATGTTTTATTCTTTAGTTACAAATTATATGCTATCATTATATAAATGCATTTCAGGTCAACGTGTTCATAATGTGTGCATACGATTCATCTGCAATACTCGTAAATTTGACCATATAACACCTTTCCTCCAGTTACTTTCATGGGTGCGTCTGAAGGAACGAAGAACAGTACATTCACTGTCTCTTCTGTTTAGAATCATGCATACTTCTACTCCGAATTATCTGTTATCGCGCTTTCAATTTCTTATAACTCTTCGAAACCGACATCAAGCACTTCTTTCTATCCCTCATTATAGAACGTCTTTATACTCATCTTCCTATACTGTAGAAATACCTCGCCTCTGGAATTCGTTACCTAATGACGTCAGGGACTGCCGGACTTTATCACAATTCAAAATTAAATTGGATATTATGAACAAAACTAGTTTTTTTATATACAGTACATGTGAGCCTAGATCATATATACTCCAGATAGGTCGGCCTTATAGGCTTTGACGTTAACTTTTGTCAGGTTTACTACGCTGCCATCTAGTTCTTACATAAGGAGTTACGTTATAATTCCCATTTGAATTGCATTAGCGACTGATATTGTTCAGTACTGTATAGACACACTACTGTAATTAAGAAAAAAGCGATCCGGATAACACGGAAGACCGGATAATCGAAGTCCGGATAATCGGAACTCTACTGTATAAGTAAAAATGCAACAGTGTGAAGTATCCGTAGGTATAATTATTATTTTAGCCAGTTATAGTTCTTAAAATGCGCAAGAATTGATTTTGTGAATTAAAAAACAAAATCTAACATTTATTCCTAAGGGAAGAGAATCTCGTTTCATACTAATTTTAATTTATCAACCTACGTAGTAACTCAAATTAGGAGTAACGGAAGCATATCTTGGCATAATAATTATATAGATTCCAGACTGATGCACCTGAATATAAAACCACGGAAGTAGATACACCCGTACTTATATTACAGGAACAACATTTCACTTGGTAAAGCAGTACGAAAAAAATAGCGTGTACATGCCTGAAACAGTTCATTCTTCTTTTTTCCTCGCTCGACGTGTCTGCATCCCTTGACATACGATCATGCATTCCTCAGCCACAAGCCAAGTATATTGCCAAGAGAAAGCTGTTCAATCCATAGACAGTAGACTGTTTGAATGTCCTTCATAACATGTACACTATACACATTCATCTCGAATACTTTTCAATACCGAAACAAACTGGCATGAACTCAGCTGACGTAGGCATATTCCTGATGTTAACTTGTATCGTCAAAAAATTTCATTCACAACGCAAGACTACGATATTTATACATTTAGGAGTCGACGTTAAGCCATTCACTTGTGTGCTACCCAAATATTTATATTATATTTACAGAGCGTAGCAGCTCTGTAAAGTTTCTGAAATAATATATAAAAAAACAGAGTTACGTCATGCCTCTCTCTGATTTGATAATATCTTTCGGAAAACTAACACATACCATTAAATATTTAAGCAAGGCCTCCAGTGCATTGCGATACTTAGACCTACAGTTGTGACTGAAAACCTAACACCTTATGAATGGTATAATAATTAATGAATGGAAGCGTTTTATATGCACATATTTAGGAACTTAGCATTGTAAACAATCGGTATAAAATGATCCAGGATATTAAACATTTTAATACTAATATTGCAGGCAGCGTTGCTCAAACTTCTTTAAAGCATTAATTAATTTTATTGACCACACTGAACTTATAAAATTCTCAAGTAAAATCTCTCATTTATTTTAATCATGTGTCAAAAAACAAAGCCTGTATGCATATATTTTTAATATCGTCATACCGAAAGAAAAACTTCACATATTCCGTAAAATTATTATAATAATAATAATAATAATAATAATAATAATAATAATAATAATAATAATAATAATAATAATAATTTCTGCAATATTTGAATATACCTATAAAAAGGTACCTTTTATTTTCACTATAACTGTCGTTCTTTTCATTGTAGGATCCATTCTCAACTTCAACTGAATCTGGATTACTATTAGTGATAACTGATAACACTAGGACCAACATGAGATTATATCCTCCTCTTCCTAATGTCTGGTTCCACTTAAGGTTTTTTCTGTCATTTTTAATGTATATTTTACTGAAATAGAAAATGAATTAAAGTATTTTTAGACAGCCATGCCTAAAACTATATCTTTTAACACTGGGCAAGAATGTTAAAAATTGACTATTATACCACAGTCTAGTATATACAGTCACGAAGCTTGAGTTGTGAGGGTGCTAAGAACAATAGACTGTGCCGGTACTATTTCGCACTGTCTGTAATGAGGCGATATTAGCGATCCTAATGGTTAGCAACTATCTATGGATGCATATTTACTACGTATTAAGCTTCGTTGACTGTACTGGCCTATGTTTTATTTATTGAACTACGCTCGTAACTGCAGAGGTTATATCAGCGTCGCCGGATGTGCCGGAATTTTGTCCCTCAGGAGTTCTTTTATATGCCAGTAAATCTACTGACGTGAGCCTTTCGAATTTAAGCACACTTAAATGCCATCGACCTGGCCCGGGATCGAACCCGCAACCTTGGGCATAGAAGGCCAGCGCTATACCAACTCGCCAACCAGGTCGACTTGACTGTATATACTAGACTGTGATTATACGGTAGAGTGCGAAAATTACTTTTAACACCGACTTTGAACTGTTTGTGCCGATTGTCAGTTGTTTCCCACCAGACGTCACACGGGAGCAATCGAAACTGAAGTCCCTTTATTTGCATTGATTGTACAGTAATAATCAAGAAATTGACGTAGACTATGGTAAGCATCTTAGTTTCGCTGCTATTTATTTATTTCTGTTCATTCTATGCTAGTGGTTTTCAATTTTTATTTCGTACTCTTCATTCGTTTTAAATTTAAAATTTGCAAATGCATTATTCGAATTTATATTTTTCATCAATAAAAATTTTAAAATGCGGTAACCAAGCTGCACCTAGTAGTCCGCGAACCGTAACTTCTTAAACACTGTACCCTGTCATGTATTGAAAAGAGTTGTTTGTTCTTTAGTCAACTGTCCGAAGACAGGTTTGAACCTCATAAGTAACACCAATAAGGCATCATTCATGAGGTAACTAGGCCAGGAGATAATGAGGTAGGGTGGCCACTTCCTTCCCCCCTCCAATGCATACATTATATATTACTGTGGAATCCCGGCCACCAAGTACCTCAGTTGAGTGCGCTCCTTGTATAATGGCAGTTGACTTAATGTATGTCAACATATATGTCGAACTTGGAGTCAGGCCACAAAGGGAAAAACATTAGAGGAAGGGGATTCGATCCGGTGCTGTAGATTGAACTTCGGCGTAGCTCAGTGGTTACAGCACTTCGTACGTACAACCAAGGACCCGGGTTCGATCCCCGGCGCCGGAGAGAATTTTTCTCCTCTAATAATCATTGGCACAAGCAGTAGTCAAAGCGATCCTTTCAGATGCAAGATCGTGGTTCGAAATGTTACATGAAGCAAAGTTATTCCTATTAAAGTCCATGGAGGCCAAAATGGTAGCGGAAGGTTAAGATTTCCATACTTTATAATGGACATTAGTAGCAGTATGGTTGTCAGTCTTACGTGCTTGCCGCCTTTACTCCCAAGGAAACACTCCTCGTGATCATTTCTGTTGGACGTCGAGATCAATGGAATAAAAAACCCTTGACCCCATCGGAATTCGAACCAGTGCAGCCATCTTCCGGTTTCTAGCGTAACGCCTTAACCGCGGTGCTATCGCGAGTTCCCAGATGTATTACATAGGCTACAGAAAATGTTTTTGCCCGTTATCATTATGTCCTGGGTTTAGTAGGGGCAGAGTTCCATCCATTTTTCACGCCACAAAGTACCATCGTATACACTCATAATTTCAAGTCGACAAATGCACAAATATTTGGTTTAAGATAAAATCGTGCTATGGGTATGAAAAATTTCTCGCTAAATACATAGCGTCCAAAAATACAGCGAGAATGATATTCTGTATGAATTATAGCATGTAAGGCACACAAACTTTTTATAGGCCTACACATTTTCAACAAGTATATAGCTAGGTATTTTTCTGCAATGCTTTAGATACAAGACGCAATCAAATTAAGTAAAGTACTGACGTTGATCCTCTATTATTTCAGTGAATTTGAATTTCTAAAAAATGGAGAAATGGCATCATAAAATAACGCGTCAAATATTGTCCATCACGCACGTCAAGAAAAATTGTATTCAGTGGATTATTACTGCAGCGAGCTGTCCTGCCTTATTCCGCCAAGTCTGGATCTTTCTCCTCAAATTACCAACTACTTCGTCCCCCGAAGGATGTAATTTCAGGCAGGAAATTCGATGAAGTCGTTACTGAAGTCAAGCAGTGGTTGTGACCAGGGTACACAGACTGGGAGCGAGACATAAATGCTCTAATGTTTCCTTGGTGTACGACTGCAGAACTTAAGGATGATGTATAAAAGAGTTATTTTCAATAACAATGTACGTACTATTAGTTACCATTGTCGGTGGAATTAATAGAGCATTAAGACGAAATCATTTTATGTATAGTCCCGTCGCTCTAATTTCCGGCAGCCAATCGCGTTGCAGGTCGGCTACATTTTAACGTGTGCGTCTTGTGATTCGCTGATTCATTTCTTAAGGCTCGATAAATACTTAATATAATCGCCCGCCATTTTAGCTCTTTCGTTGGCGTTCGCAGAAAGCACACGAAGACGTTATTTGCCGCTCAATTATTTGCTGAATTACATTGCGTTTGATTTATTATCATAGGAGCTACGACATGATAATGTTTAACGGTGTGGCAAATAGATTCCTCGTATGGTAGGCCTATCTCGGCAACGTAAGAACAAAAATGGCGAAGGATACTACCTACCTAGACTTTATAGAGCCTTCACATTCTAAGACGTAAGCAAAGAGGCGAAGTCATGCCGGAAATAACAGTGTCGGGACTATAACAATACGAGTAAATGTTACTGAAACAACTGCAAGGACTTCAGTAATCAGTGAGTGGATGTGATTTAAAGTAACAGAATTTCGCATTTATTTTAATATCTAAGAAAGTGCAAGCAACCGTTCTTTTGAGAAATCTCATCCTTGGCGTTTTTCGTCTAAATACTCTGCTTTCCATTGGTGCAGATTTTATTGTAGTTTAACGAAATCCTTATATCTGTGATAGGCCTATTATTATTATTATTATTATTATTATTACTATTATTATTATTATCATTGTCATGGTCATAATTAGATACTAGGACATTAGAAAAGTAATGGCAACACAGTTACTGTTTCACACTAAATTTATTTAGGTTATTTTTGACTTTACATAATTCAAATATAGTCTCCTGCCATGTCAACAATATATTGCCAAATTCTTGGAAGACGAAGGACTCCATCTGCAACAGCATTTCTGGACATCTCTCACTAACCAATCTAAAGCTCTTCGGATCTCAACTCTTGATAGAAAGCGAATGCCACACTTCCACCCAACTTGCAATAGTTCAGTTTGGTAGGACTTCTCTCCCACAGGCTTGTTGCAATGCCCTAAAGCACAGAGTTGCAGGTTTTCTCCTTGAAACTTGAATTTTTATGAAGCGCCTTTGTTCGTACCTTTAGGGCTATATTGTTTACTACAATTCAGAAACAGTCACTGTATTTACAAAATACGGCTACTTCGAGACTTTCAATATCGCAAATTGTTGAAACAATCACTGCTCTATTACGTAGTACAAGATTTCAATGGTCACCGCTAGGAGCACTGATTTACAACATTGTTGCCATTACTTAACGAATGCCCTAGTAGGCCTATATCATTCCTAAAATTTGTTCAAATTAAATTGTCTTGCTTGTGGGATATTTTACGCCTCCAGATGTTTTGTCTGTTAACGATGCTGTGTAAAATACTTGGTTATTTTTAGTAACGATGGAATTGTTGACAGTGAGATGGTATTTCGAGAGATAAGACTGTGGATTCGCCATAGACTATTACACATTCCCTTTACAATTTGGGAAAACCTCGGAAAACCCCCAACCAGGTAATTAGCCTAATCGAGAATCGAATCGATGTCCAAACGCAATTGAGGATCAGCAGGCAAGCGTGCCACCGCCAGAACTACACCGGTACTTTGTAGCTTTCTATATGTTAGCGCACATTTTATGTAACTGAACGTGTTTTTACTTGTTATAATACTTGATTATTTTCCTTCAGTCTCGCTTCTAATGTTTCTTCTTTTTTTGCCGGCGTTTTACCATACGAGAGTAGTTTATCGTCGTACCCATCGGGCACAGCTTTGCCGAGTGAAATACTACATTGGACAGATGGCAGCCCTGTCGGAGAGAGATGACAGGATAATAGAAGAAAAGTGATGCTGAAGTGGTAATGAGAACTGGGAAGGAGTCAGATCGTGGCCCTTAAAATTGATACTATCCCAGCATTGCGTGGAGAAACTTTTGAAACCACCAAAAACTCAAATCAGGATGGCCGCTCATGTGATCGAATCTCGGATCTCCTGAATGAAAGGTGAAAATTATAACCAATACACCATCGTGCGTTGTTCTTACCGGTATGAGATTATTCGTAGGCTGTTCTAAAAATTACCGTTGTAGATTTCGTATAAGACTTTTCTTTGTGTAGAAATAGGTTATCTTCTGAATTACACATTAATATCAGTGACGAAGCTAAGGTGTAAATACTAGGTAGGCTGAAAAAATCTCCTTACCTTGGAGCATCTTTTTATATAGCAGATGTTTCTCGGCTTTTCTATCAAAATTTGTTTGTGACACAGACTCCCACAATATGATGACCACTCATTTTCACCTCTGCACAGAATACAGATATAACAATATAACTTATTTTTCTCAGAGCACCCGTTAGCCAAGGATTTCTTATATCATGTCTTCATCCGCTATTTTAATATGTAAATGTAGTGTTGATCTATCTTCGTAAGCTCATTTTGTTTCATACGCACAACTTGACAACGGTTTCTTTTTCAATTTTTGTAAATTTTTCCTCAATGTTCTCCCAGTATGAGCCATTTCACACAAAATTAGTATGTAACACACACACGCATGCACTTTTGATTAAACTAACACTCAACAATGCAGCGCATTCACAGAAAATCAACATACCGCGGCGTATTATATCGCGGTTGAGGCTAGCCTCGCATCCTGCTACTGAGTCGTAGCGAACCGATACCCCCTCCTCCTCGGCCTCCCCTCGAGCTTGCGAGTGCCGCTGCCTGTGAGCGAGGCCGTCACGCCTCGCTACGAGTCTGCGACAAGCCTCAGCGGAATGACCGTCAACAGTGAATTTAATATATAGAAGGATCGGAGTGAAATCAAGTGTTACGATACACCGTTATTACGAACTTAAACTGTTTATTCCATTAAGCCCTACGGAATAATATTTTGGGGAAATTCTGCAGATAGTAAAAATATATTCTTATTACAAAAAAGAGCCATTAGAATAATAGTTGGAGCAAAGGCTAGAGAATCATGTACATTATGTTTTAAAAAAATTAGAGATTCTAACCTTAACAAATCAATACATATACTCTATAATAAATTTCCTCATGTAATAAAGACAATTTTCCAACTAATTCAGCCATACATAGTATAAATACCCGCAGAAAGAATGAATTTTATACGCCTTCATCAAATTTATCATGATATCAAAGAGGAGTACGTTACATGGCGATAAAAATGTTCAATAGTCTTCCTGAAGACATTAAGAATCACGGCCAAAAGCCTGCATTATTTAAGGTAAAACTAAAAAATTACTTAATATATCACACTTTCTATACTGTAGATGAATTCTTGACATTTCACAATACTGTGTAAATATTTTAATACTATTAAATGGTAAACATATTACATTATATAAAATATTATTTTTATTAAGCTATTAATTCTGTACATATTTCATATTTGCATTTTATATGTATTGCATTTATATTTAAACGTAAGAATTGGACATGTTCTTTATTCTATGCTATAAAGCAAATGTAAGAATATTATGGAACGAATAAATCAATCTATCTAATCTAATCTAATCCATCAATCCATCCATCATCCACCATCCACCATCCATCTTCCATTTATCTATCTATCTATCTATCTATCTATCTATCTATCTATCTATCTATCTATCTATCTATCTATCTATCTATCTATCTATCTATCTATCTATCTATCTATCTATCTATCTATCTATCTATCTATCTATCTATCTATCTATCTATCTATCTATCTATCTATCGATCCATCCATCCATCCATCCATCCATCCATAATAACTCAATTTTTTTTGGGTAGACTAAGCCTCAAAAGCCTCTTATGAGCTTCGCCACTAATTAATGTAGATATACAATAACGTACCGAATTAGTATTAAGTGGCATTAAAATTCCTTTACTACATACCTATTATATTCCATTCTGAGAATATACTGTTTATGAGGAAGTAAAACAAGATAAATCTGTAATAAGCATACATCCCGAAACGAGCTTATAAAGGAATGAAATATGTGTTTTCACTTCATTACAGAGAGTAAAATTATAACTATCGTAATTCAAACACAAAACATAGCTATACTAGTAGATGGTTTAACGGAACTACTTTCACTATTTCTATAGACCGAAAAACTAACTTTGGAATGTTTTGTAAGAGTATTCCTTCTTACAAGTTGCTCTTTTTCGTTACTACGGGCCGGATTTCGTTCGTACTTTGAATAGTCTATACGTGTATTAGTTTTTCAACGGTGAAACATCAAACTAATATATTTCTTGTGAATGGCTGCATTTATTTTACGCTGTCATGCAAAAATAACACGAAATGAGTGGCAAACTATAGATTCGCTGTAATGCATTTCTCCTTGCCTTTCCACTCTGTAAAAAACGACACAAAATTACTCTGTGCGTTTCTAAAAATGAATATTTTATTCTAGAGCAATATTTTCTTCCGACTCTTATTTACTGCATGCGCAAATGTATAGGCCTAATATACGGCCAGGGTGCAAATTAGGATTTCTAATGGGGAGGGGGGGAGAGAATCCTAGATAGAGAATACCATACATAAAATTATTATTATCCTCATTCGATACGGCTCAATGCTTATCGCACTGTGTTGCTTGTCTTGCATCTTAATCATAATAATTATTATTATTATATCCATGAATACTTAAGATAAGATATTATGTAATTCCTAAGTTACTGATTGTTGTCAGCTTGCGGGTGATCAATATTATTTTCTTTGTTTACTTTATACTTCATAAAGTACACTCGTATTAAAACAATACAATTACATTTTGTGGGGAGGGATAGAAGTTACCCCTAATAATATATGAATTTATGTGAGGGAGATAACTTTCCAACAGGAAGGGAAATCCCCCCATCCCCCCCGTTAATTCGCACCCTGCATACGGCATACTTTAGCAAATAAAAATAGGCAGCCTGGAAGATCTTTTGTAATGTCCATGTTTCTGCCCCGTACAATGCCACACTCCACACAAAGCATTTCACTCAATTCTTTATCCAGAGGTCCGCAAATGTTCCTTTTTCTATTAAAAGCTTCCTTTGCCATTGCTGAGCAATGGTGATGGTGGTTATGGTGGTAGTAGTTTGATAAATATCTATAAAATTATTCCCGATCGAAACATACAAATAGTAAAGATCTAAATGAGGGTGAATTGTTTAGATGAATGTAAATTGGATCTTTTGTATTGATGGCGATGAGAAAGTCACAAGTAAGATATATTAAGCCCAAAAGAAGAAATATCCAAAATTAGTGTTGTATGATTTAATCGATTAATGTGATCGATTAATTGACCAATTTCTGTTGTAAGATTAATCGATCAAAAATATTTAACCGAATAATCGAGTCTATTAAAATTCATGTTGTACCTGATATTAATTATTATTTTGTTAATGCAAATTCAGACTAAAAATCCCGACAATATTCAGAAACTGCTTACTTCAAAGCACAGTAGTACCGTTATTTTGTAACTGCGTAGCAGGTAGCATACAGAAAATTTTTGCACAAACAATTCAGTAAGAGATGGAGATATGAGGACAGTGATCTGTTGTACCTCTATTGAAAGTTGAAACAAAATGCGAAATCCTTATTAAGTTTCATGGTTTTGCAAGAAAACTCCCATCTTGTTTTCAACTCGTCTTCCTATATAAAGTTTTTTCCTGTTTAGTGACGCAGGAAATATTGTTATTAAACGTAAACGTAGAGCAGCAATTAATTCGGAGCATGTGAATGCACTGACATGTTTCAAATCATGGATGAAGCAGTATTAACTAGGCGACTCTTCATATTCTTTTTGTGTTTGTCTCAAAAATCCCCGGAGAAATTGACACAATAAATTATAAGCCTACATAATAAATGTTAGTAAATAACTAAAATAGTATTGTTTTGTAATCTAACGATACAGTATACACAGACATATAACATTTCATACTTATGCTTATCATCGAACACAAATTAAACTTAACAATGATTATATTAAAACTTTTTTTCAAATCGATCAAAGCTCGATTAATCTATCGATAAACTCGAGTAATCTATCCATTAATTTCAAATCGTTAATCGATTAAACATTTTGATCGATCGACAGCACTATTCAAAATACAACCGCAGTTTTTATGTTTATATAGTATACTGTCAAACCACTTTCCCATCCTACAAGCAACGATTTATTGTACAGGGACATCATTTTATTTTTACTAACATTTTTAATATTAACTTCCCTATACCTCTGGATCAACGCCGTTTGCTACCCCCTTCCACGACTGAGTTCGATGATACTGGCTTAATATACAAACAAATCACTTTACTAGGTATAGGAGGGAAGAAAAGTATTTTATCCATTTACGTAAACTAGGAAATATTGCGCTTTTCAGTTTGATCATTTTCATTAGGTTTTTGTTTAATCAAAATAAAGTACAGTATTAACAATGAGTGTTTTTACTCACGAACTGAGCTGTCCATGTGGAAGTATTCATTATGCAGTGTATTCAGTGGCGTAGCATGAAATTTTGAGCAGGGGAAGCTAACTCACAAGTTGTCTTTCATGCAATATGAGAAAACGTATTACAAAAATAGTCTTAAAATAAATAGTAGTCAATTTCAAGTCAGCAGTCGAAGATTGGTTGGAACATCGTAAGTAACGCCAACAAGGCATGACCTCAAATGATACGTAATAAAATATGATTTCACGGTTTACACATATCTCTAACAAATAGACACGTATACGTATAACATTAGCTCACTCCCTGTCATACTTACAGAAATCACAATATTAGTATCATTACGTAAGTATGCGTCTGTCTTTTGGTTGTGTCCTTCATTGACAGCAAGGGAGTCGGTCATTTGTTTTTTAAATCATACTTTTGTTCGTAAGTCAGTCTTGATAATACAACTGTCCTAAAAAAATTCAAGTAAATTAGTGTCAGGAACTGTTATTTCGCTCATTATTTATTATATTAGCCACAATGCACACTAACACTTCAACTGAACACAACTGACGAAAAGGGATAACTCGGAAACTACTTATTTTAAATGTTAAAGCTAGCTTCTTTGCGTGCCTTGCGACTAGGGTAGTTTAGTTAGAAAGGGATGGAAAATCTATGGGGTGGATTACACAGAAGAAACCGGTCTTCTTGGAAGCTGGTGTGTGCAGGCTTCTTGTTTACTGCTGCATCACAAATCATCCTGAGCTGCCGCATCACAATATTTAACGCGTAAATATAAATTCTATTAAAATTAATAAATAATTTTCTTCATAAACTGCAGGTTTATTATGAAATTATTATTAACTGGGGAAGCTAAGCTTTTTAGCTTACATTGACGCTACGCCACTGTATATTATACTGTCCACAGCACATTAACGTACAATATAGAGAATGAAGTTAGATTGAAAAATAATCACAATATGAATATTTAAACACATTTTTGAAAATGGTGGCCGTTCATTTCGATACAAGCTTCAGTTCTAATGTGCATATTATCGCACTGTAGACTATTGTACCTAATCCCAATTACCAGTTTCGTTCTTCGTACTAGTAACTCATGTTGAAATAATTCTATCCTACTCTGTAAAAGAGTATCTTACGTACTGTAAATTAAATCTCCACTTCTGCCAGACCCGCACAGATAAAATTACTCAGATATACTATCTACTCTCCTCCCAAGTGGTTATGTCGTAGGGTCGTATAAAGGCGGGAAATCAAGTGACAATTAATTACATAACGAGGCCCTTTCATTTAAATTATTTTAAATAGTTGTATAATATTACGTAGACGTCCAATACCTACCAGAAATTAATGTTCTCAGAAAAGAGCTAAGACAGCCCAGCCACTAGCTGGCGAATAAAAGCTGGTGGGGGACACCGGGATACGACGTAGGCAAATGGACGACAGTACCTATGCGAAAATGATTCAATATTGAAAGCTCTTTCGTCACTGGAAAACGCGAACATATTTTTGGAACGTACTGTTTACCATGACCGTAAGGCTACTATGACTGTATATGCGGTCTTGGATTTATGTGGAGGACGGTTGAACTTCATTAGTAGCAGGGGTGGGAGTGAAGTACATTCAAAAAACTCGGGTACAATAAAAATTGAAGTAAAAATAAAATGATGTCCCTGTAGTATAATAGTCGAAGTTAGAACCGTTGTAATAACTTAAAATAAATGTGTGATCTCTATACCATCAATTCAAATGAATAGTATTCCATCAATTACAAAACTGGAGATTCAAAGCATGCTATAAACATGCTAACATCCATTATTCCACACACATTGTGGTTACAGCTAATGAAGGTTTCTGCATCCACTTTCGTTTGGTGATACATTAACTTCAGGTAATGACATGTCTCCTGCTGAGGGCTTTCTCATTTTCCTATCATCCATGCCGTCATCCCCTCCATTGACTAAATTATTATTATTATTATTATTATTATTATTATTATTATTATTATTATTATTATTATCCACTATCTATCTTTGTGGTAATGTTAGATGTTGATGAAATTTAATTTCTCCAACGATTCGGGACCTACTTACAGGTCCCATTCCCAGGGTAGACAGTAGCCTATTGTTTCGTCCGTTATGCTTGGTCTCACTACATAACTGATTCAAACATAACGGACATCGTAGGCCTACTGAGTTAATACATGATTATGCACCTCTACCGTTCTACATGGCTTCGCTCGTATTTAACTAATATGGTCTGCAAGTTTCAGTGGCTGACAAAATTTACCAGTTCACCTTTACTTCTTACTTTTGCTCTAGAATATGCCATTAGGAGAGTACATGATAACAAACAGGGTTTGGAATTAAACGGGTTAAATCAGCTTTTTGTCCATGCAGATGACATGAACATGTTAGGAGAAAACCCACAAACGATTAGGGAAAACACGGAAATTTTTTCTTGAAGCAAGTAAAGCGATAGATTTGAAGTGAATTTCGAAAATACAAAGTATATGAATATGTCTCGTGACCAGAATATTGTACGAAATGGAAATATAAAAATAGGAAATTTAACGTTACAGAAGGTAGAAAAATTAAAACCTCTTGATATTCGGGAGGAAATTAAACGCAGAATAAATATGGGAAATGCCTGTTATTATTCCGTTGAGAAGCTTTTGTCGTCTAGTCTGCTGTCAAAAAATCTGAAAGTCAGAATTTATAAAACAGTTATATTACCGGTTGTTGTGTATTGTTGTGAAACTTGGACTCTCACTTTGAGAGGGGAACATAGATTAAGGGAGTTTGAGAATGAGGTGCTTAGGAAAATATTTGGGGCTAAGCGGGATGAAGTTACAGGAGAATGGAGAAAGTCACACATGCAGAACTGCACGCATTGTATTCTTCATCTGACATAATTAGGAACATTAAATCCAGACGTTTGAGATGGGCAGGGCATGTAGCTCCTATAGGCGAATCCAGAAATGCATATACAGTAGAGTGTCAGTTGGGAGGCCGGAGGGAAAGAGACCTTTGGGTATGCCGGGATTTAGATGGGAGGATAATATAAAAATGCACTTGAGGGAGGTGGGATATGATGGTAGAGACTGGATTAATCTTGCACAGGATAGGGACCGATGGCGGGCTTATGTGAGGGCGGCGATGAACCTCTGAATTTCTTAAAAGCCATAAGTAAGTGAGTAATGAATCTCTTAAAACATTTAGCGCTATTTCTTCCAAAGATGAAATATTTAAAGATGAAGGACACACTCGATCCCTATGAAAGGGAGATAAATTTTCACTTCCCTGATAGGGATCGAACCGAGATCCGGTGGATTTGTAACTGCTTATGCTACCACTTGAGCCACAGTGGAAATCAAGCAAAATAATGAAGAAAACAGAAGCTTAAAAGGAATATATCTGAATTTCTCAGTTAAAAAAAAAAAAAAAAAAACATTACGGAAATTACTACTGAGGACATAAGGAATGGTGACTTGACTGAGTCATATGCGTCAATGAAGAACCGCCACTGATGCTGACAGAAGGAACAGGAAGACACAAATCACGATTGTGATACGCTTGTTTTCGAATGAAGAACACAACAGATTCTTGAAACAAAATAATATAATCTGAGATTAAGGAGATGGAGTGACAGTCTTCTTATAAGTTCTTGACCAATAAAACAAACTGTGTTGAACCTTGACCTTTAAAATAGGCAGCAATATGGACCACGCTAAGATGGCAAAAAGTAACGATTGCAACGCATTGCGAAATGATACAGAACGTACATGTTCTGTAGTCTACCTTGAGACAGAATGGACTTGCTTTCCAACGTGATTGGAGAATAAAAGCAGCCGGTACACCTTGTGCATGATCAGCAACGTGTTATAACACTGGAATCCGGCCATAAAGGCTGCACCATTCACTATGTCACGCTTCATTGCAGAAGTCGGCCCCGTTGCAGCGCTGCTTTATCGTCTGGCTTTCCAACCAGGCACAGCTGAAAGCTTCGTATAAATGAACCAACATCAATTAAATTCGTGCCAAGATTTACCGCTGTATGAAAGGCCACCTATTCAAAATCCTTTGCACTGGCACAGGTCAATATTAGTATGTTGAATGAACAATCCGAAACAGAAAAGGGGAAAATGTCGATAATTAAACGTACTTCCGAGATAAAAATGGTGTACTGACCACATCTGCGGCGTAAGTATTACTGCAATAACTCCAAACACTTCGCTAATGAAAAAAAAAAACATTATCAAAAACAGTAACTGTATAGTCGATAAAACGTCATTCTCATTATAACCAGAGACCGGAACTTTCGCAGAATGCCTTTTTAAATGTGTTAAATCTATCTTCTATATTGGAAATTTATCTTTTGAAGAGGTGGAGAAGTTCAAATATCTTGGAGCAACAGTAACAAATATAAATGATACTCGGGAGGAAATTAAACGCAGAATAAATATGGGAAATGTTTGTTATTATTCGCTTGAGAAGATTTTATCATCCAGTCTGCTGTCAAAAAATCTGAAAGTTAGAATTTATAAAACAGTTATATTACTGGTTGTTCTGTATGGTTGTGAAACTTGGACCCTCACTTTGAGAGAGCAACATAGGTTAAGGGTGTTTGAGAATAAAGTGCTTAGGAAAATATTTGGGGCTAAGAGGGATGAAGTTACAGGAGAGTTACACAACACAGAACTGCACGCATTGTATTCTTCACCTGACATAATTAGGAACATTAAATCCAGACGTTTTTGATGGGCAGGGCATGTAGCACGTATGGGTGAATCCAGAAATGCATATAGAGTCTTAGTTGGGAGGCCGGAGGGAAAAAGACTTTTAGGGAGGCCGAGACGTAGATGGGAAGATAATATTAAAATGGATTTGAGGGAGGTGGGATATGATGATAGAGAATAGATTAATGTTGCTCAGGATAGGGACCGATGGCGGGCTTATGTGAGGGCGGCAATGAACCTCCGGGTTCCTTAAAAGCCAGTAAGTAAGTAAATCTATCTTCATTTTGAAAGTAAATCTGTACGAATTATACCTTTGTGATTGGAACATCAGAGTTGCCCTTTTCTGCCTTTGATTATTTATCTACTATTTATTAATTTATTGTTAAAAACTGCCTACAGGTATATTTTAATTTATTTCTATAACCGCTACAATAAAAGTGACTTCACCGAATGTATATTATTGTCTTTCAGTCAGTTTATATTCTCTTTGCAACAATGAGTGCTGCCGTGCAAAAATGTATAACAGTAAGCGTTTTAATTATCGCTTGTGTTTATTTGACAAGGCAACAATGAGTGCGGGTTTAACGTTATTTTAACGGTTATTTTTCTTTCAGTTTTCATTGCGACGTTGTTGTAGTTACAGTCCCATCGCTCTTATTTCCGCCAGCCAATCACGTTGCAAGTCGGCTACATTTAAACGTGTGCGTATTGTGATTCGCTGATGATGTTATGCATTTCCTAAGGCTCGATAAATACTTAATACAATCGCCCGCCATTTTGGCTATTTCGTTGGCGTTCGCAGAAAGCACATGAAGACGTTATTTGTCGCTCAATTTATTTGCTGAATTACAGTGCGTTTGATTTATTATCATAGGAGCTACGACACGATAATGTTTAACGGTGTGGCAAATAGATTCGTCTGTTAGCTTGGCAACGAAAGAACAAAAATGGCGAACGATACTACCTACCTACACTTTATAGAGCCTTCACTTCCTAAGACGTAAGCAAAGAGGAGGAGTCACGCCGGGAATAACAGCGTCGCGACTATAGCAGCAATATGCAGAAATTCAGTGTTCCTTTACGCAGTAGGCAAAGTTATGTTAATACTTTTGGATCCGACGTATTTTGTACTGACGATAAAGTACTTACATGCAAAATATGTGAGCAGTCAGTGAATTACGAAAAGAAATATTTCATATCGCAACATATCAGTACAACCAAACACAAATGCACTTTCCAAGGCTACTGGGAAGAAGATTTCTTTGCTTCCAACAGTAATTGTATAACATCGAGTCGAAAATCTCAATTTGCATTCGACTTATGTAAAGCTTTTCTTGCTGCCGAAATCTCTTTGTGGAAAGTGCAAGGTTGTGGGTCTAGTGCAAGGTTTTTGTAATTGACTTTTATTGCGTATTTTAGCTATTTATAATGCCTTTTTGCCTGCCTATTTTAATGATTCATAATGCCTAAACTTCCGGTCTCTGATAATAACATATCACAGACGTAACTCCCAAAAATTGAATTTAATTTTGAGTTACAGGCAGTTTTGTAATCTTCATTTAATCCTCTATCAAATAGTAGAACTGTCGCATCCCTAAGTTCAAGGGCAAAATCTGTAGGACTCATACTGATACTTGGTAATCCCGATTTTTCATACGACTTTGAAATGTTTATCTTGCGATAATATAAAATGTGTCCTAGACACTGTTACACAAAAACCACTTTACGGTTTCATAACAATCGAGCAACTGTGTTGTTATTATGGAAGAAGTGATATTATACGTTAACAATAATAAACAGGTTAAGTCATGGGTAAAATAAGCACAGTGATTATTATTATAGCAATTAAGATAATTACCGAGTTTGCAATGCGGTCTGTTATCATTTTCACATTTAGTTGATAACCCTACTACGCTTTTCTTATGGACGAATGAATATAGCGCGTTTTTACATTACCATATTAAAAGACACTATTAAATAGGAAATTATATAAGGAATATTAATTTTACAAATCAATAACTGGTTTTAAAACAAAAAATATATATAAAATAAAAAATTAGTACTTTTTCCTCATAATCATAAAAATATTAGTATAGATAACCTAAATCGCTATGAAAAAAAGTATAGTACTCTATTACAATTGCATCTTAAGGCTGATGGTATCCACAGTTCACACATTTGAGTTAAACTTTGTGTATTAAAGGATGTTGAACGAAGTGTAATACGTATTAGGTAATGACCGAAGAACTACGTATCGCAAAATGTCATCTGTGACCAATTTTCGTTCCATTTGCCCAGATAAAAACTTTCAGCAGTAAAGTTGTCGGGAAAGTATTGAAGTTGTTTTTACGAGTATAACCGTTCCAAGTTGCTTTTATCGATGATGCCATGAGATAAACTTCTTTTCCGTAAGCTTTGCCCTAGTGTGGCACAGCCAGGTACCATACTGGTCCTTCCTCCCTGGTCGGAGCGTTAGATCAATTCAATATTGTACGTATGTTGGCAGAATTGTCTTTATTGTTTCTTGTCATTTGTTTGTTACGAAGTTTTGCTACGAATCACTGTTCTGGATCATAATTGCATTCATTTGAGCACTTTCAATTAATCTTTCCTTTCTCTTTCTTTATATAATGCCATTCGAACACCTATAGCAGTAGTCGGCATTTCTTGACTCTCGAGTCACAAGTAGGGTGGAGGGGTAAGGCATGATCTCCCTCCCCTTAGCCATCACTTGTTCATTCAAAGTTAAGTAGTTTGGGTTTCCTACATCCTCTTACCTTCCCATCTGCTGTGTATTGCGAAAGTTATTTTGTGCGAGATCGTGCGTATTTGCTTTCTTTCCGCACAAAACCAATACGCGGTAAGTGTGAAATACCACATTCAGTATTCCCAACGTAACACACATAACAATTTTCCTATTCTTACCGCTTAAGCGTCATATTCATTTTACTGCTTTAGGCTTTTAACATATTTTTAAAGACGTTCAATATATTAATAATTATAAATTGGAAACTTACCACTGCAATTTCGCCTAAATTGCACTGTTAATTATTGTTTTTAAATATTTGCAAAAATTAAGTAAACTCTACAACACCACAAAAGTTACTGCATTTGTAATGCAAGTAACATTAAGGAAGCCGTGAAAAAATCAACAAGATTCCAGACTCATCATAGACTAGGGGGGGGGGGGGAAGACAGACGTATATCACGGCCTGCTGCAGTATAGTAAACACAGAAAACATTTTATAGGAACAATGTTGAAGATAGATATATTTGTTTTCCAAAGTTGCCGTCATTGAACAGAAACCAAGATGGAGATTTCATTGCAACTAATTAGAAATTCCTCTTTCAGGTATATAATAAACGATCTTCGCACAAAATAATGTACGATACACGAGCGGTATTTTTGTTTTCATGTTCTCGGAAATTAAAAAAGCTCAATCACGTTTCGCTTTTTCAATCTTTTCCTCGAACATGAAAACGTCAACATACCGCTCTTGTAACGCATATTACTAATACATGACGTATTCTTTGCAACCACTGACCTACAGTATACTGTATGACGATATGGAAATTAACCCCAGGGAAATTGACTGACATCGGAATTCGACTCGAGGACTTCCGGAATAAAATTACCAGTCGTTTCCGACTTAGCTCATTCGCTGTTTCTCGTAGGTAATGTAAGCAGGACATGTAATCTAATATACATTCTTTTCTGTCTAAGGGCAGGTCTTTCACTGCAAACCAAGCATTCTCCAATCTTTTCTATGTTCTGTCTTCCTGTTTGCCTCCGCATATGATCTATATATTTAATGTCGTCTATCTGTTAATTATTTCACGACGTTGTATCAACATCTCAGATTATTTTGCGTCTGAATGAAATGAAGGTGATAATGCCGATGAAATGAGTCCGGGGTCCAGCACCGAGTTACCCAGCATATGCTCATATTGGGTTGAGGGAAAACCCCGGAAAAAAACCTCAACCAGATAACTTGCCCCGACCGGAATTCTAACCCGAGCCATCTGGTTTCGCGGTCAGACGCGCTAACCGTTACTCCACACGTGTAGACAATTTCGTCTATCATCTGATATCTGTTCCAATATATATACACGCGCGCGCGCACACACACACACACATTTATTTCGCTTGGAGTTTTCCTTTTTTCCTTCTGAAATGTTTCCCATTATGTTTAATGATTTTATGTAGTGCTTTCATTCCTCAAAGATGTCGACCACAATTCTCAAGGTATTTACGCCAGCATTGTATGAATATTGATAAGTGGCTGAAAGTGCTTAGATTTACATATTAAATAATATTCAATAAAATGAATAATATTATGACTTCCGTATGCTACTTGTAAGTTCCTTAGAAGTTTCGTATCTGTGCGATGAATAATACAAAGAAAGGAAAACCTATTAAGAACTTTATTTATCGCGTTTTTTCTCAGACTTACTTACAGCATAGATAAGGTCAGGAATTCGATAAGCGCTCGGTAATAATTTTCTCATGTAGCAGACATTATTAGTTTGCGGTTGGTCTTTTCTTTTTTTTCTTTTTTTTTTTTTTTTTTTTTTTTTTTTCGAGATACTCATTCAGCCATTGCTCACCTCCATCTAACAACTATTCACAGTGTGATTTATTAATAATAGTAATAATAGTTATTAATATTATTATTAATATAATATATATATATTATATATATTAATATAATATTATTAATATATATATTATTAACATTATATGAAAATAAATACCCTCAAAACTGAAATTCATTAACAAAACGCGAATCTAACTTTCTTCCAGGATCAAAAATCTCAATCATTAGGCATGGACATGTTCCGTAAGACAGTCTCAACTAAACATGCAATTACTATAGATGCCAAAACCTTTGAGCTCATTTCACATTAAAACCCATCAACGAAATCCTAATTTAAAAATTGCTACTTCAAACACTGTGCTAGCTCCCAAGCCTTTGAACAAACGTTTGACTCATTATGAATATACTGTATACTAAACTGTCATATATCGGTCATACTCGTATATTGTAGATAGCCCTATGGAAAGTTTAAGGTCCTATTATTTTCTGCTACTTACATGTTTCGTTTTACCGACTTCGAGTAAGGAGAAAAATACCATGAAATTAAAATCTTACCTTGAAACAGCTCTCAAGAGGATAAAACTATAAAATTACATCACACTGTTATTTCACATAATTAAAGCCTTAACTTTTCACATGTCATTATTTGAAACGAAAATGTGATTCTAAGTCCCTATTCGTTCACACATCCTCTCGGAATAAGCGTACAATCGTCGTAAAAATGCATTTTAGGCATAAGTAGTGACAATGCATCAATCATTAACATGAGCCATGAATCAGAAATGAAATGTTCACTTTCATAAATACTTTATGTACCGTCAAACCGGGCTACTTGGGCCCTTAAGGTGGTAATTGAACCCAGAAGAAAAAAATGTTTACTTACCATTGGAGTAACTTAGGTGAAAATATTTATACAGATGAAAGTTTGCAGAGAAAAAAACCACAACTTTCGACACCAAACTGTTATTTTACATCGACGAAAACATTTTTTTCTTCTGGGTTCAAGTAACACCTTAAGGGTCCAAGTAGCCCGCTTTGACGGTACCTGTAAAAAGAATCATGTTCTCCACTCTGGTCCAAATGACCGGTTACAAATACAGAGGGCTAGGGCTGGCTTACTAACGGCAAATGGAGATTCATCTGCCTTTCCAAGGGATTGTGTTTGTGCTGTGTCGTATGAAGCATTGATTTTGCAACATAATCATCACATAACCAGGGCCCCGCTACTTTGTCCAATGTTGCTTCAAAATCCTCACTAGAGGACGAAATGGACGCCTAAATTAAGATGTAAAGAAGATGAAACGGTAGAATTCCAATGCTTGATCTTCAACAGATCCCGGTATTAGAAGAAGATGATGAGTTCTGAACAACGTTCAGTTTTGTACGATACCAGTGAATTTCGGCATCATCTGACAGTTCTGGAGAGATTATAAATATGGTCTCTAGCCATACTTCAGTTAAATATGGCATATGTCGATGGTACATAAAAGTGAAAAGTAAACCTTCCCATTTTTATCCTCTTGCACAGAGGCATATATACTAATCTTCCCGTGCTTGAATTAGATGTTCACTAAAATAAATAAATTCGAGATCAGTGGTAAATGTAAAGACGTCCACCTACACGCAATTCAAACGAAAGGAATGCAGAGACGTTCAAAGTTTACAAGATTTCTTGACGTCGACAATCAATTTTACAGAAGGCTGAGTGAAAAACGAAGCCGGCAAGAAGCACACGATCAAAATCATAATTGGATGGTGTTATGCAACAACAGATCAACTAGAAATTTTGTAAAAGTGAAATTTTGATACCATCAGCAGGCAGATAATTAAAATTATCTTAAAAATATCAGGGCATGTTATTTAGTCAACTGTCCGAAGACAAGTTTGAATCTCAAAAGTGACACCAATTGAGGCATCACTCATTAGGTAATTAAGCCAGGAGATAATGGGATACGGTGGCCAGTTCCTTTCCCTCCTCCATTGCATACATCGCTGATTAGTTACATCCTACACTAGTCAGGAACTGGTGCTGGATTATTTGGAAATGGCACCAAGCTTTCTTTTAGCTTGGGTCAATATGACACAGTCTTTCTCAGGCTGAGATTTTTGCTATCTTAGCCAGTGTCAGGGAAAGTATTAGGAAGGGCTACAATCGTAGACATATTCTTATAGTTTCAGATAGCCAAGCGGAACTTAAGGCACTTGAAGTCCCCTTGGTTAAGTAAAAACTGGTATTAGAGTCTCTCATGATACTGGCTGAACATAACACAGTTCAACTGAAATGGGTATGCACGGGCATGCACGGATTCGTGGTAATGAGACACCAATGAGGCTGCGAAGAAAGGAACCGAGATCCCATCCATAGGACCTCGGCCTGTGCTGGGACTATCTCTAAGATCAGTAAAGCAGGTTATCAGGGACTGGGCTCTCAAGAAACACAAAAACTACTGGAACTCAAGTGAGGGCTGCAGACACTCTAAGGCCCTCATAAGAGATTTTAATAAAAGCAGGTCAAGTGACCTGTTATAATTTAGCAAGAAACAGCTCCGCTGGGCAGTCGTATTCCTTACAGGACACTGTGCCCTCAAGAAGAACCTGCACAGGATGGGACATAATATCAACCCAGCCTGTGCTCGTTATTCACAGGGAGATGAGTCTGTAGCTCATCTATTGTGCGACTGCAATGCACTCGCCCATCAAAGAGCTCTCATCTTTGGAAAACATTTTCCAAAGCTTGATGAGCTATCACAGGGGTCGTCAGCACAGAGCACGCTGGTGCTAACCTCTCTTACCCGCGGAAAACGCAGTGCACTATAGTGCTCTCGTAGCTGCTAGCGGGTATGCTCTCTATCTCTCCCTGTTGCAAGACAGTGCACACGGGACGGCACCGCGTACCCATTGCACATTTCAGCGAGAGCTGACGACCACTGAGCTATCAACTGTCCCAGTCCGTAGTTTGATTCAGTTCATTAAGAACATCAACCTATTGGACTGATAGGATATTATGACGGGAATGCGCAATAGATCTTTCAGGTCGCAGTGTTAGGGATGTTATAGCCCTCCCCCTCTTAAATTAAATTCACTACATACTACACTAATCAGACTTCAGACATAGGTCAATACAAACTATTGTTCTTCCTCTGACACATATCGTTAAACGAGATTTTTTTCCTTTTTTCCTCTCGTACGAAGAAGGGACTCGAAGGCTTGCACTGCAGCCTGAGGCTTATTGTGCTTACCACTCCTATTCTGTGCATGACTGGGTAGCCAAACGACAGCGCTCTTGTACATGTACAGCATGCCGCACCATGAACTGAATCCGGGCTATTGTATGGATGATGATGATGATGATGATGATGATGGTATGTGAATTAATTATGGTGAAATGAGTCAGAGGTCCAACGCCAAAGTTATCCAGCAATTCTGCTTCAACTGGTTGAGGGAAAACCCTGGAAAAACCCCAACTAGGTAACTTGTCTCAACCAAAATTTGAACCCAGGTCCGCTCGTTTCACGGTCACATACCTAACCATTGCTCCACAGCTGTAGAAGTGTGATGTAGGCTACTGTCTGATATAATAATGCACATATCACCCTAGATCATATATGTAACAGATAGCTCATCCCTATGTTAAAATCGGCAGCACTTTGAAGAGAACAACCGCCAGGATAGCCACCCGTCCGCCGTAAACGAACATGAGATGGCAGTACAGTCGCTAATGCAATTCAAATGGGAATTATGACGTGACTCCTTATGTAACAACTAGATGGCAGCACAATAAACCTGACAAAAGTTGCTACCGTCAAAGTCTATAAGGCCGAGCAATCTGGGTATATATGATCTAGGACAGTGGTCGTCATCACTCGCTGAAATGTGCAAAGGGTAAGCGGAGCCGTTACGTGTGCCCTGTTGTGCAGCAGGAAGAGGTAGACAGCATGCCCGCTAGCAGCTACGATGCACCATGGTGCACTGTGTTCTCCGCGGGTAAAAGACGCTAGCCCCAGGGTGCTCTGTGCTGACGACCGCTGATCTAGGATATAACGCAGAACCTCAATCAGAGGTATATCTGAGCATATGGTTTATTTTCAACTCACAACATCGAGTTTTGTTCTTGCTCACTTGATTTTCCTTCAATTTGAATTCTGCGATAACAGACCAACACAGCTTATTATTGTAAAATTTACATCATATTACAATAGTAAATAATGTTTAGCTATTGTAATTACTTTCGGCCATGCTCAGAATCAGTTGAATCTTACAAATTGATACTGGTACTATGAGTTTATAATTAATGCCATCTAAATACCTCAATATGTATAAAATGTGATTTTGCCGGTTGGTCTGTTGTTGCATAACTCTGTTCAATTGTGAAAAAATAATAGTTATTATATCACCAGCTTGATAATAAGAATACAGCCCCTGGAATAAGGGTCTAAGTACATAGGAAAACAATGTACCATATACCCTTATTCTGGGCGAGGGAGGTTAACAAAATGAATACAATTAATTTGACAGCTAGTTAAAATGGACATTTCCGTTCAATTAGAATGATATACAAATTTAGAGTTTTAACCAATAATTGTAGCTACTTCAATTAATTCATGTACAGAAGTTACGTACACTCTTGCAATTGGAGCGCACATTCTCAATCGAACAAAAATTTCCCCACTTTGTCGTTTATTCCACGCCACTCCCACTGGTATTACGGACCGTACTTTCGGGTGCTAGCCAACCATGATACATCATTATAAAATGCCATTTTCATACCTACAGCATTTGGTGTTGTGTTTCTCGCCATATTTATTCACGTGTGTTAATCTCTTTTACATCTGTAGGTAAAAAACGTTTGGCTGTGTTTCTAAAACATTGCTTCATATTTTTAATAGGCTATATGCCAGTACAGTATGTACAAAACAGACGTTTTATTTCAGAATCGAAAAGAATACACAGATATCTCAGAGTACACAGCTAACACAGAATAAAAGAATACTACATTTTACGATATATACATATATATTAAATGTACCTACTTATTATAATTATATTACATATAATTATAATAAGTAGGTACAGTTAAATTTAATAATTCTCTCAATATTACAAATTGCAGACTCAATTAGTACTTTCTCAACTTTTAGACATATACGTAAATTGTTTCATTTCTCCTGTCAACGAACAATCAATTTAGAAAGCGTACTAACACGATACGTTATAATTTTTAAAAAATCCTTAAACATTTAAATTAAGTCAATCTCTATTGAATCTACGTAACTTAAAGATTAATTTTTGGCCCTACAGAATACATCTTTTATGGTAACAATGATTATTAGAGGAGAAAAATTCGCTCCGGCGCCGGGGATCGATGTTTCTGTAGGACCAAAAATTAATCTTTACGTAGATTCTTCGCCCAACGGTGCATATTACTGTGGAATCCCGGCCACCAAAGTCACTCAATTGAGTGCGCTCCTTGTATAATGGCAGTTGACTTAATATAGGCCGATTATGTCAACATATAATCTGTCGAACTTGGGGTCAGGCCACAAAGGGAAAACACTAAAGGAGAGAGATTCTATCTAGTGCTGTGGATTAAACTTCGGCGTAGCTCTGTGGTTAGAGCACTTGGTACGTAGAACCAAGGATCCGAGTTCGATCCCCGGCGTCGGAGCGAATTTTTCTCCTCTAATAATCAATCTCTATTGAGTTTTCTATCCAATATAACATGCAAATTACCACAAAAAATGTAGTTAATACAGAATATTATTATTACCATGGATCAAATTTAAATAATTTCAATAAAATACTCTATGGAACGTCATCCCGAAGTCAATATGCCATGTTGTAAAATATAGGTACTGTATAGTTCACTGGTTACACCCTTTAACTTAAAGGCTATTCGCAAAAAGTTTGTTTCATAATGAAACGTTAAGTTTACTTGTCAATGAACTCTGTAACAAACGCTTATTAATTCCAGCAAATAGCTACGTGTCTGTTCCCTCCTAACACGTGCAGACGAAAGAACTTGACAAGCATCATTCAATTTAAAACGAAATGTGAACTGAACATTCAACGTTCAGATGAGGAAGAAGTACACACACGTAAAGCAAACCACGTATTTTCTCCTACGTCTGACACCAATAGTAAGGTTCCTTCCTGAAACAAATTATTATTATTATTATTATTATTATTATTACTTCGGAAAACGTGTTATGTGTCTTTCACGTGTTAAGTGATATAGTGTTAAAAGTTGTGTAATCAAGATGTATTATTATTACATTCTCACTTTACTTCAAGGGGTTTTCAGAGCTGTCTAAAAACAGTCCTGACTTCAGATTTATGTCGGAACATAATGTCCGTAAAACGTGCGTTTCGCTTTAAAATATCCAAGTGAAAGTGAAATACGGTAGATTCAGCTAATACCTCCACAGAATTCCGTTTAAATATGTCAATGACGACGGGAACTAGACACTTTACGATAATTAAATGTACCGCCAATTGTCTTTGTGCTAAAATGCACAAATACTACACAATTATCACATAAATAATAAAATTCTTCATATTTCACTTCAGATGAAAGGAAAGGTTGAGAAGATTAGACTGAAAATGTAATTGGAGGCGCAGTGTAATTGTGTCGTATAATTGAGTTGATAATTAAGTTGATATGTTAGCCTTAAATTACAATCCTAGAGGCAAGCGTGAGGTGGGAAGACCCTGGAAGAGATGGACACCCGCTGAGACATCGCCGGAACAGGCCGAAATGGCCTAATCCATGACGTTGATGATATGTAATTAAGATGATATGTAATTTAGTTGATATGTAAATAAATTAAGGTGATATGTAATTAATTGAGATGATACGTAATTAAGTTGGTATGTAATTAATTAAGGTGATACGTAATTATTTAAATCAGTAATAGTTGGGTGAAATAGAAGTAATTATACGTTAGATTTACTTTTGCTTATCGTAGGCGTTATTATAGAATAGTTTTTATTTATAGTCCTAGGTTTATTTCATCTACTATTTATAGATTTACGTTTATTTCATTTCATTTATGTTTATTTTATTTTATTTCATGTAATTGTAATTATTGTATATTATATATCACTGCCACCGGGTGTATACCCAATTGTAGTGCTAATAAATACATACATACACAGATCGTTATTCCTTAGCAACAATTCACTTGTTGAAACTAAATTCTTCCACTGAAACATTTCTCTCGTAAGTTATCTGGTTCACACCTGTGGAGTAACGGTCAGCGCGTCTGGCTGCGAAACCAGAATCGGGTTCGAATCCCGGTCGGGGCAAGTTTCCTGGTTGAGGTTTTTTCCGCGGTTTTCCCTCAATCCAATACGAGCAAATGCTGGGTAACTTTCGGTGCTGGACCCCGGACTCATTTCACCGGCATTATCACCTTCATATCATTCAGACGCTAGATAAGCTAGGTGTTGATACAGCGTCGTAAAATAACCCAATTAAAAAAAAAACAAGAATCTGTAATAGCATATATATTCGAGATATAGCCTACAACAGGCGTCCTCAACTGACCGTGACATTTTAGTTATGTGCAGCACCTCGCCTGCTGTGTAGCGAGTCTGCAGGCGCAGAGAGACAGTTCATTCTCTGTAGTAGGGCTACACAGTGGAGGACCAGAAATGTCAGAAGAAGGGATGTCAATAATCCATCCACGCAATTGAATTTGTTATTATGGGAAGAGTCATTTCTATTTGCTGAAAAGTCGGGAGTGCCCACGTATTTGATTTGTGGTGAAGTTCTGAATAACAGAAGGAATTTTAACCTACAATGATATTATTCGTCCTATCACTCAAATGATTATGAAAAATATAAGGGAACAGAGAACGAACAACTCTCATCCAAAAATTACTTATAACTAATGTGCATAATAATAATAATAATAATAATAATAATAATAATAATAATAATAATAACTTACTTACTTATAAATAGCTTTTAAGGAACCCGAAGGTTCATTGCCGCCCTCACATAAGCCCGCCAGCGGTCCCTATCCTGTGCAAGATTAATCCAGTCTCTATCATCATATCCCAAATCCATTTTAATATTATCCTCCCATCTACGTCTCGGCCTCCCCAAAGGTCTTTTTCCCTCCGGTCTCCCAACTAACACTCTATATGCATTTCTGGATTCGCCCATACGTGCTACATGCCCTGCCCATCTCAAACGTCTGGATTTTATGTTCCTAATTATGTCAGGTGAAGAATACAATGCGTGCAGTTCTGCGTCGTGTAACTTTCTCCATTCTCCTGTAACTTCATCCCGCTTAGCCCCAAATATTTTCCTAAGCACCTTATTCTCAAACACTCTTAACCTTTGTTCCTCTCTCAGAGTGAGAGTCCAAGTTTCACAACCATACAGAAGAACCGGTAACATAACTGTTTTATAAATTCTAACTTTCAGATTTTTTGACAGCAGACTAGATGATAAAAGCTTTTCAACAGAATAATAACACGCATTTCCCATATTTATTCTGCGTTTAATTTCCTCCCGAGTGTCGCATAATAATAATAATAATAATAATAATAATAATAATAATAATAATAATAATAATAATAAACTAAACATTACACATTCTTTCCCTAACTCTATCGGTAAAAAAGTAACTAATTTTTGCAATTCGTTATCTTAAAGTAAGTTAAAGCTCATTTGGCATGTACTATGTTTCTAGAAAGGAAAAATGTTTATTAGATATACTGTACAGGAAAACAATTCTCTTATATAGGATGTAGTTCGATGGAGAACAAGTATTGAATATAGTTTATTAATTTTTAATAGCTGTACATATTTGTGGCCCTTATTTTCATATAATACTTCAGTTTACGGTTGTTGAAAGAAGGAATAATTTATGTTAAACATAAAATTTAAGAAACTGTTTCCAGCTTTAGGAACAAAATGGGTTGTTAAACTCAGTGTATTATCTGGGTGATTTCAGCATATTTAATGTGCTCGGTTTGTTTACTAATTTGCCTGAATAAATTAATGATTGCATGTTTCAAATTCTTTAAGTTATAGGATAAATTTTATTACGTATATTTCAAATAGAAACACATGGAATGATGCATAACCAATAGGCTATAAGATTATAAGGGATACGGACAACGCTTGAATAACTGTACTGGTAGACCGCCACTGAGCGGGTTTCAACTATCATCCCCTCCCCTCCCCTGCACAGCAACAAATTCACGTGTAGACTTGTGCACTGTGCAGCTCCAGCCAGCACGAGTGTGCGATCGGTTGACGACGCCTGGCCTACAAGGACGGATATGTCAAATGGAACTTCTTTTTCTCTTGTACGGAGGCTTACACTTCAACCTGAGGCCTATTGTGCAAGTGGAACTTACAGTTCTGCAGTACAACTCGAATTCAAAACAAGCAGGGCCATATTCATAGACATTCTTAGCGCGGGCTTCCGGTGGATGATCAGCGAACTAACGTTTTTCGTATTCATAAACCAGTGTTAGCGATATGATATGCAGACCCCGGAGAAAGAATTGCTTACAGGGAAACGCGCGATTTAGTATAGCTAATGTTTATGAACTGAGGACTCTTGCACGCATCACTATGCAGGTAGGAGTAGTGCCGGCGTAGCTTAGTACAACGCAGTCAAAAGCAATCGACACGGGTCTTCAGAATACCGAAACCAAAAGTACGCAAGATAGTAGCACTAAGGAAATATGTTCGTCAATATGGAGAAAATGTGTTTTCCATCAATAGTAATGAACTATTTTGTGAAATTGGCAGCCGACATGGCATGCAACGTTAAGAAGCATATAAATAGCAATAAGCATAAACTCGTATGTAACAGACAACAGAATTTAAGCAAGGTACACCAGGAATCTCCTGCACAATTACTTGAACGAACATTTCGAAGACGTGTGTGACGCGTTTATTGCTTCAAATATTCCATTAAGGGAATGCATAGGTGAAATTACTAAATCTTACAGTTTTCATTTTTTTTTCTCAAAGACCAAGGACACTAGAATAAAATTATGTGACACGTTTCCTTATTAACCCTTTCTAACCCAAATTAAATTTACAAGCAATCCATGTTGAAACAAACAGCTGTATTAGGACCAATTCAGTGACCAAGTTACGGGAGTGGCAACATTTGAAACAAAACTATATTGATGAAAATGTATTGAAATAGAAGTTATCCAGCAAAATTTACTTCATATGTAACACACATATATATAAATGCTATAAAGTTAATTATTGCCATATGGTATCTATAGGTAAGAAAGGGTTAAGATGAAATAAATGGCAGGAATTTTTTTCAACGTGATTTTCTTTAATTTTCGACGTGTGGAACCATAATTAATATATAAATGGTTCCACACGTCGAAAATTAAAGAAAATCACGTTGAAAAAAGTTCCTGCCCTTTTATTTCATCTTAATAAGGAAACGTGTCACATAATTTTATTCTGGTGTCCTTGGTCTTTGAGGAAAAAAAAAATGAAAACTGTAAGATTTAGTAATTTCACCTGTGCCTTCCCTTAAACCAATAATAAAATGCGAAACTCCGTGACTTTTCAGAAAAGTGCACTGGAAGACAAATTCCTAAAGAAGAATACTGCGGAAGAAGTATGTGCAATATGCATATGAGAAATGTCTGCGTGAAGTGAAGTGTAAATTACAAAATGAGAAGATATTGGTTTCTTTCTATTGATGAAAGCATGGACTCCGTTGGACGTCATGTTGCAAATGTAGTTGTGGCTGTCCTTAGTGCGGAATGTTGCTGTAGACCCTATCTTTAATAAGTGAAGTGTTAAAGAGGGTTAATTATTCCACCATATGTGAATTTTTTTATAGTGCTATGGAGTTGCTATGGTCATCATGTGTGCAATTCGAAAATGTGTTACAATATATTACAGATGTTGCAAGCTATATGAAGAAATCTGCTAAGTTTCTTGAAACACGTTATCCGAATATGATACACGTTACATGTCTTGCATATGCATGTCATAGTTCATTGCAACGCATCAATACGTAAATAATATTACCAGTATGTGAAGTACAATGAAATATTTAGGTCTCTTAATGAGAATAAATTATTAGAATTGCACTTTGTATGCTTCATAGTTAATCACTGGAAACTAGTCAAAAGGAAGCACAAATAATAAGACTTTCATGTATTACTTCATTTCTCACGAACCAAACTGCACACTGCCAGCGTCACGCTGTCTATCGTTATTTACCCCAACCCTCTCAAAGCAGGTATGCTATGTTGCATACTAAGCTGATAGCAATACTTTTCCCGGGGCCTAATGATATGAATCTCGTACAAATAACCAGTCGATAGCCGGGGCTAGTTTAGCACGCTCGTAGCGCGGGCTAGCGAAATATCTATGAATAGCACCCGCAGAGACAGATTATGTAGAAATTACAGTAGAACGATCGCTGAATTGCTATCCATCAACCTGACATCTTTACGAAACTCACGATGGTAATCAGAACTGTGCACTCACAAATATGTCATGGTGACAACACGATAAAGGGAAAGGTAACAACAAGAGAAAGACAGTTGACTTTAGACTTCACATAATTTTATACTACATTTTTATCCAATGTGAAAGTGGATCAGAAGAACGTGCACTGTTTAATAGACAAACACATTTGCGTGTTCTGACGCTATGAGAGAAAAAAAAACGAACATACAGCACTATTCGTCCTTCTAGCATACTGAGTGGATAAGTAAAAGTTTAGCTTGTCCTCGCAAATTGATATACCGGTCAATTTTTCTTCGCGACGTGGCAATGAAGAATTTCATCGGCCTTCACTTTCAGAAGAGGAGAATTATTATGATTATCCGTCAGGTACACCGAGCAAAGAATAAATAATTGTAATGACTTTAGGCTTATGTAAGTCTTTCTGAACTAAATAAGTTTAATTGGAACATAAATAATTGATGAAGTAAAAAAAACGTGAATAACACCTTGACCTGAAATAAGCTTTAAAAATTAAATCTGTAACATTCTTCCTAAAAAGAATCAATTACTCAACAACTAAAAAGAAATTCCAGAAGAGATTTTACTGATGTGTTAGTCGAATTCACATAAACATTGCTTTTAGAGTGGATTACTTTAAAACATATATAAAGGATAAAAGAAAACGTACAATGGGATATAACTCTAAGAAGAAGCATTTGATATCTCCTAGTTTAAATGATGTTCAATACAGAGACAAAGTCGTTCTACGCACTAAACTAAGGAATTCAAGAAATGTATTTCACGTTGTGTTTAATTATAAAGCTTTTTCAACAGTATCGTAATTTTATTTTATTTCTTAAAGTCAAAGGGCCGTTTCACAGACATTCTTAGCGCGGGCTTCCGATGGATGATCAGCGAACTAACGTTTTTCGTATTCATACACCAGTGTTAGCGATATGATATGAATCCTGTACAAGTAACCAGTCAATAGCCGAGGCTAGTTTAGCACGCTCGTAGCGCGGGCTAGCGAAATGTCTATGAATATCACCCAAACAGTTTAATTTGAATTATTCACAACACACACAAACATAACGCAAATACTCGTTCGTACACACAGTGAACCGTAAATGTCATTAATTTCAGGAGTTATTCTTTGAGATATTTCAAATAACAATGTTTAATACAATTTTGCTCGTTTTTCTTTCCTTTTCGAGATAAAAATTGTTTTATATGGAACATTCCATAACGTTTTTCGGGAAAGTCATTGATTTAATTCCCGATATACTCGGTCAATTTAAGAGAGCAGAGTATTATGATAATAAGTGATTGAAAAAAATAGTTTTGTGCTTTAAATGTGCAGAAATTTGATTCGAACAAATGCAACTCTTCGTTCTGCAAAGGAATTATACAAAGTTCGGATCAAATTTGTCCTTGCCATTGATTTAATTCCCGATATTCTCAGTCAATTTAAAAGAACAGTGTATTATGGTAATAAATGTCTGAAATAATTTTACTTTGTCCGTTAAATGTGCAGAAATTTGATCCGAACAAATGCAACTCTTCGTTCTGCAAAGGAATTATACAAAGTTCGGATCAAATTTGTCCTTGCCATTGATTTAATTCCCGATATTCTCAGTCAATTTAAAAGAACAGTGTATTATGGTAATAAATGTTTGAAAGAATTTTACTTTGTCCTTTAAATGTGCCGAAATTTGATCCGAACAAATGCAACTCTTCGTTCTGCAAAGGAATTATACAAAGTTCGGATCAAAATTGTCCTTGCCATTGATTTAATTCCCGATATTCTCAGTCAATTTAAAAGAACAGTGTATTATGGTAATAAATGTTTGAAAGAATTTTACTCTGTCCTTTAAATGTGCCGAAATTTGATCCGAACAAATGCAACTCTTCGTTCTGCAAAGAATTATACAAAGTTCGGATCAAATTTCGGCACATTTAAAGCACAAAGTAAAATTCTTTCAAACATTTATTACCATAATACACTGTTCTTTTAAATTGACTGAGAATATCGGGAATTAAATCAATGGCAAGGGCAATAGTTATTTAAGAGAAGTTCGTAAAAGTTCTCTTTACGAGGGCCAAAAAGAAGACTTTACGAATGTGTGTCATACAATGTTTTTTCTACGATGGCACAAATTTACATTAAATAAAAATTTCAAGTTGGAGAGGTTATAAGATCACGATGGCATCTAAGCTTAAACTATTAAGAAGTAAATATCCATGAAATGGCAATCTCTTTTATTCATGTTCACGATTTCATGGGTGTATAAACTGGCCATATAATCAACAAATTGGTTAGAAACAGTTCAATGATAAATCTTGTTACAATGAGTACCACATGTAACTTCATAATTAAAAGGGATAAAATGTGGATATGAATATTAAATTTGTTAGGTCTGTTTATTTGTGTTACGTGTAATATTTAAGTACCGATAACGAAAGATCGAGGTGAAGCATGAATTTCTTACTGAACAAAGTTTGTACAGTGAATATTACATTTTCTTTGGCAGTGCATAAAATGAATAGCAGTGTTTAAAGTGACTACTTACTTACTTTTTTCTCACGCAGTAGTGTTTTAAAGACTCACTTTAGCCACTGATAAGTCTAGGGGGCGGATGTTGATGAAAAGTCTTCTTATTTTTCACATTAGGACGATGCCTATTAATATAGAAAAACTTTCTATGTCTATGTGAATATCAACGTAAAAGAATAATAACTTCTATATTGCATTTTTTGACATTTTTTAACTAACAGGTCATTTTTTCGGCATTTTTTGGTCATTTTTAATACTCTGAAGAACTTTTAGATAATTTGAAATGCATTTTACTCTTTTCTTTACCGATAGATCTGTTAAATCATTTTCTAAGCAAATAGGTCAGTAGTACTGAATAAGTGAATAACAGTGAAATTTGAGTTTTATAGTTTGGAACAGACTCTAAAGTCCATCCCTCATTCCACTCAAGGCTTCACACAACGGAAGTAATATAAAATGCTTGACAAAAGCTTAGTTTAAGTGAGGGCTTTGACCGACCACTCCTGATTGAAACACATTGTAAACCCTCATTAAAATCTAGAATTTTTCCTTAAAACCTTCATTTTGTTGCATGTTCTTTCCCTTTATCTTAGCTAAATTCCAGGAAGTTGCCTCCTCTCTCCGAGATTTGCAGGGCAGTCATTGTAACAAGGTGACTAATTTTTAAGAAGTTGTGGTGCGAGTACGGTGAATAATATTTAAATGTCATTTTCTTTTAATTTCATGTCATTTTTCCATTAATTTAAGGGCATTTTAATGATAATTTTAAGTAGATTTTTAGGTCATCAACACCCGCCCCCTACTGATAACGTGGGTAAAATGCAACTTTACGCACTATCGTAGAAAAAAATATTTTAGCAAGTTACGAGTACAACCTGGTTTGGGAAATTCTATTCCGACAATACTATGAAACTATCTACGATACGGGATAGCTTACTTCCCCTTCAGGGGAAGCGACGGCAAGGATTTGATCTATTGCTTTCGGCCGGTCTGAACCCGTGGAACTCGAATCAAACAGCAGCAGTAACCACTGGATCTCCGAGAACAAACGTGTGCAGTAGGCGTTCACCTGTTTTAATAGCAACAATATCTCTAATCCCTCTAATGTCTATAGGGCTCTATGCTTTCTTGACCTCCGCACTACCCATAGAATGAAATGCGACACCTTTTGCCTCCGGAAAAAACGCGGTACTCAATTTCATGGTAGGCTGAGTGAACTTCGGGGCCGTTTTCGGCATCGATAAATTCCTGTTACCATCCAGGATTAAACCCTGGACCTTCCAGCCAGTTGTTCTACGAACTGAACTATCCGGCCGCCTAAAAATGTAATATGTTTCATTACAATAATTTGGCATCGTTAACACTAATTTCACACACCTTTTAATATTACGGAAGTAATTATATATTAATAACTGCTAAACAATTAAAACTGTGTAATTGTTTAATTAACTAATTTATAATGATTTAATTAAATAATATGCACACACCAGTCCCTGTCTGGCACAATATTGTTTTTCAAATCACTGGCAAGGGAACTGTCCCAGGTCGTGTAGCTTGAATTTAATGAAAATGCTTATTTAAGCTAATGTTCGTTCGTTGAGAAACGTGGTGATGCTCGTCCGTTTCGCTTTTTCATCGTTTACGAAATATACCGACTTGAAAATCGTTGCTACTTATACCACTTCTTGCGCGCACTCGGATCCTCATAGCTCCGTGACACCGTATCACAGCTCTCGCATTAATGCTCTAGTCAATTTGTTTTCTCTTAACTCTAAGTAGTAGAGCAATCCCTGGCATCTTTTACTCATTCGTACACCGTCTAAATCCATTGGTATGCAGTTGGAAGTCTAGGAACACGACTAGGCTACATATACACTCAGGGACAAAAAAACCGGACACTTTAATATTTGCTGGTATTTTGCACAACATTATCTTATCATACAATATTATGGTAGCCATCTGTTGTTATGGAGACGTGTATACTTTGTTGATTGTTTTTTGTTTTATAATCAAGCCATTACAACCAAATATTCCAATTTTGCTTTCGGAGTCTCAGCTATAACAATTTTGTCTCAACCATTTTGTGCTTCATTATCGTTATCATTCGTTATTTCTTTATTTTTACATTTTCTGAGTTTAAATGGGGTTGTAACATTTGTCTTAAAACAAGATGCGACCTGAAGATGTGGCTCGAGCTGTAGCCCTTTACGATGATGGACGCAGTGTACGTTACATTGCAAATGTTATGAATATGGCTAGAAGCACAACCCATGATGCCTAAAACGGTATAGAGAGAGACCCTAGAATATACCAGAAGACCAGGTTCGGGTCGTCCAAGAGCTACAAATCCAAATGAAGACAGGTATATGGTGTTGAGAGTTCTTAGGGAGCGCAACCTGCCAGCTACTAGTGTAGCCCAGCAATTTGTTAACATGCATGGACGCCCAATTTCGGCCAAAACAGTTAGAAGGAGGTTGAAAGCAAGTGGACTGATATCAAGTAGACCTGCAACTGGTCCCAGACTTCTCAGGATGCATCGAGTTGAACGACTGCGTTTTGCAAATGATCACAGAGATTGGAGAAATGGACAGTGGAGCTGTGTTCTGTTCACAGATGAGTCCCGTTTCAATCTGTGCTCACCTGATGGACGTGAAAGAGTTTGGAGAAGGAGGGGAGAACGATTTTCACAGTGTTACATTTCCGAAAATGTGCCGTATGGAGGTGGTGGAGTGATGGTTTGGGCAGGAGTGTGTACGGATGCTCGTACAGAGTTGGTTTTTGTTGAAAATGGAAGACTAACAGCTGATAGATATATAAATGAATGTTTGGCTGATCATGTTGTGCCATTTGGCCAATTTGTAGGCGATAATTTTGTTTTAATACATGATAATGCACGGCCGCATATTGCCCATGCGGTCGGAGATTATCTCCAAGAAGTGGGAATCCATGTTCTTCCATGGCCAGCAAGGAGTCCAGACATGAACCCAATTGAACACGTGTGGGACGTGTGGGACATGCTGGGACGGCGTGTTAAGAATAGACGACCGAGACCAGAATCGTTACAAGAGTTGAGGCGAGCACTTGGCGAAGAATGGGAACTTAATCCTCAAGAAGACATTGATAACCAAATTGAGAGCATGCCAAGACGTATGGATGCAGTTATTCAAGCCAGAGGGGGTAATACCCGTTACTAAAAAGAGTTTTTAATGTTTAAGGCACCATAAAATGAAAAAAAAAAACAGACCAAACGATGCCATAGTTATACGCCCTTTGTAATTTTTTGTAAATTTTCTCATCAGAGATTTTTTTTTCAAATGTTGTCGTATAAGGCGCTAAATGAAACATTATTTTGTTTAAATGGGTTTTGTTTCATTTTGAAATAATTGGCAACAAAATACAAGCAAATATAGAAGTGTCCGGTTTTTTTTGTCCCCGAGTGTATTATGCTTTCAAGAACCGAAAGGGGAATTTGGACCTAAAGTAAAACAATGTCTAGACAGTTATTATAAGACATTAAATGTCGTGGTCGATGCAAGTACCTAGTTCCGGTAAAGTGACAAAAAAAATCACGTGAAAAGATGGTTAAGAGATGCATTTCTCCCGGATATTAAAAAAAGACACTACTTTCTCTGGATTCCAGGAGTGGTCAGATAGATGACACTATATTTACTTTTGAAGGAGTAAACAATACTTTAGATGGCAAAATAATTAAAACACAAATTATCCCTCCAAAAACTACAACATTTTGGATGTGTAATTTTTTACGCAATATAAAATTGTAATTCGACGGCTAGAAGAGTACAGTGAAACCTCTCCTTACCTTGCGGACACCCCAAAGATACGGACATTCCTCAAATACGGACAGATTTTTATGTCCCAACTAAAATAATATAGAAATAATGATAAATTTAACTCTCGTTTACGGACACACTCAGATACGGACAGCTGTTTCACAGTCCTAAAGCTTGCTTCACCTCCTGACTGTGGACAGAACTTGATTTTCAAGACCTAATGTGTTACAATAATGGAAAATTTAGTTTTGAGAACTGTACAGAAATTCCTTAACATGAAAAAACATAACATAAGGGTCTCGTAGGCTACCACTAGCCCAGCCGGCTACCCCTTGTTAGCTGGAAGCGAGTGGATAAACAAAGTCATAAAATTTAACCTGTCTGATGGGTCCAAGGTTTCCGCGATCGTGAAATTGTATTCGACACATGATAGGGTTAGTAGGATTATTCTCTTCACTTCAATCAGTTGTTCTGTTTCGAGAGACATGGCACCTGAAAGTAAAGGTAAGTTGAAAACTGTAAATTACAGTACTGCATAACTGTAGACCTAGAATAAAATTGCATGGCACAGTACTGTATTTGCATTTTTCAGTTTTATCTTCAGTACTAGTTCAGAGTTGTAAAGAATTTACTGTAGTACTGTATTTAAAATTAAACTACAATAATAAATTGCATTTAAAGCGTGAAGGGATACATAATGCATATTATAAATTTACTGTTAGATTGGGGAGCCTCCCTTCCAATGAAGGACACCTCCCAGATGCGGACAGATTGTTACGTCTCTTCAATGTCCGTAAATGAGAGGTTTCACTGTATTTCATTACTTACTTACAAATGACTTTTAAGCAACCCGCAGGTTCATTGTCGCCCTCACATAAGCCCACCATGGAGGCTTATTATATGAAGAGTCCACTGCAAGAATGATGGATGTCATTTGGAATACATTTTGCAGGAGAAGCAATTGAAAGTTTGAACTGCTTAGCGCTCAAAGCTTAACTGAGATTTTCCGATCATTACTGGACAATGACTATCAGTGTTAATGCCATATAACTCTGTATGTACAATTGTACATTCTATATGTCTTAAGCTATGCATTGACAGTCTTGGTTCATTTTCGACAAGAAAGTGACATCCATCATTCTTGCAGTGGACTCTTCATATGGATTCGTAACAAGCTGTTTTTTTTACGGTGATGGGTTGTTAGCCCTTCGCCCAACCCCCAAGCTGGAGGACCACCCCTTATCGGCTGTCCACGACTGCTTATTCAATATATTCGCAGCGACCCTCCATATCTGGAGGCCGTCTCCTCTATCCGCAACCTGAGGACGCGCCATGCCGTGGTGATAGGGACCCACAATACATGGAGAAGAGTATTTCATACATAAAATTACCTGTGAAAACATTCCAGACACATTTCACGACAATGGCATCATAATGACATTCCATTCTGTTGTGTAGCAACAGTTTCATTCACCTGTCTGAAATATATACTAATATACTCGTTTGATAACGTTCTTGCAACAATGTTGCAATGTTTGTTTGTACTGTTCAATGGCTCTTTGTTCCGCCCACTTCATTTTGAATCGCACTATCATATTTAAGGCGAGTCAGAAAGTTAATACATATTTTAAATTGAAATTGAATTTGTATTTCAGCAAGAGTATTCTATTAATGTGAGTTAAGAGAAAAATAAAATAGACTACAAAAAATAGATAATGTAGAGCATTAATGCAGGAGCTGTGATACGGTGTCGCAGAGCTATGAGGATCCGAGTACGTGCAAGAAGCGGTATAAGTAGCAACGATTTTCAAGTCAATATATTTCGTAAACGAGGAAAAAGCGAAACGAACGACTATCACTACATTTCTTAACGAACGAAAATCAGCTTAAATATGCATTTTCATTAAATTCAAGCTACACGACCTGGGACGGTTCCCCTGTGAGTTGAAGCTACTAATTCTTGTTATTCATATTCGATGATAATGATTCTACCTTCAATATACCAGGGTCGTTTCGTCTGTTGTTCTTATTAAATTTAGTAATATGATTATTCTTTCTTCTTCTTCTTTTCGGTTTACCCTCTCTTTTTCCGTCTTACACGCCACTCAGGGAAGGGGAGGGGAGGAAGAATCACCGAGTAACACACTAGTGCGGCTCTTCCTCATCATGTGATCATTATGGCACAGAGCTACCACAAAGACATCACAGGACAATCACAAAACACCCAGTCCCATGGAGGGAAGATAAATTTATTCCATTTCCCACGCCGGGATCGAACCTCGAATCGCTTGGTCGGGAAGCGCACGCGCTATCCACATAGCCACAACGGCGGACTTAGTATGATTGTGATTTTATTAATCAACGCTATAATATTCACAAGCAGCGGGATCGCTGGTCATGCGGTAAAGTACAGAGGATAGCCATCACAGCGCAAACTTAAGACAATGAGTACGTTCAACCTCCAAGAAGGAGAAGAAAACTCGCTTTCCCCTACCGGGTATCAAGCATGGATCTGCTAGATTCGTAGTTGAAAATGATAGTAGGCCTACTTGTCATAGCGGAGGACGAACCATATAGTACCGTTGCAAAGTAACAGCACAGTCTAGTATATAGTCACGAAGCTCAATATGTGGTAAATATGCATCCATAGATAGTTGCTAACCACTAGGATCGCTACTATCGCCTCATTACAGACAATGCGAAATATTACCTGCACAGTCTATTGTTTCTGGTACCCTCATAAACTCAAGCTTCGTGACTGTATATACTAGACTGTAGTAATAGCTGCAAAGAAAACAATAGTATAAAATATGAGGTTGGGAGTAAGAAGCCATACTTTACAATATGTCTGGGATTAGATGGAAGATAGGTCCTCGAAATAAGTGAATGACTAAGTCGTGTGTTTGATGACACGCAAACTATTTATAGATACTACGAAGTTCTGTTAAAAAGTCCACCTCTTTTTGTAGAAATAGCAGCATAATGATAACGAACTTGCCCAACACGTATTTCTCTCACAAGCAAACGTTCTGATGGGGGAAGATAGTTTTTTTTTTCTTCCACCATGTTAATAATGTCAAAAGATGTTCTTATACAAATTTTGGTCACTCGACCGCAATTACGAGGGCCGTAAAAATTAATTCGCCAGTGTTCGCTAACAGAAAAAAAAAACACAATTTCATTAGACAAATTTATTGGAACTGACACAGCAATTGTTGAGCTATTTTTCAACATATTTTCCATCGGAAATGAGACATTTCTCATGTCATGGGATCGACAGAGAAAGGTGCAGACGCAGTCAAACGCTGGTTCCGATCTGAGGCGACTGACTTCTACGACACAAAAATTGATCCCATGGTATGACAAATGTCTCAATTCGAGTGGAGGATATGTTGACAAATAGCGCAACAATTGCCGTAGGCCTATCTGTTTCAATAAATATTTCCATGAAATTGTGCTCTTTTCTAAAAACGGCCCCAGGGAAAATCACTTTCTGGACGACCTCGTAATTGCGATCGAGTGGCCAAAATTTGTATAAGCACTTCTTTTGACATTATTAATATGGTGGAAGAAAAAAATTATTTTTTTTTTATCTGCCCCCATCAGAACGTTTGCCTGTTAGCCGATCTAGGTTGCACTGTGCTGTAACTAATCTCAGATGAAGAGGCTAGATAAATGTATTCTGCAATGTGCAGTTCCAATCACATTGCAACATACTTTCATTCTCTATTCCAAAACACGCTAAAATTCAGCATTTCTACAAAACATGGTCAAAGCCCCTATCAGATTTATATACGCTTTAATGCCTCTAACCACGCACTAATTGCGTTTTCCTAAAGTACAGTACCTTCAATCTATCTCTCCAACACATTTTAGAGCGGTAATGATTATTTCAAAAGAGTCCTCTGACCGGGAAAATTACAACCGGAAATTGTCGACCCGTTTCTCTTTTATACCCAACTGTGCAGTTACTAAATGGATGTCAATAGCTGCATCACACACCTAAGTCAATTCAATAACATTACTAACTTATTTATAAACAGGCCTACACACAAAAGTAAATTCTAAAACGAAACGCTAACAGCGCTGGAAGACGCTACATGTGATTATACTATAGTTGAAATGGGATGCATTCTCAACAGCACGAGAATCTATTGGAAATGAGTCACATTTGACCCTATATTAAACTACTGTATAAGCCAAAATGAAAACGGAATATCGGCAGGCAAAAGAAACACTAAGGCCCAATTGTATAAAACTCCCTGTTAAAGATCAACTTTGATCGAAAATAGGAAAGTGAACTGAGTTCAGACACTTCTTCTATTGTATAAAACTTTTCTGCGATCAAATTACCTTGGTTCAAATGCAATCTAAGTTCACGTGAAAAGGATATGGCAACATCGCATAAACAGGTGAAGTATGTGATGCGCGGGCCATGTTGTACAGGTTTGTTCAGTGTTGCCAAATTAGCGACTTTAACTCTTTTTCAACGACAATTTCTTTTAACTTTCATATTGCTTAAATAGGGATTTAGCGACCGTTTTAGCACCCCATAGTAACAAAAACGTAATCTTTCTTTGTTGATAATAAGAAATCTAGAGACTTTCCAGCTACTTTTTGGCGATTTTCCGTACTCTGGAGACACTGGTTTGTTTCGTGCATTGTAAATAATGGCGGACAATAACAAGAAGGTTGATCGCTCTCCAAATTGTTATCATGTTATGGTGTTTGATACTGCTAAACATAATAAAGCTTTATAAAACGGCAATTTTCGTTTAGTAATATAGTTAATTGAAAATTTATGAATGTACCTATCATATCCATTAATAATTAATAGTTATTACAAACATAATATAATTATAGGTTATGTTATTTGATACTACTGAACACGATAAAGCCTTATAAAATATAAGAATGTTTGTGTATTTTTAAGGCAAGAAATTGAAAAAAATATATATAAATGTAACTACCATATCTATTAATATTAATAATAATGGTTATTCTTTTTGCACAATCTGCCACTCGTATATTTCAAACAGAAAAGAAATAACTGAACTTGGATCATCTAACTTAATCGGAGAAATTTCTTCAGTCAAAGTTGACTTTAGTTTAAGACAAATTAATCTCAGATTATACTTTATACAACACAAAATTCCAAGTTCAGCCAGAACGAGGATCAATTTAACCTCTGATCTAAGATTAAATGGTTTATACAATCGGCCCTAAAAATGTTAGCTTTAAACTAACGAAACCTCAAGGATTAAGACCGAAGATCTATATCGTATGGTTTATATTATTATTTGAAATAACATCGACTCTGAAAGACTGCAAATCACAGACGGAACTATAGATACTAATTCCATGCGCAACTTTCCCATCGAGTAGGCCTATTTGGTTTTAAGAGTAACAGAGAAATCGAATTTAAAAAATAATAAAAAAACCATTACTTTTAATTTTACTTTTATAAATAATCTAAGTCTAAATTTGAGTTAGCGCAAGAACAAGACGTTAACAGAAACTTTAATACATGTTTTCTTGTGTAAGCTTAATGAGTTGCTCTATAGTGTTCTTTAACCCTTATTGGGCTTTAATTTAATTTGTAATATTGTTGTCAGTGTTTGTATTTTATATTTATGTGTACTATTTAGTAGGATGAAAGAGAAGGCCTTAATCCTATCAGATTAAATAAATGAACTATATAATAAAAACTAATAAAATACATGATATAGTCCACACCTGTGGAGTAACGGTCAGCGCGTGTGGCCGCGAAACCAGGTGGCCCGGGTTCGAATCCCGATCGGGGCAAGTTACCTGGTTGAGGTTTTTTTCCGGTGAGCAAATGCTGGGTAACTTTCGGTGCTGAACCCCGGACTCATTTCACCGGCATTATCACCTTCATTTCATTCAGACGCTAAATAACCTAGATGTTGATACAGCGTCGTAAAATAACTCAATAAAATAAAAAATAAATACATGATTTATTAGAGTAGCCCTTAGAATTTTGCAAATACTTTTTTTTAAGCTAACTTAACTTCCCTGTTACTTTTAGTTGCTCACTGTCAAAAGAAGACACTTGGAAATTATTTATTTTTTGTTCCAATTAACGCATATTACTTTTATTTGTGTTGTATACTTTTCCATTACACACACACACACACACACACACACACACACATATATATATATATATATACATACATACATATACATATATATTCAGATGTGGCCTCCACAATCTCCAGATTTCAATCCGGCCGACTTTTGATTATGGGGTTACCACAGTCTAGTATATACAGTCACGAAGCTTGAGTTGTGAGGATGCTAGGAACAATAGACTGTACCGGTACTATTTCGCATTGTTTGTAATGAGGCCATATTAGCGATTCTAGTGGTTAGCAACTATCTATGGATGCATATTTACTACGTATTGAGCTTCGTGACTTTATATACTAGACTGTGCTACAACCACGATCGCGATTAGATCGATAATCGAGATTAGTGACTGTAGTCTAACACTAGTATAACGGACTATGGAATGGAAGATCCCAGATTCGGGTCAGGGTAGTGGCAGGATTTTTGAGTCATCATTACTTCCAGGAAGACTCCGAAGTGCATCCTTCTGTCAAATCGAATATCGGTTCTTCCCGGGGGTGGGGGGGGGGGGGTAAAATAGCGGCCGAAGCGTGGTGCTGACATCACCTCTTCCTCCTGCCAATGTGAAGAAAGCATGTAAGCTTTACCTCCATGCGCCATTCGACAACACGGAATACCTTTGTATAAGTTGAAATTATATAATTATATAACACTTGTCAATAGGGTCAGTATGAGAGTTCCTTGTAGTTACATTGGCTGTAAGAGTAGTGTTATTTAATTATTTAGGATTTCAAAGAACTTTGTCGAACCATCCGACATAAGGCTATAACTGTAACAATTTAATATAAATATTTGTTTACTAATCTATACTAATAATAAATCTGTAGCCAAAATTTTTCTGGTAATTTTTTATTTTCCATAAATAATAGGTGTTAACATGTATAATTAATCATCCTGAAACCGAAAATCGCTTTTTTGAAATTTTTGTTTGTTTGTATGTCTGTCTGTCTGTCTGTTACCTTTTCACGCGATAATGGCTGAATCGATTTATATGAAAATTGGAATATAAATTAAGTTTGTTGTAACTTGGATTTTAGGCTATATGGCATTCAAAATACTTTATTTAAAAGGGGGGGGTTTATAAGGGTGCCTGAATTAAATAAATCGAAGTATCTCGCTTATTATTGATTTTCATGAAAAATATTACATAACAAAAGTTTCTTTAAAAATAATTTTCGATAAGCTTTATTCTATACAAAATTTTGATAGGACTGATATTTAATGAGACAAATGAGTTTTAAAAATTACAATAACGCCATCTCAGGCGCTGTACTGAAATAAAAACAAATGACTTTGTCTATAAGGGGCCTTGGACAACAACAATCGAAAGCTATTAAACATAGCCTAAGAGAATGTCTCTGTGTTTGTATGAAGTAATATCGGAAGCTAATTAATTGTTTAATAATTATTTCATCATTGGAAAGTGTAGTGTCTCTAGATGGACATAATTCTACAATGTTATTACAGTAACTTTGAAACATATAGCAAGTAATATAAAGTATACACATTAAATCTAAATGATATGTCAATCTTCATTAAACTATGGTTGCATAAATAACAATTAAGAAACATGTTAAAGGAATTGTCATTGCACCAAATGATTGCTCTCTGGACCAAAATGGCCGCATTTTAATTAGTTAAATACAATTTAAATTAAGTAACATATTAAACGATTTATCCTTCTATCAAACACGAATGTTCCCTGGATCAAACGCCCTATTTTAATTATGTAATATATATATATATATATATATATATATATAATTTGAACTGGTAATGGAAATTACGGGAAAACGGCTGAACGGATTTTAATAAATGCCCCTCATTTTGAAGCTTGGAACCCAAAGTTTTTCGGAAAAGTAGTAGTTTTCAGTGAAATGTCAATTTTCCTACATCATTTTCCTTTTTTTCCAAAATCCATCTTTCGTCAGTTTTGAGAACTAATTAATTGCATTCACGGCCGACTTGATTGAATTTCAGAACAAAACACACACTACAATAAACAATAGGCTATTACACGAAGGCCATGACCTGCAGGATTGCCGACATATTTAGAGCTCAATTCAATTTCTTATTAAAAACTGATTCTGCAGTGTATAATTTTCTGAGTACAACCGTGTATTGGATATTCAAATCTACGAAACTTGAGGTGGTTTGATGACATTGTTACCATTAGAAATTAAATATTATTATAGTTAATATCATGATGCGTTTATTTTTCATTAATTGTACATAATATTGATGCTATATTGATGACATGAAAGTGAAACGTTTTGTGGTTATGTAAGTAAATGTAGAGAATATCTTAATTTAGATCTTCATTTCTATAATTTACTGAGTGGCTGCTATATATAACTACAAAACTTAAGTAAGATAATAATATTGTTATTAAAAATCAAATATTTTTATACTTATTAACCCAGTGTGGTTGGGTGTTTTTCCATATACTTAATGACAGTGTAGTGTAGATATTTATATGTGTCATTGTCTTCAGTATTGGCTCGAGAGAGCGCAAAAATTACAGTTCCTAAGGAAAGATAAAAAGGTATTACTTACTGATAAAATAAGAGGCCTAGAAAATGTTGTAGTCTCCAGATCATTTCAGCAAGATCTCTTAGTAGGATAAAATGATTTTACGCTCTACATTTCAAGTTCTACATGCAGCAGCTATACGAAAATGCTATTGTTCGAAAGCTTAGCAAACCTGACATATTTTTTAATTTTGCCTACAATCCACAATGACTGAAATAGCTACTGATATCGTCCTGACATTGATACTTGCGTTTTCGCGTTGAAACTAAAAAACTGAAGTTGGATAGGTTCAAGAAAAAGTATTTGGCCTAAAAAAATCCATTCAGAGGGAGTATGTTTCATTATTATGGAAGCAAATAACTATCAAAAAGACCAGTATAAATCTGAAAAATATTTATTTGAACGTCTAACGAACTTAGTTTGCAGCAGCATTTGCTGCACAAGCCACTAGTTACTTTATATTTATATCTAACAGGTGCAGCGGAGCGCACGGGTACGGCTAGTTCACTTAATAAATAGGCTATATAAAGCTTGAGGGCAATATACATTACCTATATCTATTAATTATACGTATTAGTCTCTGTTCTACCTTAAGAACGGTATTTTAATCCTATTGTTGTGCCCAGCCTCCGACTTCGTCTTCAGATGTAAAGAGAACACAATGACGAAAGCAAGTAACGGTACCTTTTAAGGCTCTGTCGCTACAGTAAATGCATGACGAATATAAACAATAACAGTACAGTATATCAAACAATGGCATAAATGAATTTTAGAAAGTTAAAAACAAAGCTCTTTTCAATTAAAATGATTTCGTTAACAATAGATAAGAGATGCCAACTGCAACATGCATCGTCCTTGTGCTGTCTGAATAAGTATCGGTACAGTGTCCAATGCAATATCTTCAACTTTCTAATGCGGAAAGGACGAGAGTAGTTTTATCAGTCGCAACTCTTGTAAGAGGCTCTTATCTGAATATCCACTTTCATTAATCACTGATCATTCGTAAAGTCAACGATTGGCAAACACACTCAGTCGATTTGATCTACTTAAAAATACCGATAATCAATTAATCGTTCTTTATAATATTTTAACATTCATGTAAAAGAATTAAGTAATCTTAGATTCGTTACATTCTTCTGAATCTCGGTTTTACAGCCACGAGTGACCAATTATCTAACATATTATGTACATGAATTTTTTTATCCTCGTGAAAGTTAAGTACACGGTGGGATTCCCGTAACATGTGGTTGACCTCCACCTAAGAAAATATTGGAAACAATGAACATACATGCTCTTGACAGAATTCGATTCTACAACCATGGTTTCCGCGCTGCATTAGACCTGCCCCCTTGCCGTTGCGAACATAGTACCTTAGATTGACTGGATTTAAACAAAAGTTTCGATAAACTTAATTCTTATGTCGCGACGCTGTTATTCCCGGCGTGGCTCCTCCTCTTTGCTTACGTCTTGGGAAGTGAAGGCTCTATAGTCTAGGTAGGTAGTATCGTTCACCATTTTTGTTCTTTCGTTGCGAGTTAACATACGAGGAATCTATTTGCCACACCGTCAAACATTATCATGTCGTAACTCCTATGACAATAAATCAAACGCACTGTAATTCAGCAAATAATTGAGCGGCAAATGTCTTCGTGTGCTTTCTGCGAACGCCAACGAAAAAGCCAAAATGGCGGGCGATTATATTATTTATCGAGCCTTAAGAAATGAATAACGTCTTCAATAGCGAATCACAAGACGCACACGTTTAAATGCAGCCGATCTGCAACGCGATTGGCTGCCGGAAATTAGAGCGACGGGACTATAGCTTTAAAATCACTCACAAGCTGATTTAGAATTCAATAAAAACTGACTGAAATAAAACCATTAACGTCCTGAATGTATAATCAACTTCGACCATTAAATCCAACGATAAAAAAATAACTCTTTGTTCTCTTCTATGCGCCAAGTTATTATTATTAATATTATCATTATTATTATTGTGAAAACATTAGCTAGGCCTAAACGTCAATGGCTTCAAATTTAAACAGAAATACTGTACTACTTTTTTCAAGATTAATTACCGTAGGCCTATTTTCTACATAAATAGATGTGGAAAATAATACATAAAATTATTTAATAAAATAAATAATTCTGTTAAATTTGAACGGCAAATTCTGTTAATTCTGACAAACTTTTTTTTCTTTTTCCTATAACAGTTACACTTCTTTTTAATTTTTCATAAATACCTGTTATATCTTAGGACTTCAATAGAGAAAAGCAGTTTTGAAAATCAAGTGGACACAACTTTGTCTCAATATGATTTTAAATGTACTATACCTACTCAAGACATCATATTGACAATGGAGAAATATCAGTAGATACCTCATGTGGCATTTAAACCCAAACTACTGCTTCCACGCTTATGTTATACTGTAGTCTCGGCCATTGCCTACAGCTGCCCAATTCTTTGCAACTACAGAAGTTACTCGGAATCAATGAAGGGAAAAGATGGTAATCTTAATTATGCAATAATGCAGGGAGCTGGAACCTTGATCAACTATTAAGATAACTTGCTTATTACGTGGGATCATCATCATACAAAAAAAAAAAAAACATTAATAAATGTAACATACTTCTATGTTGTCTGTAATGTAGCTACATCAAGTGAAAATGGAAGTTTTTAAAGTTAGATTAAAAAAGAGTTAATAATGCCCTAATTATTTTCAACTTAATTCCAAATCTGATCAAGAAATGTAAATAACATAGTAATTAGATATACCTACTGAGTGAAATAGGGCTCTGAAAACTACAGAAAACTGAAAATACGAGCATTAATCGCAATCAACTCGCCGAAAATTAGTAAAGAAGCTTAGAAGAGATTTGGAATCTAAAATCTTTTATCGTTAATGAAGTCAAGTTGTAATATCAAAACTTCGTAAATAAACATACATTTCATCTTATTACTAACAAACTTATTCACACATTATTATTCTAAGCCTATTACGTAAATATATATTTAGGCCTATACAAAATACTTCTATAAATTACTGGAAGACGTAATTCGGATGATTTCACTTCATTAATGTTCGATTTCATAGCACATATTAAATTAAATAATCACGAAAATATTTGCAACAACATTTCTTAAAGCTGAAAAGCAATGATATCACTGTGTTCGTTTAAAGTGCGGATTGCTGACTTCTATATTAAATACAATATCTCTAAATAGGTAGGCCTACTGAAAAAATGAAAGTTTATTTATGGGGCTATCGATTATTTATATTAATATGATACATGAATAACAACTGAAAATTTAAAATCTGCCCATTCAAACAACGGTTTAGATGCAAGTTTATCTACATTTATTTAACAATGTCTAATCAGAGCTGAAATCTGATATACAAACAGACGAAAATAAAAAGTTTCCGGGAAAAAAAACAATTAACACAAATAGTTTGTGGCTTAAAATAAGAAGAAAAGTCGATAAATTCGCACAGCTTTTGATGGTGAGAACGTCGGTCACCATCTTTACACTACTCCAGTGGACGAACTATTATGGTAATTTTAAGGCCTAAATATTCTTTCACCGAAGTGTGTTTCCATGTTATGCATTTCACTACCGGTAACCTATTTTATGTTGGATGTTTGTAGAATACAGTACTATGACGGGCTCATGTTTTCTTTCGAAGTTTTAAATCTTAGCCTACTTTTAACACGGACAACGGTAACTCATTAAACCTTCAGTGTCAAGTAGCTGTTGATCTTTCCAAATGACCTCAACACCAGTAAAAAACCAAAAGCTTTTGTAAATAGTAATATAATTTCTATAGTAAAATAATCGTTGTTTTATTTCAAATCACCGAATAAAGATCGATAAGAATAGTTATTGCTCTAACCTTACGTTATCGCTAGCAATTAATGAACGCGACACGAAAGCGAAAACAAAATACCGAACAACTGGGATAGCTTTGTTTCATTTTTCACAGTGTCTTTCACGGGATTTCATTTAATACTTCTACAAATCCAGAAATGCATTAACTAAACTTTACCACACATTTTACGCGTGTTTAACATCTTTTGTCGGTTAAGAAATCGTTACTGTTCAACACTGTAATTCCATACACAATTACAGTGGGTGTGGCTCAATATTTATAGTATAAATACAAAACATATTCCACATGTCATTATTGGCAAAGAAATTATTGCCTATTTACTGTTCCAATATGGCTCATCAGATTTTATTTGCAAGGAAAGTAGTAGTTACTATCGAATAAGAAAACTATGCAACACGAAATTAAAATGACTACTAATATGTGTAAAATAACGACTGAAAAGTATTTAGGTGAAAGAGAATAAAGGAACTACAGTACCACGGCGATATAATTCTAAGATCGGAAGATATAGATACAACAACAAACTATTCCGAAGGAATGCAAGTGAAAGTTGAGTAAGCTGGCGATGCGTTGTACTTGGCTTTCTGAATAGTAACAATATTGCCATAATGGGATGTCGCAATTTACTTGTTACCGCGATATTCACGTCATACTGCAGTAGTGTTTTTAAACATAAAAATATAAAATAATAGTAGTACATTTTGCAATGTCAGCCGATAATCCCACGTTACATTAAAAGTTTTAAATCCGTAAGGTTACAGTGAAAGTTTAGAAAGGAGTAAAAATTTCTAAAACACAAAATGCTTAGCGTGATGTACGTACCGATCATCATGTTTAAGTGATAAACAATGAGAAATCAAGACATTTGCTTAAGTCACATTCCCTAAAGTAAAATCACAATTAGTTATCAAGATCTGTCGAAAGAAACGCATCCATACGCACTTCGCGCAACAAAATCAATGACTTCAATAAATTCAGTCACATGTCAATATGAATATCCTACAATAATCTTACCTGTCCATGATTCCTAAATCCATGTTTTACTGCAATTGCATCTGCCTCTTCCTGTCCATGTGGTATATGCACAGCGAATTGATTCTGGTACACTGGCGGTTGCCGACAGTGTCCAAATGACAGAAACGCCACGAACAAACACAGGCACGAAATATAACACCACTCAGAATGAAGTTTCATCTTGAATAGTTTTCAGCAATCTTCAAACTATGGACAGTTGCCACACCCCGCGTATTTGATCTGCAATAACAGAAAAAAATAATGCTTTGGAAAGTGTTCCTACATTAGCCAAAATGATACACATAAAACATTCGACACACGTTCTGCAACATTAACTTCCCCACTAAAGAGGGGGCGTTTCCCATCCCGCATAAAACAGCCGCTTATTTATATGTATTTAATATGTTTCTGCTCTAATATACTGCATAATTTCCTATAACTATTTTACATCTATTGGCAGATTGCAGCAGGGCTCTAATATTATGAAATTACAATGTCATTAGCCTCCACCAATAAGTAAATAGAATTTAATAACCGAACTGTATTTTGTTGTGAATAGTTTCGTTTCTTAGGTATTTTGTTATGATTCTAAATATCTTCTGTATAACATCGTAATGTAAGTAATGCCATCCAAAACTACTCATGTACACAAAACAAGCAAACCTGTTCTGACAGAAGTTCGCCAACAAGTTTGAGTGTTCTACTTTCGACTACAAGAACACGGTGTTCACACATTCATAACTAAACGCACAGATTGTTGTTACGGCAGCTATTTACAAAAACTACAACGTTATCTTTTTGTTCTTAACAACATGTTTGTTTAATGTTTGCAAACATTCGTAACACACGCACACGAATAAAATGTAAATTACTTCGGAGCACCGAACTTCCCAACCACCACAACCCAAGTGTCGTACCTCACTATTCTCCAAGGTGACGAACAAATGCCTGTAGCTTTGTTTCTCAGGGCTACCAACTGCACAAATAAAGCGCTAACACTTTGTATGACGCTAGATTGAAGGTAAAGTTGAGCCACAGCGCAAACTCGGCTCCCAGCCCCAATTCAATAAATTATTGTCACCTGAAAGAATTCAGTAGCTGAGAGAAATGAAGCTAATTCGAAGCAGGTTAAACAATAGCTATGAAAAACATATAGTTCTTGTCTTGAAAAGATGTAGAGAGAATACCTTTCCATTATCAACATAATGTCCAGAATATCGAAACTTGTAATTAAACATTTATCTTTGTTCTTAACGACAGGAATATGTATATTTTATTTTCTTTGTTGATTGATGCATGTCATATATCGTAGTACTCATCACCTCCGTTGTCGTTGCTGTCACCATCATCATCATCACCACCACCACATTGCACTTTATTTCTCTCTTCTTCACCCTCATTTTCCTGCTATAATCTCCTCCTCCCTTCTTCCACAATCACTGCATTTTCTGGCTTAATGTAGATATGGATCATTTTTTGCTTTCCTGTATCTTACAATTGACAGTAAAATTCCATTATTCTGTTCCAAATGATGCAACGTTACAGCATAGGAATTAAAATAGTGTTAAAATTGTATTAATTTTTTATTCCAAATGAGTACGAGCATTCACGACACAAAATTTACTGCCGTTCTATTACTTATTAGCATATTCCTTGTAAAATTCATTACTTTAATGGTCTTAAATGGACAATACTCAAACTATTTTGAAACGGCTTTGTTTTAAAACGAGTCGAAATGTCATTGATAGGAATTCGAGTCGTAGCAGAAGATGTTTGAAATACTGTTACATTTTTACTCTTCGTGTACTGGTAAATCCACAGAACGATAGTCTGCAAAAAGATTGTCTCTGTGTACCTTAACCTCTAAATATGAACGAACGGTATCCCACATAATATATCACTGATGACGAGATAATGACTTCAGACTAAATATGTAATTATCGAATATGTTTCACTATGAAAATACATTAAACACTGACATGTCGTCTGCTTCTTGATCTTACGTCAATTTCTTATTTATTATTACCTGAAAGCCTTTTGAGTGAATAAATAAATTTACAATACATACCGCGAAAATCTGTAATACCTGTCATTCATGTTGTACTTAAAAATTGACATTGATGTACATAATTACTTATTTCAGTTTCCCGCCTTCAACTCGAGTTTATGACGTCTCTTGAAATGTGTTCTATGAATGTTGGATGCACTGCAAATGTTACGACGTATATTCCATCTGGCGATATATTTGTGAAGTACTAGTGGCGGAAATACGTCAGTTACCCATCGGCCACTTCAAGAGGTTCTTTTTCCTGAATAGGAGACAACATGGTATGTATGGTGTTTGTTATTGAAAATTAAAACTATGTTTCATCGTCAATCCTACTGCATAAATACTATACATCGCATGTTAATAACGTAATTACAAGTTTTTACATCCTGTTTTGAATTATATCTCCTAGCTGGTTATAACTTTTAAGATGATTGTGTAGAACATAACATAACCTTCCGTATGTATCACTATGCGTTTTATTATTTACTTTTGTTTTACAGGGTCGCGTCAGGACGAAGACTGTGAAGAAAGCAGCAAGAGTTATAATAGAAAAGTATTATACAAGATTAACATTGGATTTCCATACCAATAAAAGAATATGTGAAGAAATTGCAATCATTCCAAGCAAACCATTAAGGAATAAGATTGCTGGGTAAGTGGTGTAAACTTAATTCTCCGAAATTTAAATGAGATACAGTGAAGTTAAAGTTTGCACTGTGTAATTTGATATATGTAATTTAAAATTTCACTTGTATTTGCATTTCGAAACAATTTGAGCTTTGGTAAGTTCAATTTTGGCGCTTTATAGCCTATGTAAGTTAATAGCGGTAGGCCTATGATTTATTCCTTTTATAAGTTAACTGTGCCTGTTTTGAAAATATTGTCAACACATAGTGGATAGTATCTTAGAATGTTTGAAGATTGTTGTCAACACATAGTGGATAAGTATCTTAGAATGTTTCTTAGCCCTGAAAATCAAAACTAAAATAAGGTATAAATTAGGAAGTGTGTTGAAACATAACTAGTATTAAACTATTTTGGGAAGCAGTGTTTATTTTTCTCTACAGAGGAATTAATACATGTTTATTCTGCACTTTATGTAGATTAGCCTATTTATTTTACGTTAACCTGAAGAGGGACTGAAAATTCACTTTCTTGGTTTTAATCATACACGTTTTCTTTATTTCGTCTTGGAGAATAATTTTTATTCTCCCTTACAATAATATTTCGATTAAATATATTTATTGCTAGTCGTTAGCGAGTGAGAATACCAAGTAATTATATACAGGTTGATCTCAACATTTTCCTTGTACCGCTACTTTTGAAGGTTACACCTCTACCATATTTCTTTTCTCAATTGTAATCTACCATCTTGCATACCTTCACAATAGATAGGCCTACAAATTACAAGACTAAAACGATGTGATCAAGTTGCACATATAGCCTGCAGTATAACTTGCTACATTGTATAGGCTGTACATTTTATTCTTAAAATGTCCGAGACAAAGGCAACAGCACAACAAGAGAGTTTTGTGAACTTACATGAAGGCGATGACGATGGCTAAAACGTGCTTATATTTTCTGCCTCCGAAAAAGTTGTATCATTATAATAAACCTGCTAGTTCATACCCATAGAGTTGGTCTGTTGGATATAGACTGATACCTATATGTTCATGTCACATTAGACCTCATACACTACATTAATCTCACTGTTGTACTGCAATGAACAATTCAGATATCAAATATTTCACCAAACTGTTAATAAGTTCTGCCGAGTATTGTGCATATGTTCAGTAACTACGAATGCAAAAAATCCATGTCGCTCTATTTAATTTTGTTGAAAACAAATGAAACAGCGAATGATTTCATGACGTGTATCATGTGCTGCAAATAGGGTTGCCAGATTCTCAAATTGAAAATGAGGAACAAAACTTATATTTACTGTTTACTGGGGAAAAATATTGCCTTTAAAATATAACCACAATAAAAGTTATTACAGTAAACTTTTAAGATATTAGGGAATTATTTACCTATTAGGTATGCATGGGTTGTTCTCCTGAAAAGATACATTTTACTGTCACAGAAACGTTTCTCCGCAAATACAGCTCGTCCAAGTTAAGTCTGCGAGTGGGGATATCGGGATGGAATGTAGAGGCAAAACACAGTTGCCACATAGGTCATTTGACGCTCAGATTTCAACGTGTGCACATCGTTTAAAATACACTACAGAGCGCACACATTTGTTGTCCTTGTCTTCAGATAAAGGCAACAGTTACGCTGTCTCCCCCCTCATGCAACTTCCTCTCCTACGCCCATGCTTGCCAATCAGAACGCCAAACCTCACTGTCAAGCAGAAGTAGAAGTACAGTCTATTTCAAAGCATCTTAAATTGTTACCGCTCTATGAACTGAAGCACAGTAGGAAAAATTTGCTGTCATATGAGACTGTACTGGTCTCCTCTAGTTACCACCTCCTTTCACTACAGAACTGCCTCCAACTTCCCCTCTCGGCTCGCAGACTTAACTTGGTCGAGCTGTAACTCTTATCATTCAGTATTTATACTAAAATTAAAAGTAAAACTAGCTGAACATACATATACAGTTGAAATTGTAAATTTTATTTTATTTTTTTATGTTGTCAAAGAGCGCGAAAAGTCACGTTCGTGGACTGTCCACCGACTTGACTGAAATTCTTGTGACAAGTGTAGTAAAACTCATTGTTTTGATATCACCTACTGTCACAACCCTGAAGCAGATTAATATAAGAGGTTGTAAATCAAAACTGGAACTAAATTATAAACCAAAACCGCATTATTTCAAAGCAACTTAGTCAAGGATGTGAATAAAAATAAGTGACATTATTTTAGCTACTGTTGTGATAACAATAATTTACTGAAGAGTATCTGTGACCGTTTGAGTATGCAATAAGCTTGTTTCTCTCTTGAGCCCCCTTTTCTTGCTCTATCACAATATGTGACAATATTATTTATAATAATTTTACAGAAGAAACAGTTTGAGCTTAACTTTTTTACCCGGCCTACTTGGATATTTATCCTCTTTACACCTGGTAAGCCACGGAATTTTAGTATCCAGTATTCACATCTGAGCGCCAATTCGTTATGTTAATAGTAGAACCCATGAGAATCTGACAACGCAATTAGTCGGCCTGGGTAGTGCAGTCGGTATAGTGCTGGCCTTCTGTGGTCGAGGTTGCAGATTCTATCCAGGCTCAGGTCAATGGCGCTTATGTCAGTAGATTTTCTGGCATGTTAAAGAACTCCTGTGGGATAAAATTCCAGCTCACCGGCGACACTGATATAACCTCGGCAGTTGCGAGTGTCGTTAAATAAACCATAATTTAAAACAACGTAATGTTGCACTCCTCTGATTCACTACAGCTGTTAGGCCCTTGAAGGTCATATGCAGGAGGTTTGTAGTCTAGAATAGAATTATATGCCATGGTCTTATTGTTACATAAAGTCAATCGTACTATAAACGAAAAATGCGTGAAGGACTTACTGAAAAATTTTATAGAATGGTGCAAATAGCCTACTGTAGACTCTTGCTAATGTGGCCATTCCTTGCACATAGATGTGGCCGATTATTGAGAGTGTTTAAAAATGTCATTAAACTTAATGTTATAAGCTGCTCCAACTACTATATTTGCACTTCTAAATCGAAACTAGGATGTTCCACACATGGCCGACGTGTATACGTGTCCACTAGACTCTCGTCTGACCCTCAGCAATCTGGCCTTTCAATTATTCAGCCTCATACTATCACTTCTAGTGTAATAGTTCTCCGGGAAATTTGCACCAATGTCATGTGTTGTTACACTATTACTTACATATGTATACACTCGTCAATTTCTTTTTCTCATTCCAATCATTTTAAGCATTTTGATACACATAACTATCTCTCTGAATTAATTCTAGAACACGCGACACTGAAGTTTTTTAGGCGAAAAAAGATGGAAAAATGGTCTAATTAATATTTGAAATGAAGTGGAACGCTTAAAAAATAAAAGCAAACCATAACTTTATTTCACTTAATAGGCTATAAAATGCAAGGCATTCCAAAAGCCTAAACTAACCTAACCTGTTACAGATTCGTACATGCAAGGTATATGGAAAGCCTAAATTAACCTAACCTAACTAACCTGTAACAGATTCCTGCACTGTAGAACTTGGAAAAATACAAGTTGGTTGTTACAGTATTGCATGCTATAGAAAAGCCAAAATTGCTTCAATAGTCTTACAAGTACAGATGCCTCAAACTAGCAAGCTGCCTCGTTCGCGCAGGCGCATAGAGCACTTCTCCCCTACCACTGTCCGCCTACTGCTGTGCACTGTGGACTAGAACGGTACAGTTCAGTTCTAATAACAGTCGAGAAGACTGTATTCTGTGTAAGAACGTGTCTATGTGTGGCTGTCATTTGTGATAGAAATATTTCTTCTATTATGATGAGTAGTACATTATCAGGCAAAGTTCTCCATAGTCAAACGCTATAATCTACAGTATAATTTGGGCACATATAACTAAAATAATGATGGAACATTTAAGTTAGTCATATATTATACTAATGAATATACTTTTGCAATTAGAAAATAAATCATTAACACCAATAACATTAAACGAATTATTATGTATTACAACACTGCTCAACATATTATAGGGAGGATGCAACTTGAATACATTGCCAGGAAGTCAACTTTTCAGATAATATGACTATACACGGGTATCGGAGCGTAGGTGGGCCCCCTTCTTCAGCTGTACTAACTCTCCTCTCCAGGCAGCTTCCTAGCTTGAGTTATCTGTACTGTACTGCATTTCACCAATCATGAGCTGCACATCAGTTGCGTGCCTTGTCATTGACCTAGTCCACACTGCCACACTCTTTCAGTATTTCACTGTATTGAAACAGGGGTAATATGTCTCGAGTTAAATCTGCTTTTGGAGAGTATGTGAACTATAACATTATCAGTGTATGCTCCATGGAGTCTCATTCTCTCCTCCATGGATGCATAGCAGTGCCGTGATCTTCCCCTCATCGGATGCAGATTTAATTTGGTTGTCATTCACATGAAACACTTCTGCTATACTAACAGACTTACTTCTTTTTGTATACGTTAAGTTCCTCTATGAGGAGTGATTGTGTACACTTTACTTTTTAATATTACTTTGAGATAAAAATCACTGTGTGGGATCTGGAGAACGTGGCCACAAATACCTGCTAATATCCAGGCCATGAATACATCATAGGCATCCAACAAGGAAAACTCTGCGCAGAAACCAGCGGGCATGATTGTCTCGTGCAGATGACGTATGCTCCTGTTCCCAGCATGCTCTCACGCCTACTGCAGGGGTATAGCATGCGCACCGCAAGGAGTTCGAGCTGAGTTTTGCTTGTAGGATACCTATAGTAATATGAGTTGTGACATTGCCTTGCTGAAAATAAGCTGTGGAATGTTACGCATTCAACTGCCTTGGTGGCTGTGTTAGTGCATTGAGCTTATAAGGCACGGTGCCCAGGTTCAAATTCTGGTTGATCCACTCTGAATTTATAATTTGTATTGGGCAAGCTCCTGGTCACGGCAGCACCAGAGTTTTCTCCTCTGGGTACTCCAATTCCCTCATGATATACCGTCAATACTCCATTATCATCATTCATTAAGAGAGTAATGTGCCTGTGATGACTGAGTGGTCAAACTTTCTGCCTGTCATGCATCCAATCTGGGTTCGAGTCCATTGCAGAATTCTAGTGACACTTGTGGCGGGCAAGATCGCAGTTCGTGTTCTTCTCGGGGTTCTCCTGTTTCTCCATATCACACATTCAATTCAATCCAATCTTATTATCCAGCTGTTTGCTGACAACATAAAATCCACTATAGTCTATTCATTTGTTGTTTTTCACGAGAAATGAGGGATATTTTGATCGGTGTTCAATATAGATACCTATTGCCAGTAGCCAGAGGTGGGGTGTAGTCAATATATACTGCAGGGCTTAAAAACTATTGATTCCAGAACTTCAGAAATTACTGATATCATCATAATTGCAGCAAAACAGTCTATTCCCACTATCAAACAACAATCTTGTAGGCCTATGAACATCTGGTGGAATAATGATTTAACTTACATGAGAAAACAACAGCAATCTGCTTGGCGACAGTGGATGAAAACTAGGACAGTTGATGACAAAATAAAATATAATAAAGCAAGGGCAAATCTCAGAAGAAATATTCATGAAGCCAAAAGAACAAGCCGGGTCTTTAAACCCAAATACTCCGCCTACAACTGTATGGAAAAGATTTAAAGCCATAGAAGGCAAGGGTTACGAACACATCACTCAAAGATAGTAATCAAACAATAATAACAGAAAATGCTAAAAAGGCAGAACTCTTAAATTCACGCTATGCCCAAAGGCTGAGTAATAATTCATCATGGCCTAAATATATGAATAAAGAAGAACAATATCTTACAAGTAATTTTCAACTCATTTTTCATCATAATGATATAACAGACAATGCCTGTACCACTGAAGAAATAAACTTGGTAATATCAGAGCTACACAATTCTGCTACGCATCTACATCACTCTCAACATTTCTCCATTCCCTCATTCCATTGAATTCCCGAATAGTGGCTGGCAATGCATGGAGGTAGCTGGCCTAGGGACGAGTGGGGTTGCCTGCTCAAAACCTGGATATGCAGCAAACCTAAATGTAGTTGGCTGGTGTGGGTTTGGGAATGCACTGGCTTGAGGGTTAGTGTAGTGATCTTTGAAGGTCGCAGTGCTAGGTGATAGTGCCTCCCTCCTGAAATTCCACTCCAAGAGTGTGAAGTATATTCACTATCACTATGTGCAGTTCGGAGCTCCTTTGAACACTCACTTAACAGATTTACGACTTGCTACAAAATACACCTCTGACCATCCCATCCCATTCCCCCATTTTCATGCTCACAGTTGCCACAGTCAGTGACATTCTTGTGCTAACTGACGGGATTCTTGGAATTCGGAAAAGACGCGGCAAATCTCCCTCCACGTGGATATGAAGGGAGTCTGTCAATTTTTCTAAACACGGGTTACAATTGGTTACTAACAGGCGAAGACAAGATTTCTATCACAGTAAGGAAGACATTTATTTATGACAACCAATTAGTAGTGGACAGTAGGTCTGTCAGCAAAGTCTTTCTGTGAAACTGCACTCCATGATATAAAATGAATGTGGATCTACCACCTGTGGTGTACTCTGGATAGTCTGACGAACTAACTGATCTATTCTTTCGGCACTAGCGACATTTATAACAACTATGTGAATGACAAGTTAAGGAACCTGCCGTTGGACAAAATTTAATCGTTCTGTGTAATGTTAATTGTTGAAACTGTTCCAAAATATGTATTTTGTATCTCGCATAGTTGAATTTTTGTTCATGAGAGAATGGCCCAATAATTTTATGAGCACTGAAAGGACACCATACCACCTTTTTTTGCATCATACAGTGAAGTCTCATTCACGATTGCTGGCTGTGCTGACTAGTATCTGTTATGTGATGTTACATAGCCATTCAGATGAACCAAGCCTCTTCGGAGAAGAAAATTAACCTGGAATAAATTTTTTTGCTATTTATTTTACAGAAATTAGGTCTGACAATCGTAATCTTTGTGGCTGTAATTCCTGAATTTCTGTTATACTGTAGGACTTTGTCAGCAATTTTGTTCCCAGTCCTGCATGTGCTTTAGAAATTCCTATTTCCTGTGCTACTTATCTCAGGGACTTCAGAGGACTATGTTCCAAGCACTCTGTGTTTTTTATTTTTCGGTCATTCAAATAACCTATTTCCACTTCTTACTGTAGTTCTTTGTTGTTTTTTTTTTTTGTCAATTTACGTCAATTGACTCATGCCCTTAAAAGAAAGGATTCGTTTAAATATTATATCAATTAAATTTGTAATTCTCCAGAAAAGCTACACCAAAGAAGGCACAATTTTCTCTTGCTTTATTGGCTTCTGTGAGATTTTTTTTTTTAAACAATGCCACCAGGTTGTCTTTTCGACATTTCTGGTCTTCTCTCCTGGCTGTGGCTTAATTGTAACCCACTTCTGAGATTGGGGCACCTGGAAGGCAGAGTTACATTACCCCGATGATGTGATAGGATGATTATGATAATGTAGTGTCAGGAGAGGTCTTAAATCTAAACTTAACCTAAATTCCAGACCATGGACGAACACAGGAATAATCCCCTTTAAGGAAAAATTCCTGTGCTCTAACCGGGAATCGAACCTGGGACCTCATGAACTATAGCCAGAAGCTCTGACCACTAGACCATGAGGCTGGTCCTTCTGTGAGATGTATAAGGTGATAAACGCGTAGTTTAGTTTGCAGCCACAAGCATAAGAATCATTACATACTTACCTCTATATGGCAACACTTGAGACGCAATACTAGCAAAACTGACCATTTCCCTAGTAATTCGTCCTGGACTTCTCACATGTTATGTTGGTAATTACAATTAGTAACAGCAGGAGGAGGAGTATTTGTAGGAAGTATTTGTGGCTGCAAACTAAAACCACGTGTTCATCACTATATACAGTAAAACCTCTATTAACCGTGGTAATTAAGGAGGTGAACTGAATGGTTAATCGAAAAAATCGGATAATCCGTATCATAAAATAAATTAAGTGAACAATATTTGTACTTTCGTAATTTTCTCCGTGATCTTGTGTGTAACTTGCAAGGTAGTGGATCAGAAGTTCATTCATTCAAGTTTGGTTGTCAACGACTGGTTTTAAGGGGCAAGGAAAGTGCTTGTAATGGCTGTCAGTGGAAGGATAAGAATAGTAGAGGTCTCATGCTGTCGATTTACGTACTTTATACACTTCATCCTTGATTTTTTTATAAAATCGCGCATAGTTGTAACACCATTCTCGTATTTTGATCCAAGATGAGTCACAGTTTCTCTTTCTCCAAACTAGTCAATTTTATTTGCACTTTATTCGATACTTAGCACAACACGTTTTCTTTTGACATTTTGGAGTACATTTTACACAGAAATTGAGTAGACTAAACTGTGTAAGTGAAAAGGCATGTAATAACACTCTCTAGAAAAAATACGTACTAATATAACGTAAAGTAGTACTTCATATGTTTCTGTAGTAAAAAAGAGAGAGAAGTGTGAGACAGTCGGATAATCCGTCAATCGGTTAATAGAATGACGGATAATTGGGGTTCTACTGCAGTACATCTCACAGAAGACAATTAAGCAAAAGGAAATTGTGCCTCCTTTGGTGTAGCTTTTGTGAAAGAATACCAATAAATTAATATAGTATTTCTACATGCAATCGTATGTCTAATTTTTTGCCTTGTTTTGTTATACGACTTATTCTTTATGTATGTATGTATTCTGCATGTACAACAGAATGGGCAGGAAGTCCGCATACCCCTGTCATCAATATAGATTTAAAATGATTTGACTTCTACACACACACACATACACTGTAGTGCCACAGTTCTTGTAGGATCTTAGCTGCATACATATGTTCTTCCAGGTACTTCTGTTCTCTACTTTTCTTCATCTCTTTACTCCCATCCATGTCACTCTCCACCCCATCAATCCATCTTGCATGCAGTCTTCCTCTAAATCCTCTTTCTCCTGGTTTCCCATCTATTGCTTTTCTTGGCATTCTTTCATCAGGCATTCTGTATACATGCTCCACTTTAACCTTTACACTTTGATTGATGTTACTAAGTCCATTTTGTTATAGAGTTCGTAAATTTCTTTATTTGTTTTTGACCTCCAATCCCCTCTGCGTTTACTGGCCCAAAAATTCTTCTCAGCACTTTTCCTTCCCATGTATTTGTCTTTTATCAGTCTTTATAAGCGTCCAAGTTTAGCTTCCAGACATCATACTAAGTTCTATTATAGTTTTGTTTTGACTTCTACAGATCTAAAATATCGGTATATACTTTTATATGGTCTCTGCATAGACCGATGCGTCTCCAAGTCTATTTGCATGTGGTATTACAGCCAAGACATTGCTCACAGCATTCGTCAACTCAGTGTTTGAAATGTAGTGTCTTGTGCGGTCATTCTGCTTTACGATTTGCCAAAGAGAGTTGAAGACCTCCCTCAAAGAAGATTGTATATCATATACTTTTTCATATGATACACAACCTTCTTTGAGGGAGGTCTTCAGTTGTCTGGCGTGGTGAGATTTTGGCTTCGTGATAGCCATGTTGAAGGTTTTGCAAAGACCATGGAGTACATGTGGATGTTTGGATCCATAACAGGCATGCCATATCATTGTAAATTTATATTGATAACTTTCGCCGACTCCGTATATAATTGTGTTCCCTCAATGAACATTTGTTGACCATTGGGTGGGTGGGGGGGAACTCCGCTCAACCACAGTAAAAGTTGAGGCATTTTAAGTTTTTTAGTGAACTACTTCCAAAATGAAATACAATCTTTTAAAGTGAATCAGATCTGTGCCTGAACATCACAACAGTTTATTTAAATTTTAAGATTTGTTTTATTTATGTAATTGAAGTAACATTTAAAACTGTCCAAAGCTATAGAGTAATGGTTAGCATGCCTGACTGTAAACAACCGTGCCTGGGTTCAAATTCTGGTTGAGGTTTCTTCCAGGGTTTTCCCTCATCCCATTAAGAACAAATACTGGGTAACTTTCGGCACTGAATTCTAGGCTCATTTCGCTGTCATTGTCACTTTCATCTCATTCAGACCTTACATAACTATAGCAGTTGAAAAGGCGTCTTAAAATAACCAATTTAAAAAAAAATTAAATTTACATCCTTCGGGTAGCAGTGTACTGTTGCAGTCCCGGAAACTGTCCATTGGGAAATTTATACAAAATGTACAACCTGTGATGAGCTGTATGGACAGTTTCCACATTTTGTTGAAGCCTCAGATTTTCTGGCTGATTCTGCAACTCTTGAAATGTGGAGATGAAATTCTCAATTTATGAATTTCATTATGCATTCGCTATTGCTGTTTTAGCATTAGAAATTAAAAAAAAAAAGCCCTACTATACCAAAAGCTAATTCTTTTCGTTATGTAGACTCTAATGGCTTTTCATTAATTACTCGTGGATTTTCCGCTGACCAGTGTCTGTAGTTCTGTTTCTTAAAGAAAACTCACAGAATAAAAATTGGCTTCATCACCCATTAAAAGATTGTTGAAGTTCAGATCTTTCTGTGTTATAAACATTCTATTTCAAACTAAATCCAATACCATAGAGCAGTTGTTGCTACTTGAAACATTTTTGCCATGGCCTTCATTAATGTGCAATTCGAAATTAAAACTAATTCGCTTTATACTTCTGTTGTGTGTTTATCAAAACACATCTGAACATGTCTTGTACCCCCTAAGAGATTGCACAGCATTGCAACTGGGCAAGCGGCTGATGTGTTGCCTGTTATGGACCAGACAAACATACATAGTATAATTTTGGTTTTGGAATGTAGAATGTTGTTTGAAGTTGTCACACGTCCAGTAAAAGGTAAATATCTGTGGCCGGGAGGAAAAAGGTCTTAAGTCAATTTTTGTGAAAATGAGATTTTTATATATTTTGAAAGCGGAAACAATTCTCTACAATCAGGTAAAATGGTTAAAGTCAAATAAGACTCCTGACTGGATTTATAGAGCGTTACCAAATGTCCTAAGTACTTTTTGAATCGAGCACACACAGAATAAAGGGCTGAAGAATATTTAATACTTTATTCCTTACAAACATCACATGTTTACTTTCCATGCTTTCCTATTAAAAAGGTCTAACTTGTATTTCAGCTATTTTATCACATACTGATGCCCTTTCTTTTTAAAACTTTAAGCACTAGATAAAGAGTCCTATATTGTTTAAGACCTATTTTGCATTCCTAATAAGTTACATTTCTCGTTTATTTTGACATGAAAAAGGTCTTATGTTACATAGTCCCTTCTACTCAGTTAGGGTTCTAGTCTTAAAAGGGCTTAAGTGCGGCTATTTTTTAAAATAATCAAGAAAATTGTTAAATGAGCAGCATTACTTATTTTAGAATAAATATAAACAAATAATATCCAGGAAAAACTTCTTAAGTAAAAAACCTCTATAAATAATTGACATCAATTTCAATCTTTCTGCTGCTCTCCTGAAAAGTATAAAATTTTTTACTTCAGACCTTTTTCCTCCCGGCCACAGATATGTTGAAGGAGGCCATATTTTTGTGAAAACTTTTCCTTTATAATTAGATTTGAAATCACATTTGCAATTTGTACATAAAGTAAAATATCAAACAGCAATTTCTCCTGTTATGAAAGAGGTAAAAGGAAAGTAATTGAAACTGCATATCTTCAGTTTTTAAACAATTCAGGTTAGGTTGGATTAGTTTTAAGTTAGATGTTTTACATGGGTTGGATAAAAAGTAATGGCAACAGTTCGATATTTCTGACATGGCTTTATTCACAGGGGTACAACATTTACGTACCTTCTATATAGTCGCCCCCCTTATTTATTACCTTTTGCCAAATCTTTGTAAGGTGTCGTACACCATCAGCGCATCCATCTTTGTTGATGTTCCGTATTGACCGCCCTAAAGCATGCATAAGTTCATCTCTGGTATTGTACTGGGTCCCTCGCAGTGGTTCTTTCACTTTGGTGAAAAGATCGTAATCGCATGGATCATATCGGGTGAGTACGGTGGATGTTCCAGTAGTCCGCGTTTTCCGTCTGCCTTGGTGGTACAGCATGGTGCAGTATTACCCCATCAATGTCATACGCCACAATGAACATCTCCTTCACAGCACTTTGTGTAGGGCACACTTTCTTTGGACGAGGAGAACCGGGATGCTTCCATTCATTTGATTGGCGTTTCAAGTTTGGTTCATACGAGCGAGTCCAGGTTTCGTCCATAGTGACGATTCGTCCAAGAAAGTCGTCACCTTCCCTTTGGTATTGGTGCAACAAGGCCTTCCCGGAATGCTTTAACCCATCGTGCAACTGTGCGATATGGCAATGCTGCATCGCCACATGCTTCACGCAGTCCCTGAAAACATTCTTGTGCACTATGACCTCATGCCATTTCAATTTTGATCCAGGAACGTTGCTTTAGTTTTGTAAGGATGGTCTTAGGGCGCTCGCACTATCCCTATGAAAGTGAACATTCTACACACTGCAGTAGATTGACGGAGTACTGTTGCTGCTGGCTGCACTAACTCATCTAACAGTCCTTGTTCATGTCCACACAGCTGGCAGCTCTCGAATGCACCATCGTCATGTGACAGCAGTGTTGCCATTACTTTTTATCCAACCTATGTATTAGTGTTTATCTGCTTCTGTATTCCTTACATAGTTTGTTTTAATGCTAATTTTTCTCATAATTACAGTGCTGCATTACACACAGGACATTTTGTGCATTGATGGCAGAGTGGTACTGTTGTGGAAAGATGCTCCATAATTTTAATAAGATGTTCCCCCCCCCCTTTCCAATGGCGGGTACTTGACTATTCGTCATTCACCCATATGAAGCCAGTCATGTAGACCAATTTACAGTTAGTTGTTGTCCAGGGTGCTCCAGAGGAGGCTGGTCTAAGCTACACCCATGATGAGATGAGATGATGGAGATTTGTTGGGATGCTACGGGAGAACTGTGGAGCTCCCAGAGAAAAAAAAACCACTTGTGATTTTAATACAATGATCCTACATTTTTCAGTCCTATAGAATAGTTCTGATAGCATATCCAACAGGTTCACTGTGTTATGCATAGACTACTCTCTTAAATAGTGTGCCAACAGAAATGTGTATTTTAACACCAAAACAATGTATACAGTGAAACCTCTCCTTACAGACACCCCAAGATATGGACGTTCCTCATATATGGACAGATTTTTATGTCCCAACTGAAATAATATAGAAATAATGATAAATTTAACTCTCGTGTACAGACATTCTCAGACACGGACAGCTGTTTCACAGTCCTAAAGCTTGCTTTACCTCCTGACTGTGGACAGAACTTGGATTTCAAGACGTAATGTGTTACAAAAATGTAAAATTTAGTTTTGAGAACTGTACAAAAATTCCTTAACATGAAAGAAGACAATGAGGGTCTCGTAGGCTACCACTAGCCCAGCTGGCTACCCCTTGTTAGCTGGAAGCGGGTGGATAAACAAAGTCATAAAATTTAACCTGTCTGATGGGTCCAGGTTTCAGCGACCGCGAAATTGTGTTCGACACATGATAGGGTTAGTTGGATTATTCTCTTCACTTCAATCAGTTGTTCTGTTTCGAGAGACATGGCACCTGAATGTAAAAGTTAAGTTGAAAACTGTAAATTACAGTACAGCATAACTGGACACCTAGAATAAAATTGCATGGCACACTACTGTATTTTCCTTTTTCGGTCTTATCTACTGTAGTTCAAAGTTGCAAAGAATTTACTGTAGTATATGTATTTAAATTAAACTAAGTAATACATTTCATTTAAAGCGTGAAGAGATACATAATGCATATTATAAATTTACTATTAGCTTGGGGAGCCTTCCTCCCAATAAAGGACACCTCCCAGATGCAGGCAGATTGTTATGTCCCTTCGATGTCCATAAATGAGAGGTTTCACTGTATTCATCTTTAAAATTTAATGAAACTAAGATATCTTGGTAAATGATTAGTATAGCTCAAGAGATAGTGAGTTGAACTTTAAATATGATACAAGTTTGTATCCCGATCTATAAGATGAACGTCAGGTTATTCCACACAGTGAGTCTTGAACTCGTTTTGCTATACCACTGACAAGCGCAATAAGCCTTTGGGCTGCAGTCCAGAACAGGCATGCAATAAAAAAATATGTCTTTCCGTAAAACCTATGCGACAAAAGTCACGTGCTATGCTATGATTAACTGAAATGCTATTTTTCACTTCCACCCATCTTATGACAGTTCTGTACAGTCTGTGCATGAGTACAGATGAGGAGGCAAGACCTGGCATGATGTTAGCTGTGCGATAGGCAAAAAAATTAGCTATTGAAAAGAGAATTTGTTTCATGATGGTTAATATTATAAGAATCTACCAACACAAAAGTTCATCTCACAAGGGAACTGTCAGTGAGTGCATATCAAAACCTGCCTTGAAATTTCACTGACAAGAGGGACATCTTGTAAGAATGTCACATACCAAAAATCAGCTATGAGTTTCAATTGCAAGGTCCTGACATCGAAGCTGCAGTGTCACCTGATAAAGCAGCCATGCAGCAATTGGGCACCGCTCATCAGCAGTAATGGAGAGAGTCCGGGCGTGCTCTGATGCTGCTGAGCAGCCGTACAGGGATGTACAAACCCAGCGATAAACCTTCATACTTTTTCTGTAGTGGTTTTTGGCGTATGGGCTTTCTATAAGGTGTAGATTCTGTCAGCTAAATTTCAAGGCAGGTTTCGATATGAGCTCACTGACAGTTTCCTTGCCAGACTAAAACCTGTCTTCCCTCTCCGTACTCGTTGGTGATATAGCTACAGCACATGATAAGGTTACAGGACAGGTCTTGCCTCTTCTAGTATAAATTTACAAAAGAAATTGCTTCAAACTTATAAGCCTTTGACATTGTAATTAGAAACACCTTGTTGACTTGGCTTCTCCGGGCCAAACCTGGGATAGAGTCTTACAATGACACATTGTGCGTCCTGTATGCATAGATTATCAAAATCCTAGGTGGCCTGTGTGGCTTTCGTGAATATGTTTTTGACAGGTGGGCCAACCTGCCTCAGCCCTGACAGAATCCCATCCTCAGACGAATACCTGATAAACCCCTGGGCCCAGTGTCCCAAACTCTTCCTATATCAGCATTGGAAACTCGTACTACCGAACTCCAAGACTTTGCTCCAACCTATTTTTAACTATTGTATTTATTTACATTCCATGATATTTGTACAGCTAGAATATGGAACATGTCAAAAAAATCTTACTAGTGCTACAGAGTCTTAATTCATGGTCATAGTTCAGTTGAACTATAATATACAGAAGGGTATTACGAAAGGTTTTACAATATACAATTCAAGGGGTTAGTATAGTCGGACCATCAGATCTGTGCCCCCGTAAGATATGCGAACTGAACTCTAATTCCTTCTCAGCCTCGGTAATTCATTTCTCTCCCTGCATTCCTATCTCTCTTTTTTTTCTACCTCTCTCCCTTTCTGTCCCCCACTACTCACAATTTTGGCCTTCTTGCGGGACAGTTTACAATATTTGCACTTGCAGTCCAGTGTTGTCAACTCAACATGAATACTGTAGCACGGAGTGGCGAAAGAAATATTATTAAGCAAGTACGTAATAGCATTTTGCGATGAAGAGAAACAAACAGGTCAATATCTGTTTCCTATAAATCAGGCAACGAAAAGAGCAATTGATATCACAGGCGAGGCTTATTTTATTTCAATTGATTATTAAAATTTTGAGTATTAAAATTACTTACTTAACTAATACTAATAATACAAAATTTTATGTAATTTATATAGACAGGTCAGAACTCCTAATAAAGAAAATCAGGAGAGAGGGAGTCTGTGCAGGAGATGAAAAGCTAGAATCACCAGGGAAGAACAGACCAAGGGAACTTTTAATTATTGTAGATGATATGAACCGATGTATTTTAAGAAGAAAGATACAAGAATTTTATACTGTTCAGAAAAAAGTTTCAATATAGAAGAAATTACTGAAGCTTGCGAGAGAAGTAATAATTTCCAAGGTTGGAGAGAAAAACTACGGAAAGTGATTCGAGACATGGGATTTAGGTTTAAAAAATGTAGAAATACAAGAAGTATTTTGATTGAAAGAAATAATATTGTAGCATGGAGGACCAGTTATTTATGACACCGTTTGACGGAAGTTTGGCAACATCCCTATTCGGCAAGGTTTGTGGCCTGCTGTTTAATGTGGTGGGAGGAAAGCGGGTGGAATTGAGTTAGTACATGCGTTAACTTTTCCAAGAATGACGACAGCGCTGAAGGGGCACAGATCCAATGATCCGACAATATTGATACTTAATACAAAACAGAAATATTCATGCAATGTTGTTGAATATCATAATTTCATCTACAGGATTGAAGGCATGAGAAATTAGGTACTTCTTTAATTAAAATACAGATTGCAGATGATAGATGAAATGAGGGGAAAATGTAGGTGGAATGATAGAGGAAAATGGGAATTCCCCGACAAAATCTCTTAAATGTCTGCTTTGTCCACCACAAATTTCATCATGACCTGGCTGGGGATCGAACCTGGCTGTCTGTATGGGAGTGCTTGAAACACAGATGCTCAATCTACAAAACAATCTGTTTTGCTTCTTTATTTTCTTTTAATTATATTTTGAATATGAAATGTTTATATAATCACAATTGTACACTTAGAAAAAAACTATAATTGAATCGGGGATTGCAGAAACAGCACATGTCAATACACCACACATAGTGACATGTGTTGTTTCAATTGCATGATTGTTTCCCTTTACATATTAAGAATTATTGTCCAGCAATAGAATACTGACAAGATAATAGACTAACTTTTCTGTTAAATTAATTTTTCAAGCTTGCCTTTTTTATAATATTAGGATATGAACAATCTTAAAACCTCACTATCCGAGCTTCTGTACGGTTATTTAAGAAAATGTGCATTTGTTTACATGGTTAGCATGTTCTGTTTTGCTCAGTTACAGATAAAAGAACATTATTTGCACTTTCCTTTTTGAAATATTCTTTCATTAACAGTTACATGTAATCAGATATATGCTGATACATGCAGTTATTGTCCCTTTTCTTCATTCATCAGTAATAATATTTTGGTCTAATGATAAGTAATTTACATAATATGCAGAATACTACTTTGTCTTAAATGCCTGGTACATTAATTCTAATCCGAAAATATTTCTTTTAACTTCATAAACAAGTTGCTTGAGATGTGTAATAAGTTTAAAGCACCAGCAATCAAAGTAAGCTTGTATTTTTTAATGTTGCTTTTACTTTGTGTTTTGAACATACACTCGATATTCAATTCAATTTTATAACTTTATTTTTATTACTGAAATAGTGGATTACTTTTCAAGTTGGACTTTCATATTTAACTGAGATCTATTGGGAATATTCAAAGTATGTAACTGGTAGTAAATTTTATTAATGGATTATGTCTGAAAAATGTTAATTATTTTATAAAAAGTAATTTAAATATCTATTTGAAAAGACTCAAATAAGCCATTGTTCTTTTCGCATGAAAAATTTATTTGACCATCTGTCTTTTCATTGTATGTAACATCATAACTATTAAATTTTAAGAGATACTACGAAAATAGATAAATTTTCTAAAAAATACCTTACGAAGTGGTGAGTTTTCCCATATTGATAATGAGAATGCATAAGGACTTGTTAATGTTATTGTTTATGTTTTGTTTTTTGATTTTAGAAAATTTGTTAGCTATTGATGTTCCTGCTATGAGGATAAGTTCTTTATTGTGTTTCACTAGACCACTCTGTGAATGCTTAAAATTATCTCTGACATATAATTGGTCTTCCTCATATTGGTAAGAAATATGAAATATTATATACATGCCATTCCTATAGATGATTGTGCGATCATAACTGGTAATATCATCTTCGCTCACTAAGTTGGAAATGTGTAATTAGATCAGATTGAATGCTTAATACTGACGTAACGCAATTGTTTGGAATTTTGTTTTAATGCAGATCAGTGCAAAGGACCATTAAGTGCAGGGTGTCCACTAAAATACTTCAAATTTGTATTACAGTGAAACCTCTCATTTACAGACATCGAAGGGACATAACAATCTGTCCGCATCTGGGAGGTGTCCTTTATTGGGAGGGAGGATTCCCAATCTAACAGTAAATTTATGATATGCATTATATATCCCTTCACGCTTTAAATGAAATGTATTACTGTAGTTTAATTCTAAATACGGTATACTACAGTAAATTCTTTGTAACTTTGAACTACAGTAGATAAGACCGAAAAATAAAAATACAGTACTATGCCATGCAATTTTATTTTACGTCTACAGTTATGCAGTACTGTAATTTACAGTTTTCAACTTAACCTTTACGTTCAGGTACCATACCTCTCGAAACAGAACAACTGATTGAAGTGAAGAGAATAATCCTACTAACCCTATCATGTGTCGCATACAATTTCACGATCGCGGAAACCTTGGACCCATCAGACAGGTTAAATTTTATGACTGTGTTTATCCACCCGCTTCCAGCTAACAATGGGGTAGCCAGCTGGGCTAGTGGTAGCCTATGAAACCTTTATCTTCTTTCATGTTAAGGAATTTCTATACAGTTCTCAAAACTAAATTTTCCATTTTTGTAAAATATTAGGTCTTGAAAACCAAATTCTGTCCGCAGTCAGGAGGTAAAGGAAGCTTTAGGACTGTGAAACATCTGTCCGTGTCTGAGAGTGTCCGTAAACGAGAGTTAAATTTATCATTATTTCTACCTATATTATTTTAGTTGGGACTTAAAAATCTGTCCGTATCTTGGGGGTGTCTGTAAAGAGAGGTTTCACTGTATAAGTAAAATAACTTCAAATTTTTATAATTCAGTAAACATAGTGTCATTTCTTGGAGTATATCAATGCTTCGCCAAATGCCTTATTGTTTGTGTCTGCAATTTTGATACAGATACACAAATACAGCTCAGTTGAGAATTAGATTAATACAGATTGGATTATTTAGATTTTGGTGAACAAGTCAATTTTGATACAGATACACAAATACAGCTCAGTTGAGAATTAGATTAATACAGATTGGATTATTTAGATTTTGGCGAACAAGTCAATTTTGATACAGATACACAAATACAGCTCAGTTGAGAATTAGATTAATACAGATTGGATTATTTAGATTTTGGTGAACAAGTCTTTTTTAATTTTATGGACCTTTTATTGCCGAAATTCATGCTTCAGATATTTTATTCTCAGTAGTACATTATGCAGTCATGAATGCCATTTTAAATCATTAGGTCCACAAAGATAAAGCAGTTTTTCTGATGAGAGTTCAGTCTTTGCATATGATTGGCTTAAGATACAGTATTTGGGCTATGAAGATGTCGTGAGATTTAATTTCCTTGACCTTCATTGGACTACTTACAGATTTCATCCTAGGTGTAGTATTGCTTGAGACATGAAAGAATAGGCGACTATGCTGAGAAAGGAAGTTGTAAGTATAGAATGTGGTATTCCATCTCTCCTACATCCCACTCAGCAGGCAAAGATGTATCACTACTGTGTAGAAGGTTGAATGAAGACATGTTACATTTGGTGGATTTTAAAAACCTCTGACTGTAATTGTACATTTCTAATGCAAACTTGAATGTAATCATGTCTGACATAAACAGAATCGAGCATTCAGAATAGGGAATGTATTCATATTCTGTTGTGTTGTTGTTAACTGATGTAATCAATTGCGGGAAGGACTTGGTTATGTCCTATCATTGAGGTGGTTAATTTTGTTTACATTTCGCATACTGTAGTGTGGCAGTAATTTTGACATTGTAAGCAAATTTTTCGGTACTAGTTGGCTCCTTGTATCTTCCAGGATAAAGAATATACCGCAAAGACTGTAGTTTATCCTACGCAATTTGATTCACGAACTTATATTATAATGTTACACCTATTATGAGATTGCCTGAATTATTTTCTGGTTCCTAGCTTTTACACTAACTTCGTTTAAATTCTCATTCACAACATAAACGTAAATATACTGTACCATGAGTTCATTCAACTTTCTGTTTACAAGTGATGCATTATTACTTGTCAAGTGGGGTTTGGCAGCACCAGAACATCACAAAAACAAAATACTGGGCCACCAGTGTGGCTCAGTCGGTTAAGACACTTGTCTGCCGGTCTGAAGTTGCGCTCGGGCGCAGGTTTGATCCCCGCTTGGGTTGATTACCTGGTTAGGTTTTTTTCGAGGTTTTCTCCAACTGTAAGGTGAATGCCAGGTAATTTATGGCGAATCCTCGGCCACATCTCGCTATCACCAATCTCATCGACGCTAAATAACCTCGTAGTTGATACAGCGTCGTTAAATAACCAACTAAAAAACAAAGTACCGTCAGTAGTTCTGAAATGTTGGGGAAATAAGTTTCAGCACATGGCTGCTGCAATACCGAAAATCTTCACATCGTGATTTTTTTTTTATCTACTACAAAAGAGAAAACAATGTAGGAGAACATTGATACTGACATATGATAGGAAATAGATCAGGGTTTGGGCAGAATTATGCACTCTGTGCTTGCACGGTGTACTACGAGAGACGTGTGCTTATAGAGTGCACGAAAACCGGTTTATTCAAGTTGCGGTACGTACTGTATGTTTCAAAAGAAAATGTTATTCTGCCGAACTAAATAAGAACACAAAGTAATGAAACACTTATTTAAACACAAAACAAAACATTTCTGTTGCACAATAATTCATATTACTCAATTTCTCAAGATTTGGAGAAACTGTATTAGCACAAGCTATGTGAAGAACTGCCGTTAAAAGCCAATCATTTCTTGTTTGAGATTGGTTTATTTTCGTAATAGAAAATAACTCTTCATATCTATAAGTGGAACCAGATAAACACAAAACTTTCTCACACAGCTTATGCAGATTGGGAATCCGTCATAAAACTGAATAAGACTCGATCTTGAATTATATTTCGCTCGCATCTCTCCGATCACATCGCAGGTCAATCAATTCACACTATAATGAAGGGGGGATGTTATCAATAATCATTTGGAATCAGAACATGTAGCAAAAATACGCAAATCCATTTCCAGACAATCTAAATTGTGGAATCTTGATGTAAATTCCTCTAATAGACTGGTTAGAATACATGCATACATTTCGAAATTATCATTGTTCAAAATTCTATGCGCTTAGGTAAGGATGGGAAATGATATATTTCGCACTTTTGCATTTGACATATCTATAACAGCAATTTCTCCTTAGAAGCTACAATTCTATCTGCAATTTGTGTATTAAGAATTTCTTTTCCCTGAAGTCCTAAATTTAGCTCATTTAAAAGCTGTGTGAGATCTGTTATAGCTGCTGGCACACTACAGCACACTACAGTGCTCGCACTTGGAATTCCCTGTGCGCACGGAGGGCAAATGCACTCAAATGCCCATCGCTGAAATAGATGATAGCACAGATCTTTGTTTTTGTGATCATGAATGGGACTCAAATGTGTCCTTTCAGTATACTACTTATTTGTCGTAATGAATTCTGTCAAACATATTTTCGAAGGACTTCTGTTAATATTTCAGCATGTATAAGACAGCATATTTATTCCGTGAAATTCTTATATTATTTAACTCTGTGTTAATTATTACATCTGTCATAATTAAAAAAAACTATTCACCATCACTTAATCTCTTGTACTTCTAATATTGAAAGAAACAAAATGTTTCTAATATATACAACATTTCCTTACATGAAGCACTGATGAGTGGACTACTGTTTATAATAAACAAAGAGTTTTGGGGATCTAAAACCCCTCCACCTATATAGGATTAGTGACACCATTGATAGAAGAAGTCGACCTGGTTGGCAAGTTGGTATAGCGCTGGCCTTCTATGCCCAAGGTTGCGGGTTCGATCCCGGGCCAGGTGAATGGCATTTAAGTGTGCTTAAATGTGACAGGCTCATGTCAGTAGATTTACTGGCATGTAAAAGAACTCCTGCGGGACAAAATTCCGGCACATCCAGCGACGCTGATATAACCTCTGCAGTTGCGAGCGTCGTTAAATAAAACATAACATTAACATTGATAGAAGAATATAAAAATTCTATTACATGTCATGCACAAGTTCACACTGGAACTCATAAAAGTAAAAATACACAAGCATGTAAAATATTGAAAAAACGGACTAGGATTGAACTTTTGCTGCTATGAAAACAAAACAGAGAAAATATTGAGTTTATTCACTTGTGTTTTAATACTCTATCCGAAGAATAGTATCTGACAAAAAATTATCATTCGTCTAACAGTAGAAATTTTATCTAAGATGGCAAAAGTACAGTAGATATGCAATTCTGAGTCAACACTGCCTGTAAATATTCTGTAATACCTACATTTGAATTATTGTTTGCATAGGTTGACAAACCTATACTATTCTCGAATGTAAGTGATTATGTTACCTGTTCATTTTGAAAATTGTTTTACAAAATACCCATCTTTCATTTGCCACAAACGTTACCTACACTGATTTCCAGTGAATGTAAAGTAGCCTAAGAAATAGTGTTAACTCTGATCCTATGGACTTGAAAATAGTATGAAATGTCATTTTCTCGTTAATATTTTAGCCTTTATTTGTAAAATTTAATTTTTCACAGAATTTGCTCTGTCATCTTTAAATGATATTTCTTACAGAATTCATTTGACTTGATACAATTTCTGTGTGCAGTCATGGCTGTGTACTGTATTAATTTCCATTATCATCATCTAGATGCAACTACAGAAGCTCTGGGCGAAAATCAGACATAAGGTTCTTGTGGAGAAAAAATACTTATTAATTGTTAAATAATCTACATTGAACATGACACTTTCAGTTGCGTAATTTTATCTCTTCTGTATTTGGCAATACAAAATTCGTTTATACCAGATGAATAATCAAATATTCTATCTAAGCTTTGTTCGGTATAATTGCCAATCATGATTACCTTCGTAAATCCTAGATTATGTATAATTTTTTTATTGCTTTTTTTTTAATGTCGTTCTGCCAAGCCCCTTGTTTGTGATTTACACAGTTCGTAATGAAGTATACCTTAAAATATATTTCAACCAAATGTTGTATGTTTAGCAATTCATATCTATGTGAATGTTGGCAAAAATATTCCTTTCGAAGTTGTGATAGAATTAGAGCCGCAATTTACATTATTGATATTCAGACAGCAATAAGATCGCAGATTACAGTCATCAGTCATGTTGGCTAAATGTTGTTTCAATTTGCTTGTTCCATTGTTTTAATTAAATGTTCAGCTCTTTAAGTTCTTTACAGATAGAAGAACGAAGTCTAATGTGATTCCTGATAATGATAATGGAGAAATGAAATACCTGCGAAGATTTTTAACTTAGCTTTTATTTAGCACTGAAGTGAGCTGATTTTTATGTTTTCATTAACATAACACTTAAAATTAAATGCTGTATAATCTTAGTCCGAATCTAATATGATTTTGAATATAATAGGATCTAGACTTTGAAAATGTTGTGGAATGAAAAAACTTACAAATTTAAAACTATTTTCAAGTTTTCAGTTCCAGTTTTCAGCAGGATCCCCTTCTAGTTATCACGCACAGTTACCATCTTCCCTTCCTCCTGTTGCCTCATATTCTCAAAAACATTATACTACATTTGGGCCGATACAGTAACATTCCTAACAAAATCCATCTAGAATAGTATGAGGGCAAATCGAAAGTCCTTGCCCCCATTTTTTCAGCTACAATAATAAACATACAGGGAAATCGAAATACAGGCAGTGTTCTAAATTCTTTTGACTATTTTTCCACAGTCACCGCCGTGATTGAAGCATTTGTCTATCACACCGCTAATTTGGAGATGCCGCTGTTATAGAATTCAGCTGATCGAGCACATAACCACCACTGGACAGTGGTCTTTGCATCTACAAGCTGTCATCAGGAAAAAGCACCAGGGGATTCACATGGACAATGTGGTTCTCCTCCATGACAAGTCCAGGCCTCACGTGACACGCAGGACCGCTGCCCAACTGCAGTCATTTGGAAGGGGGATTATGGAGCATTCACCTGTCCAGGCGAGCCCCAAGAGATTACCATGTGTTCGATCCACTGAAGGAGTTCCTGGTAGGCCAGAGGTTCATTTTCGACGATGACATGAAGACCGCTGTCTGGCAGTGGTTCTGTGATCGACTGACCTAATTCTACTACAGCGGCATCTCCAAACTAGTGGTGCAATGGGACAAATGTCTGAATCATGGTGATGAGTATGTGGAAAAATAGTCAAAGATACTTAGAACACTGCCTGTATTCTAATTTCTCTGTATTTTTATTATTGTGGCTGAAAAAAAATAGAGGCAAAGACTTTTCGATTCATCCTCGTAGATGTATCCTGATATGCTGACACATTTTGGGATGCTTTCATGCAGTATTTTGTAGAAGGCTCAAAGATGCACATAATAGCCATGAAATTTGTAATGCTCGATAAAATTTATACCTGTCCTTAAGTATTCAGCTTGTCTATCTCGACAGCTCCTAAATTACCAACCAGAGGTAGGAGTTCTTTGGGGAAACTTCCAAAATGCTTTCAAGAAACCATAACAAACCATCGGATGTAATTTATGAGAGGCTGATAAAGATTCATTTTGTAATTTATAGAGTACATTTATTAGAGCTGCCAAATTGACTACTTTGGAGGTGGACTGCTATGAAGTCAACGTTAAAGAGTATAGTTATTTCCCTGCCGTCATTTCAGTTATGTTACTATCAAGAATAGTATCGAGAGAATGTAGCAATTAAGTAATTTCAGTGGTTGAATTGATAAGTGTGTCTAATACTCGCTCTATTAAGTATGTAGCGATAGGCAAAACAGAGTAAGTTGGAAGTGACTGTCATAAGATTAAGTCAACTGCCTAAAACCATATACAAATTATAATATTGTTATTTCCCCTACATATACTATAGGTAATTGTTTGCAGTTATGTGAAATTGTCAGTTTCGTAAATGCGTAATTATCTTCCATTATTTATTATGGATGACAAAGTGCCTGTATTACATGCTCATAATACAAGCAATACAAATTCAACACGGTTCACTTCTCAGCAAGATAAAGTACAATCATTGCTCTTAAGGAAATGTTGTGTGGGCTCTTAAGAGGAGCATGCAGTGCAGGCACTTTTGTATCCCTGATTCATAAAGTCAATTGTATTAAATGACCACAAGAATTTCTGTTATTTAAAAAATGGTAGTCATTTCAAAGGATCTCTCACAGTATATATTCTAATGAAAATAACTTTAAATTAGTGAATAAGAAGTTATGTTTGTTTCCAGGAGTTTTAATAGATGATAACTACGGCGCATTCAACTGTTCCTTCTGCAGTGCACTGCATATTTGTAAGAACGATACATCTTTCTCTTTTTTCGACCTTCACCCTTGTATGACTAGACCAGACACTGTTGAGGGATTAGTTGAATGCACCATATTTTTATAATAGTGTAACAAATTGTTCACAAATGATATTTCTTTTTCACTTTCATTAATTACATTTACATGATCTCCTTAACTTAGAGCTATTATCTTTATTTTGCTTTAGGCTTTATGAACTAAAAATCTATGGATTTCAGTTCTCTCATACCCTTGAGTTGAGCTGTGCGAAGACGTAGAGTTTGTTGGCAATTGTATAGATACTTTTACCGAAAGCACTAACCGTAGGTAGACTATAGTTCACATTTCTGAAATGAAATTAGACTGTACTTAAAGTTTTCTCCGACTTTTCCTAAACTTTGTATTTCTTCCAGGAGTATTACAAAATTGGGATGAACACAGCACCAAGAACATCTTTTATATCGCGAAATTCTAGGTGTCCACAAAGAACGACCTTTCTCTTGGAGTTAGGGGTGGTCTTAGGATAAGGATTTAAAAAATGCAATTTATTGATATTCCAATTGTTTCTAGAAAATATTGTTGCCCTTTAATGGAAATGATTGCTTCTGCATGCATACAGGATCTGAGGTACAGTTTCCTCCGACGAGTTTAGCGCTGGGACCTGAGGTATTCTTGCCATCGGTGCGGGGGGATTGCAGGTAGATTCTTTTGTTGCTACAGCCAAGCCGAACGGAGTGGGAAGTATTAATCGTCCAAAAATATGCAGTCTTCAGTTTGTAGTAGTGTATGTGTACATCTCAAGTGAGTTCAGCAGTACAGTATATTTAAATTGATTACTTTACAAATTTAATTCAATTCTACTAATCACTAAATTTTATAATATGATTCTTCTTTTCATTTATATTATTGTAGTTGTACAGTATTATGATTTTTCTTTTCCTTTATTTTATTGTATTTGTCTTTTTGGTGGTGTCATGGCAGTAACTTCACCAGAATAGATAGATAGATAGATAGATAGATAGATAGATAGATAGATAGATAGATAGATAGATAGATAGATAGATAGATAGATAGATAGATAGATAGATAGATAAAATTTTTCTACAATACTTTTCTTCTCTGAACATGTACGTACGAATCTCGCCAAAAATACGTTAGAAAACTAATAGGCATACTGCTCTCGTAAATTGGGCGATTGTTTTCAGTATGATTGTACTTCCTTCCAGACTGCTGCTGTCACTATTCCCTCCCACTCCAGCACCGCGCTAGACTAGTCAGAACCGCATTCCTCTCAGCACTAAACTCCTCAGAGGATGACAGTACTAATCACTGCATGAAGACCGCAGTGGTATGAATTCTCGCTCTTTCAAAGATAACAGCGCAGAAGCTTCATTTAAGATCCAAATTCTCACTTCTGTTACCAGGTTTGTCACTCACCTTATGAAACGCCTGCGGCACAGTCAGGTGCGTGGAATCTCCATTAAACTGCAGGAGGAGGAGAGGGAACGTCGTGACAACTATGTCCCAGAGGTGTCTGCTCTGGAGCATGACATCATTGAGGTGGATCCTGAAACCAAGGATATGTTGAAGATGCTGGTAAGTGTTATTTTATTTATTTATTTTTTTCTTCATCACGTATTTGACATTCACTTATTTGACTTTTTTTTATTATTTTCAGGACTTCAACAACATCATTGGCTTGCAGCTTACACAACCTGCAACACAATCCTTCGGGCGTCGACCATAAATGTTTCATTTTTTTGTGTTCATAAATATAAAATAAAGATGTAAGCTGATATTACACTGCTTCTTTCTCATTTCTTTTCCTTCCTAATCCTAAACTCACTTTTCCCATGAGTGGCATTCCACCACAGGACGTGTTATAACCTAAATAGGGACAAGAAAGTTAATGTATTTGTAACAATTGACCTTTTTAATGATTTAATAAATATTGTATGGGTGCCTTAATGGTGAAGGTAGTGATTGGCTGTAAAGGAGTGGCTTTACATAGTTTAATCTTTAGTGAATGGGGATATTTAAACAGATGAGAAATGTGGAGGATGTTTTTGGATTAAATGTTAGCAACACTGAATGCAGTATTACGGTAATTCGACTTACATAAAAGCCCAGACGTGTGCTTGAAACGCTCGGAATGATGTGCGTAAAATTATAGAAAACGAAAGATTCATAACAAATCTTAAAGCTGTATAGAGTCCATAGACCTTGAACATGTAAATGCAATATTTAGAGAGAGTTAATATTGATTTAATTATTGCTTTGGAAAATAATTTGTGTGGTATTTTAGTATTTCATAGTTATATTTTGTCCGTCACAGGTTACTATAATTTTTTTTCGTCACTAATTTGTAAAAAAAAAAAAAAAATCCTCCACTTCGACCTATGCATGCAGACGATTTTGGCAGCGCGCAAGGATACAAACAGGTTCTTGAGCTCGAGTGTTGTGACCCGTAGTTTGGGTCGAGATTGGATGGGGAGTAGGAAATACTGTTCGAAACATCGTATCAGTGTGATAATTATATAAATAATTAAAACTAAACTAGGACTTTAATGAATTCGTAGTTGAAAACACAAATGGAGTGCCCACATCTCGCTGTAAGTGTAAAAATTCAAAATAATCTCCGCAAAGAAAGCACCGATGTCACAAAGGAATGGCATTGCGCAGGTAAGTGTAGGCCCAATATATGTATTCTACGTATATTTTTGGATGTATTAACATGAATTTAAATATGTACTATTTTGGATTTAAAATTCGATTGATATCTACTCTGAAACTTTTAAATTATTAATACTGATTTATGAATATTAACATGATGTCTGTTGACAGGATCAATTAATGATTGTTATAAATTTAGTCATTGATGTAATTTACATTGTTGCAGTTATTAAATGACTCGGAAATATAAAGTTTATTTATAAATATCATAAACAATCTATTACGTACGATTGTCAAAATTGTTCATATAACCTAACCTATCCGTTACGGTACTGTTAGAACTGAGCCTTTGTACGAATTAAAACTGCCATATTATAATAATCCGAAAAAATCGATTTGAATTGACAGTTATACGTTACTTTATTAAAAACTTATACGTTATATTTGTGGCTAATACGTCATATGTTTCAAAAGAAGTCAGCATATCATTCCCATCAGCTGTTCTGAACCGAGCCTAAGGTTATTGATTTTTTGTTCCGAGTAAGAAAATAGTAGCATCATACGTTTCATGAATAAATATGTTGTGTATTTTTATTATTAATATTATTCCTTTTATTGGTACAGCGATAAGTCTTGTTAATCGAAGTAAATGTAATTTTATTGAGGATCATTTCAGTGACATTTTACATTAGTAATGTCCTCTTCATAAATAATATTCTCTTCCATTATTGTGACCTATTGTGTGAATAAATAAATTTATATAGCAATTAATTTATATTTGTTCGTTAATAGTCCAGTTAACTGATATGAAAATTCCCTATAAGCTGCAGAACTCCAGGATTATTAAAATTATTATCATGCTTGTAGGACTATGAAAATATGTAGGCCTACTGCCATAGATACCATAAATAGTGCAAAACTGTAGGACTTGTATCAGGAAGAAGACTTTGTTCTGAAATAAACAAGATGACAGTAATCCCAGTCATACTATCTAGTCCTATTCTTTAACTTCACTAATAACTTGGTACTGAATAGAAAACAATGTTTGTAGTGGTATCATTATGATGAATTGTTTGGTAGGTAGTTGGCTACCCGACTAATATAAAAGAGATTTTGTAGGTTTTAACTTAATAGTAGGTCAGGTTAATGTTTCGGCGGCTGAGCGCTTAATTTTTAAGGTAAAACAACGTAAAACATTTATTCAGATCTTAAATATTAAGATATTCTTCACTTTTAGTTGTAAACATGAAATCAGCATTATGACATTACTGTGTGATAGATTATAATTCTGAAATATTGCCTCAGAAACATGCATTAAAATTTTGAGGTAATTTGTCAGAAGCTTATTGTCAATGCAATGACCTTACTCTTGCATCATAATCGAAATATCTGTACAGAAGGGCTGAGTGTTTCTGAATAAGGAGAAGAAAATTAATATTTTTCTTTTTAATCTCGTTACTAAACAAAGACACTTAAGACCGTTGTTGATAATATTACTGTATGGATGTGAAAGTTGGTCACTCACGGAGAGGCAGAAACAAAGGCTTTGCGGTAGAGATGGATTGTCTTAGAAAAAGCTGCTAGATATCTAGGATTGGAAGATAAATGAGGAAATAAGAGGGCGTATACATCAACCTGAGAGTGTAGTGGAAAGGCTGGTGACACAGGCTCTGCAATGGTAGGCCTACTATCACAAAGTGGAAACTGTACAATATTGTTATATAGAGAAAGATTTTTAAGATAAATTATATTTTAAGTATTTTAAAACATTATAAGAATCACGTTGACCTTTAACAAATCGAAAAAAATAAAATAAAAAAAATAACAATCCCAATGATGAACATAACGGTCAATCAGTACCTATTAAAATACTAAGCTGAAACTTGAATCCATAAACAATAAGATTTGGTTCAACAAAATATATTTAAAAGAAAATTTAAAACAAATTAACTTACGTCAAAATAAAACCAAGAATTCCATAATTTTACAACATAGCTATAATGAGTCGGTGTATCAAAGTTTGGATTCAAAACGAAAAAGGAAAAAAAAATAATCTAGGCAATACAATATTATATAACTTTCATATAAAGATCATCAATATGTTAGGCAACACCCAATAAAATGGGAAATGGTTTAAAAAAATGATTACCGTATTCTAAAATATTAAGAAGAACATTGGATTTCAGTACTGGTACATAAAGTAAAATAGGAACTATTTAATTGTGCAGATTATAAATAACTTATACCTTATTTGGTTTCCTGATTGTTGGTACTTCTCTGATGACCCAATTTGTTTGAGCAAGGAATGTTATTAGTCACTCTGTAAGTTAAATACTCGTGAAAATCCACACGAGATGTCTTATATTAAATTTTACAAACATAATTTCTCTAAGGGACTCCATACATAATAATAAAAAAAAAACTTGATCGAATGCTTTGAGCTATATTATTATTTTTTTCCATTATTTATTGTGATATTAATTTGTGGAGAATTTTGTGTTGAAATAATGTTCTTCCTTTTTGTAAAAGAGCTAATTTCTTAAACTTTAAGAATTTACAAACTACAACTCATTTAACAAGTGGTTCAGGCAACTGTTGCGAACTGGCTGAATGACACCACTTGTAACTGCTGAGGAAATGGATACATATGGGAACAAATTAATTTTTATACTTTTTGACGTGAATACGTCTATAAGTTCAGTCAAACTACAAGCTATATTCCACTGAAGTAAATGGCTATCGACATATGAAGCAGCTGACGTCATCTAGCGATATGGGGAGGAGGGAAGTTGCACAAATTGGCGGGTCATGTGACAGCCGAAGCACTAACTCGAGAGTGAGAAGCGATAGAACGTTCGCAGTAGTGTCACGATTCGTAACGAACTAGACCACAATCTCAATTGAGCAGTAATTAGGAGTCGACAAGTTAAATTGGAACAATTCGCGATTGAAGCTGAGTGAAAACTGTCCAGACCAAAACCAGAAATCTGGTCAGCCTATATATGCCGGATTTTGTCCATTTTCAGTTACGACTTTGTTCATGTGGAAAGTGTGACCATAAACTTTAGCTTTTTCTTTTTTGCTCTAATAATAAATATTTTGAATAAAGAGTATAAGGGTACAGTACATCAGTTATTCATAGATTTCAAAAAGGCATATGACTCGGTTAAGAGGGAAGTATTATATGATATTCTTATTGAATTTGGTATTCCCAAGAAACTAGTTCGATTAATTAAAATGTGTCTCAGTGAAACATACAGCAGAGTCCGTATAGGTCAGTTTCTATCTCATGCTTTTTCCAATTCACTGCGGGCTAAAGCAGGGAGATGCACTATCACCTTTACTTTTTAACTTCGCTTTAGAATATGCCATTAGGAAAGTTCAGGATAACAGGCAGGGTTTGGAATTGAACGGGTTACATCAGCTTCTTGTCCATGCGGATGAGTGAATATGTTAGGAGAAAATCCACAAACGATTAGGGAAAACACGGAAATTTTACTTGAAGCAAGTAAAGCGATAGGTTTGGAAGTAAATCCCGAAAAGACAAAGTATATGATTATGTCTCGTGACCAGAATATTGTACGAAATGGAAATATAAAAATTGGAGATTTATCCTTCGAAGGTGTGGAAAAGTTCAAATATCTTGGAGCAACAGTAACAAATATAAATGACACTCGGGAGGAAATTAAACGCAGAATAAATATGGGAAATGCGTGTTATTATTCGGTTGAGAAGCTTTTATCATCTAGTCTGCTGTCAAAAAATCTGAAAGTTAGAATTTATAAAACAGTTATATTACCGGTTGTTCTGTATGGTTGTGAAACTTGGACTCTCACTCTGAGAGAGGAACTTAGGTTAAGGGTGTTTGAGAATAATGTGCTTAGGAAAATATTTGGGGCTAAGCGGGATGAAGTTACAGGAGAATGGAGAAAGTTACACAAAGCAGAACTGCACGCATTGTATTCTTCACCTGACATAATTAGGAACATAAAATCCAGACGTTTGAGATGAGCAGGGCATGTAGCACGTATGGGCGAATCCAGAAATGCATATAGAGTGTTAGTTGGGAGACCGGAGGGAAAAAGACCTTTGGGGAGGCCGAGACGTAGATGGGAGGATAATATTAAAATGGATTTGAGGGAGGTGGGATATGATGATAGAGACTGGATTAATTTTGCACAGGATAGGGACCAATGGCGGGCTTATGTAGGGCGGCAATGAACCTTCGGGTTCCTTAAAAGCCATTTGTAAGTAAGTAAGGTAAAATATTAATAGCCCTTAGATAATTTAAAGTTGTAAGGTGTGTACTAGCATGTAACATTTTATTACGATTACTTACTGAAATAATGTAACGGATTCCTAATGGCATAATTTTAGAATAACTGTGAAAATTCTCAGTATACTACAGAATAACTGTCTTGAAAACATCAAATTTTTACAGTTCAGTCTGTGATGTTACTTCGTCAATGTAGCAAGGATGAAAGTAATTAATAAAGAAAGAGACTAGATAAATAGAGTCATTGCAAGCGTAGTGATTTTGAGTTGGTTGTGAAGATGTTGCTGATTTGTTAGTAGATCTACAGATAGATTTGGAAGGCGATTTTGTTGACTACGGTATTTATACGCGTATAATATACTGGTACTTCATCACACCAAAAGGTATAAACTACTCGTAGCTTGATTAGCATAATGGTGTGGTTACCAACTTTTTGAAGGCACGACCCACTTTTTGACTAGACTTTTGTTTGCAACCTCCACTACCGTATCGGTACTTAACACAAAAACCTGTAAAATCGAAAACAACTATAATTTTACTGAAAACCAGTGGAAATCATCCAAAGAACAACCAAATCTATACTAATAATAAGTCTGTAGCCGAAATTTTTCTGGTAATTTTCGATTTTCCAAAAATAATTGGTCCTAACATATAATTAACCACTCTGAAACCGAAAATCGCTTTTTTGAAATTTTTGTTTGTATGTCTGTCTGTCTGTCTGTCTGTCTGTCTGTCTGTATGTTACCTTTTCACGCGATAATGGATGAACGGATTTCGATGAAAATTGGAATATAAATTATGTTCGTTGTAACTTAGATTTTAGGCTATATGGCATTCAAAATACATTATTTAAAAGGGGGGTTATAAGGGGGCCTGAATTAAATAAATCGAAATATCTCGCTTATTATTGATTTTTGTGAAAAATGTTACATAACAAAAGTTTCTTTAAAAATAATTTGCGATAAGGTTTATTCCTTGAAAAATTTTGATAGGACTGATATTTAATGAGCTAAATGAGTTTTAAAATTTAAATAACTGCCATCTAATAACTGCCGTATAATGAAATAAAAAACAAATGACTTCGTCTATAAGGGGCCTTGGACAGCAACAATCGAAAGCTATGAAAGATAGCCTACAGAGAATGTTTCTGTGTTTGTATGAAGTAATATCGGAAGCTAAATTAACCGATTTGTATAATTAATTATTATTTCACCATTGGAAAGTGTAGTTTCTCTAGATGGACATAATGCTATAATGTTATTACAGTAACTTCTGATATAATATAATATAATATAATATATGTAATATAATATTATATAATATAATTTAAGTTATTTGAAGGGTTCAGAACCATAGTGGGCCAAACGCCATTTACTGAATACGTAGAAAACAAGGGTTAAAATTAAGTTATTACCATAATTCAATGGAAACCTATAACAAGTAAAATAAAGTATACACATTAAATCTGAATGATGTCAATGTTCATTAAACTATGGTTGCATGTAATAAAAATTAGAAACATGTTAAAGGAATTGTCATTGCACCAATGAGTCATCTCTGGAATAAAATGATGGCATTTTAATTATTTGGATGCAATTTAAATTAAGTAACATATTAAACGATTTATCCTTCTATCAAACATGAATGTTCCCTGGATCAAATGTCCTATTTTAATTATGTAATTACTTTATATTTATTTCTAACGGGTGTAGCGGAGCGCACGGGTACGGCTAGTTAGAAGTATGTGATGAAACAATAACACGAAATATTACGCAAATATACTTTCTAGTATTTTAAACTATTACCGCCATGGAGTAATAGTTTTTCAGTTACGAGCATAACTTTAATGTACAGGTACCTGCAAGACGAGAAACTGGAACATGCAAGCTATTTTCAATTCTCTTTGACTTGTTAGACTGGCCTTACTTGCTGATATTTTCGAACATTTAAACACCTTGAATAGTATACAAATCTGGCTTTCTCAGGTAAAGCTGACTCGAATAATTTCATGGGAAAAATTGTTCCAGGGACAGGTATCGAACCCGGGACCTTTGGCTGAGCGCGCCAATGCTCTAATTTGTATAATACGCATTACTGTTTCGATAACAGAAAACCACAAATATAAGTCACACAGTAAGTGTGCACTCAGTGTTGGGCTCTGGCATTCTGTCAACCCACTTGAGGTGTGTGGATGTAAGGGGAAAATCGAGTCGTGGCTGGTATAGTTATTGGATAGTTCAAATAGTAGAGCGTTGGTGCGCTCAGCTAAAGTTCCCTGGAACAATTGAATTGGTCATTGCTAGAAGGCCCTTTGTCCAAAAATGTTAGTTCTGAATAAATCGAAAAAAACTGTTTTTAAGAAATATTAATCTTCGTAGAGCAATGTGGTGACTATCCATCATAAAGGTATATTTGTGCTTTCTGGAAGCACAATTTTTATTTTGTTGTCATATGTAGTTTGTATAATATTATTAATTAAAAATTCAAATTTAAGGGCCTTTTAGCAGTGAACTTAAAATAATTTCACATTTGGTTAAAAATGGAGTACTGTAATAAAATACAAAATTGTAAATAAAATAAACTACCATTATTTCAAGTTAAAAGTATATTTCTCTTCTTAAAATATATTTTAATTACGTATTACAAAGTTTTAGGCCCTTGTTTTAAATCTAACTTGACGATTTCATTCTGTATTTTCTCTATGTTCTGCTAGTGGAGAATTTACAACTTTCTCATAATAAGGTAACTGTTCATGGGGAATGTAGCATAGAATTTTCTTGATATCCTGCATTTTGTCTGGGTTGATTGCAATCAATTCATCATAAGTAGGATGTTGGGGAAGGACTATGTTTTCAATTCCAGGTAGACAAAGAGCAAAGGTATGCCTAATACAACCATCAATGAACTTGGATGTTGAAACAATATGAGGGAGAGTGGCATTGTACATATATTCATAATAACTCGCAGGGGAGAATGACAACTTCGAACACCGAGGTACCTTTCTACCATAAGATTCTACAGAAAGACCTCTTTTGTAAAACATGGGCCACCAGTTAATGAGTGACTTTATTTTTGTGCATGCGTAAATATTTTATATAGCCTATAAAGATTTTTGTGGCCTAAGGAAATAACATTTTTATGCAATATTCATTTACGTCAATGATTCAGTGTAAATATTCTGAACTTACCTACAATCCTCACCAGTTCGTCTTTCAGCCACCAATTCTCCAGAGTAAGTCACATGTTCAGTGCCTTTAACTTTGGCTTTCTTTAATATATTTCGTTTCCAACTGCAAGTATCACATCTCTTTTTGCTTTTCAAACTCTCAGTCTCCATTTTAATTAGCCGAAATTGCGTATAATATAATAATTTGTATTAAAACACAAATAAAGATCAGAGCAGAATAAACAGACCGCTTCAAACAACGAAGATAGCTGATAGTATAGTAAGTATAAAGGTTTGTCATCTGATGGAAACACCGCTAAATGACAAGATCACAGCTAGAAGGCCCTCTATCCTGGAGTAAGGGCATTTTAGCATGACACGAAAAATGAAATGCTCAACTATGCGTGTGTATGAAGGCTTGAGGAAAGTCCTTTTAGCACAGATTGTGTATTTATGTGTAAGGATGTTGAATCTGTAGTTAACTCATTTTTGCAAAAATACGGAGAAAGGGCCTTTTAGCAATGACCAATTCAATTTTCCCCTTGAAATTATTCACGTTGAGTAGTAGTTTGCAAGGTCAAGATGTTAACATAACAGCCAGGAACAAAGTAAACATTTATTATAAATAAACCTGTTTTCTGATCGACATTACTCGACAAAAAGAAATTAATTAATTTCAGTGTTCTGTACAGAAGAAACAATAGAACATTTGTATGATACGACAAATACGGAGTTTATTTTTGTGAATATGCAATTAAATTTACACAATTTTAAATAACTTTTTCAGTAAGAAAAAATAAATTAAAAACAATTACGACAGTCACAGATGAATACTGGAGTCCACACCTGTGGAGTAACGGTCAGCGGGTCTGGCTGCGAAACCAGGTGGCCCGGGTTCGAATCCTGGTGGGGGCAAGTTACCTGGTTGAGGTTTTTTCCGGGGTTTTCCCTCAACCCAATACGAGCAAATGCTGGGTAACTTTCGGTGCCGGACCCCGGACTCATTTCACCGGCATTATCACCTTCATATCATTCAGACGCTAAATAACCTAGATGTTGATACAGCGTCGTAAAATAACCCATTAAAAAAATACTGGATCCGTTTTTAAAAACTTGCGTGCAACTGGCTGAAATTAAAAAAAAAAATGAAAGAAAGAAATATGGTACCTACTGATGGAATGCTGAAAGTGGATTTTTTTTCGCAAGCGTAGACTGTTTTCTCTATGTTACCTATTCTTATTTTACAATTTTCCCATTTCGTCAATTAATTAATTAATTAATTCTAAATAGCATATTTAGTTTAAAGTTACTATTTAGGAACTGCCTACCATAATCTAGTATACACATTCCAAATTAGTGACGGAAATAACGTGCCCTCCCAGGCATCTTTTTTGTGGAGAGCATAGACGAATTGAAATGAGTCTAAAATTAACGTAAGAAGTTCCAAAATTTGTCTGGATAGAAACACCTACATTCTGATATTCATAAATTCTGTGTTGCGCAGTGACATAAGAGCAGTAATAAATTAAGGTAACAGAATTGCATTCCCTCAGGTATATTGGTGTATTCTATGTACACTTAGCGGCAAAAATAATGAGCCGATTCTTGGTCGATAGAAATGCTAAGTTCTATCGCGCGGTTGACTCATGTAAATGCACTGCAATGGAAGGCATTGCTGTGGTGTTCATTGAAAGTCGTCCGTCTACAGTGTAATGAACCTTACGAGCTGTGTGTGGCCCAGTGGTAAGGTGTCTGACATTCATACCAGAAGTTGTGAGTTCGCCTCCTGGTATGGAAAAATGATTTTTTTTTCATTCTAGTTTTTAATTAATTTATTAGTTTAAATGTGAAATGGCATTTGTTCATAAACTTCGTTATGCCTGCCTTTTAAAAATATTATTGCCCATCACCTGTAGGCTATTAATAAGCGAGACCTGGCCTGTATAAACTAAAATACTTGTTTCACATCCTAAAAAACCGGACGCATATCAAACCTAAATAAATAATTAAATAAACAAAAAACAAACAATTTGTTAATATATTGGCAAAAAAGCCTGTGGTGGGGACTAGTATCTCGTCCACAAACCACCTGCGTCAACTGCCCTCATTCTGCGCGGCATGGAGTCCACAAGATTATGGAACAGGTCTAAATTCATGGCCACCTCCCATGCTTCTAGAACTCTGTTGTCCACACCTGTGGATTAATGGCTAGCGCGTCTGGCCGCGAAACCAGGTGGCCCGGGTTCGATTCCCGGCCGGGACAAGTTACCTGGTTGAGGTTTTTTCCGGGGTTTTCCCTCAACCCAATATGAGCAAATGCTGGGTAACTTTCGGTGCTGGACCCGGACTCTTTTCACCGGCATTATCACCTTCATCTCATTCAGACGCTAAATAACCAAGATGTTGATAAAGCGTCGTAAAATAACCTACGTAAATAAAAAATAAAAACTCTGTTCCACAATTCGTCAGCTATCCGAACGGGTGGTTGTTCTGCCCAGTTAGAGCATATGATCCGTTTGACTGTAGTCCAAAATTTTCAATCGGATTCATATCTGGTGATTCTGGAGGCCAGTCGATCAGGTCGACATCAGGCGTCCTCGTAAACCATCTTTGAATCCGGTTGGCGATGTGTACTGGGTGATTATCCTGCTGGAAGAAAAGTGTTCCTTCTGGATATTATTCTCGGATGGAAGGGATCATTACATTTGCCAAAATGTGTTCGTAGACTTCTGCTGTAAACCGACCGTGGATGCGTTCCAGAAGTCCTGCCCCATCGTATGACATCCACCCCCCAACACGCGCTGCTCACACGATCCGACCTGTTAAGTCGCCTCATGAAGCGTTAATCGTATCTGTGATCATCATACGATAAACTAGGGGAGGACAATTACCTCGTAGGAGAAAATGATATTTCTCCAATCGAAGTCCTGTCTAAGAGTAGCATATATGCTAGACTGTCCACGGCATGCTCCATCGTCAGATGTTCTCTCCTCACAACTCGACACCGTATGCCACGCTCTCTAAAACGCCTCCCCACGGTGTGTGGGGAACATGGAAAGTTGGACGCCATCTTGAGTTGAGAGGCAGTTCTGAAGGGGTGGTTCTCAACTTTTCTCAATAACATGGCGTTTCCTTCCCTTATAGAGATGCGCGGCCGACCAGGAATGAGACGTTTCACAACTTCACCATTCTCGGTAAAAAAAAAATGTAGCCCACCTCTTAGCAGTTTACAATGGGACTCAATCTCTCTGGCCGCCATCGACGCAGAATAACCTACGCGAACCAGGGCAATAACTTATTGACGAAGTTGTCTCTGTGCCATTTTCAATCGTAATGAGACAGGATGTTTTATTAACAGACAGTAGTATTGCTTGGAAAAAAGAGAGAGAGAGAGGTTTATTATTTATCAGAGTTTGGGCATATTCTAAGAGATGTCGCTACATAAATATAGTTTTGCGAGATATATATGGTGGCAAATTTTTAATTAAAAAAAAAAAAAAGAAGGTTGTGGGAGATTCGAGCCTTGAGCTACTACTATTAACTCGTTCAACAGACTACTGCCTTAACGACTTACGCTACTGAGCCTGTTCATGTCGTTTTGGCATAATACGTGGTTTTCCTGTTCATATTCGCTTCGGTTGATTTTGTATTTATTAATTTCATTATTATTTCACTCTTCAGAGGCTCTGATGTGTCTAGAATCAACCCTCCATTCGGTTTGATAACATATTTTAGACTCTTAAACAAAATACAGCAAATTTAAGTGGTTTAATGATGTGTTACCTGGTGAACTACGGCTTTGACGAGACGTGCACGCGCAATGTTATGTATCTGGAACTTAAAAATTGTTGACAGCCCATTCTTTTTGCCTTAAGTGTAGATGCATGTGCTTGTAGAAGCAGTTCCGGAACTATGGAATTATTCCACAGGTGCGTCTCATAGACCAGTGGTAGAGTGCTCGCTTCATGATTCGACGGTTGTGAGTTCGGCCCTTGTTCAGGTTTTCATTTTATTTTTTAATCATTCTTTAGCGATATAAATAATATTCAAATTATCATTTATATTCTGTTTCGTTCTTTAGCGTTATAAATAATATTCAAGTTATTTATTTTCTGTTATTGTTCTTTCGCGATATAAATAATCTGTATTTTATATAGGCCTAAGTAATTATTATAATATAAATGACCATTTTCTTTGTAAAATAGGTTATTTTATTTAAATAATTCATTATATATTTTATAATATCATATGTTAATTAAACAAACCGATATTTATCATTTATATTCTGTTACAGGTATCGTTCTTTAGTGATACTGTATAAATAATATTTAAGTTATTTATATTCTGTTATCGCACTTTAGCGATATAAATAACATAAATTTAATATTGGGTTTGGAACAATACAGTGCGTAATACTGGTGTTAGTTTTTTTCTTTTTATATTGTTACATTATACCATCTTGAAACACAATAAAATGAAAAGGAGTGACGAGGAATTTAACCTGAGACGTGACATCTAAATTCCGATGTTCTTCCGACTGAACTACCGGGGCACAAGTATAGAAACATTTGCAGAAAAATTGGCCCAATCCCCCTCCAAGATTTTCTGATGATTTGTAGAAGCTCGCTCAAGATGGGGGAACAAAGGTTAATTGGGATTTCCCGATCTCTGATCTGATCAAAAACCCTGATAGAACTAATATTTAACCCTTGCGGTGAATTTTGGTGCAGTCTGGAGGGCCCAATTAGTCAAATCCACTCACCTCACCTCCATGTTTGGGCCCCCTGGGATCTATTAAGATGCGAAAGAGACAGTGGTGAGCAGAAAGCAATGGGAAGTTACCGCATTTTTCGTTCCCAAGAAAAACTGCAAACATGAGCAAAAAAAGCTTTTAATAGAAAAAGGAGCATCTTCTTCGGACCTCTGGAAAAAGAACTAAGGAAGAGACTAGTGAAGTGCTTTGTGTGGAGCGTGGTATTGTATGGGGAAGAAACATGGACATTACGACGAAATGAAAAGAAACGAATAGAAGCATTTGAAATGTGGATGTGGAGAAGAATGGATCGTGTGAAGTAGACAGACAGAATACGAAATGAAATTGTGTTAGAAAAAGTGAGTGAAGAAAGAATGATGCTGAAACTGATTAGAAAGAGAAAAAGAAATTTGTTGGGTCACTGGTTGAGAAGAAAGTGCCTGCCAAAGGATGCACTGGAAGGAATGGTAAACGGGAGGAGAGTTCAGGGCAGAAAAAGATATAAATAATAGACGACATTAAGATATGTGGATCATATGCGGAGACTAAGAGGAAGGCAGAAAATAGGAAAGATTGGAGAATGCTGGGTTTGCAGTGAAAGACCTGCCCTTGGGCAGAACATTTATGTATTTATGTCCAGGATGCCTGGAATGTCGTGGCTGATAACAGTCACTATTTGAAAAGACTAGTAGATTCCATACCCATTCGACTGCAAGATGTGATCGAGATGTGAAGATGATAGACTAAATATTGAATCGTGGTTTTTTGTTTTCTTTTTGAATGCTTAATTGTTTGAATATTCTAAGGCAAACGCCAGTAAGTTTGTTTTGTTTATGACACGAAAGATTTTTTTTTTTTTGAGAATAAAATCTTTTTTTCTTTCCATTTGCAGCCATAATGTCATAATAAATAATGATAAAATCATAGCATAATATATGTTAATTACTAAAATAATCATAAAAGAGACAGGAGCAATTATGTATATTTTCTCTCTCTCTCTCTCTCTCTCTCTCTTAAAAGCAAAACAGAAAAGAACATAAAAAGCACTAGGTTGTGTTCGAACACAGGACCTCACAAATACCAGGCCGGAACGCAACCACTACGCTATAGAGTAATACACAGAATACTTTAATTATAAATGTAGATATCAAACAACGTAGTCCAACAACATGTAACGTCACCTGTCTCCGAATTGTAGCGAAGATACCTGAAGGTAACTTGTATCATTTATCTTGTGTTATGGTGCTGACATGACCAGAAAGTCCTGCTGCTTGTAAATATAATTCTGGTTCAAAACGACTTGTCATAATAATGATAGAATTTACCAAGACAAGATCTGTAATTGTAGAGAGCCTTCAAATAGACGTTCATCCATGAGTGTGCAGCCACGCATGGCGGCTGGAAGCACACATTTTGCTAGCAGAGTTAGATATTTGTTCGTTCATTCTTCTGAATTTGCTGAAATTTCCCTTCTTATATTATCTTTCAGTTCTTCCAACATATATATATATATATATATATATATATATATATATATATATATATATATATATGCAGATCATTCCAATACACTTCATTTTATAAGTTCCTCCATAAATAGAAATCGCAGTCTACACCCGTGGAGTAACGGTTAGCGCGTCTGGCCGCGAAACCAGGTGGCCCGGGTTCAATTCCCAGTTGGGGCAAGTTACCTGGTTGTGGTTTTTTCCGGAGTTTTCCCTCAATCCAATATGAGCAAATGCTGGGTAACTTTCGGTGCTGGATCCCTGACTCATTTCAGCGGCATTATCACCTTCATCTCATTCAGACGCTAAATAACCTAAGATGTTAATAAAGCGTCATAAGATAACCTACTAAAATAAAATAGAATAAAAAAAATAGAAACCACATATGGTAAGATCTGGGAATCACACTGGCCATATTCCCTTATTGATGACCCTATTGTCAAAAGTTTCCACAATTAATGCTAACGAGAGATCAGCTATATGCGCTGTAGTGGATCTTTGTTGAAATAATGCCTATGTACATTCAATAGCAGATAATTTTTCTAGGAATGCTGTGATTATGTTATCTGTACCTCTGTGAATTCACGGTATTTAAAAAATATATATAGGCCCTATAATTCTGTAAACACTTACTATGTACCATGCACCAATTTTTTGTCATGCAATGGCATTTCATGTACAAGATTGATTTTTTTCTGCACTCCAGTATCATCACTATATGACCATGTAATAAAACCATTCTTCATCCGTGAAAAAAATTAAATGTGGATCAGTAGAGCCATTATTAACATTATTTCACACCATAAATTTACTCTACTCACATTATCATGTAGCTGCAACAAATAAAGTGGTACATGGCTATTTTTTATTAGGTAACATTAATTCCGAAGTATATGATTATGTCTCGTGACAAGAATATTATACGAAATGGAAATATAAAAATGGGAAATTTATCCTTTGAAGAGGTGGAAAAATTCAAATACCTGGGAGCAACAGTAACAAAATTTAAATAAATGATACTCACGAGGAAATTAAACGCAGAATAAATATGGGAAATGCCTGTTATTATTTGGTTGAGAAGCTTTTATCATCCAGTCTGTTGTCAAAAAAATCTGAAAGTTAGAATTAATAAAACAGTTATATTACCGGTTGTTCTATATGGTTGTGTAACTTGGACTCTCACTTTGAGAGAGGAACATAGGTTAAGGGTGTTTGAGAATAAGGTGCTTTGGAAAATATTTGGGGCTAAGGGGGTTGAAGTTACAGGAGAATGGAGAAAGTTACACAATGCAGAACTACATGCATTGTATTCTTCACCTGACATAATTAGGAACATTAAATCCAGACGTTTGAGATGGGCAGGGCATGTAACACATATGGGCGAATCCAGAAATGCATATAGAGTGTTAGTTGGGAGGCCGGAGGGTAAAAAGACCTTTGGGGAGGCCGAGACGTACATGTGAGGGCAGCAATGAACCTCCGGTTTCCTTAGCCAGTAAGTAAGTAACATTAGTTCCGAGATCTTACAATGGATATTCTTGTAATACCATAATTATGCGATTTCTATTTATGGGAGAATAAAAAAAAAAAAAATAAAATAAAGTGTATTGGAATAACTCGCGTATGTTGGAATATCTCCCATATGTTGGAATAACTCCCATATATTGGAATAACTGAAAGACAATATAAGAAGAGAAATTGTAGCAATTGCAGAAGATGAGCGGATACATGTTAATGCAAATTTTCTTACAAGGAATGAGAGATGTGTGGTGGTGCAAGGACATAATTTCCAACATCTTCTATGAAGAAGATAGATTATTATTGTGATTTGCATGAGGAGTCTATGCACTTGACTTAAAGGGGTATGAATATCTGACTCTGCCGGCAAACAGTATACTTCCAGCTATGACGTACAGTCATCCTCACTGAAGACTCTGTACTTCCAGTAAGATTCAGTATTAAATTCCCGAGTCATTTTACTTTCTCATTATATGTAATTTAAAGAGAAAAGTATAGTGATATCACAATCGATTGCATGAAAATACTGATTTTGTAATAGCAAAAAAGTGATTTTCGGCTTGTCATTTGTCTGTGGGCATACATCATTTTTTTTTTTTCAATTATTGGGTGGGTTTTGTTTATATTCAGTATGCACGAGTCATGTTTTCCACATGACACTGCTTTTAGTGAAATATTAATGTACCTTTATTTGCAATAAAAAAAAAACATTTAATAGCAATTTAGTCCAAACCAAAACCAAGTAACAAGATAATGAACGAGAAGGAAATAATCCTGAGATTTTCTAACGTACAAATCCAAAGTTACATGAAAGACTGACAGAAGTATAAAAATCTTGGAATCAAGCTCCAGATGAAATCAGATTGTTAAACTGCTGTGACAGTATAACAAGGAAAATAAAAATTTAATTTTATAAAATATACTAATCTGAACTTTAATTTTTTTTTTCCTTCGGAAGAGCGCCCTTTGGGCAAGCACCACAGCCTTTAGACTTGTAGTGCAACTTCTTTATATTGGGATGATTTTTGAAGACCCTAGGATCACTTTTTTCAAGCATGTGATTCACTTCTCGGTACCATTGTATCAATTCAGCCACAACATCCAGGTCTGACAGGAGACCATATCTCTGCCTCCCTGTGATGTCCGTTTGTAGTCTTCTGAGATCGGTGGCATCTGTTCGCAATTCACATACTTGAATCTCTTGCATCCTTAACCAGAGAGATGTGCAGCCATCAATTCCGCAATCTACCAAGGTGCCATCTGTCCAAGGGATTTACACTATTCTGTTAAACCGCAATTCGCTTATTCAAGCTTCTTGTGTATTTTATTTTTATTAGGTTATTTTACGACGCTGTATCAACATCTAGGTTATCTAGCGTCTGAATGATATGAAGGTGATAATGCCGGTGAAATGAGTCCGGGGTCTAGCACCGAAAGTTACCCAGCATTTGCTCGTATTGGGTTGAGGGAAAACCCCGGAAAAAACCTCAACCAGGTAACTTGCCCCAACCGGGAATCGAACCCGGGCCACCTGGTTTCGCAGCCAGACGCGCTGACCATTACTCCACAGGTGTGGACTTCTGGTGTATGTGTGGCTCCTGCAGACAGGTGGCATCTGTAGGCGAATCCCGGAACTACATCCACCATGTTCTTCTGGTTAACCTGTAACTGTTAAAGATGATTAATGAAATGATGCTAATGAAGGCGAAATTAGTCCGTGGTTCAATGCCGAAAGTTACCCAGCAATTCTGCTTCAAGTGATTAAGGGAAAACCTCGAAAAAATCCCCAACTGGGATTTGAACCCTGGCCTTCTTGTTTCTCTGTCAGGCAAGCTAACCATTACTTCACAGTGGTGAACAAAACTTCGTCTTGAAAATACGTGAACCAATAAGAGACATTGTCTATTAAAATAACTTTCAGGATATGGTATGAAAAAATAATTTATATTCAGATAATGCAGCATATAGGCTACAGTATGTATTCGTAAAAATAGAGATTAACAACTCGAGTGTCATAAATAATTAATGTGGAACTTGAAAACCATCTATTTTTACTAGAATATAGCTATGAAATATAGGATTTCTCTGATGGTTCCGATATACGAAGGAGATCTTTCATATTAATATTCAAATTAATGGTCACTTGCAAAATAAGTGCACCCACAATTTTTGTTAAACAAGAGAGATTGATTGATTTTTTTTTTTTTTTTATTAAATACTGCAAAAGAGACTTATAAACGTATCGATATATAAATAATGATTAAATAACAGTTTTTAAGTATACATTAAGTATAACTTACAGAGATCTTTTCTTGCCACACCTGGATTATTTTCAAAATTATGTTTCAACTTTGAAAAATAAAACATATTTAGGTATTCATTACAATCTCTTCCAGAAACTTCAGTTATTCACCCCATCTCTTCTAGCTAATCTCAAGATTTGAAAATAACTAACAATAGTATTCATTTGTAATAGGCCTATATATAAAAAAATATTTGTATATTAAACGTGACTTGATACATTTTCTTTACAGTTTGCTCAACTTCACAAGATCCATGGTTGTGTCTACATTGCGGCATGGTGAATTGTGGTCGCTATATTAAGGGTCATGCAAAGGATCATTATGAACAACATGATAATCATACTGTTTGTATGCAGTGTGTGAACTTGGCAGTGTATTGGTAAGTGAAAAGTTTACAGAATAATATCAGTATAAACCTTCTTTATTGTAAATTGTTGCTACAAATATGTATCTAACCTGGCCAATCATTAGCAAAAAGTGTCAGGACAGAAATAAGTTCCCTACATCGAGGATGCATATATCTAGCTTTAAGTTCCTTACAGAATCATCACTCCAATTACAAAGAATTAGTTTCATCCATACACATTAAAATCAGGCATCTAGACTGTTGAATCATATTATGATAGTTCAGTGTTAAAGATATGTAAAAGAATTTATTCAGTAATGAAATTGATTTCTTTATGAAGATTTTATAATATTGATTTACCAGTAACTTATACATTTTTTTGAACATAAATGTTTTCAGTAATCCTTAATACTAGAAAAAAGAAAAAAAGGAGGAGGCTTTGGATTGGTTTCCATTATCTTTAGACATCATCATCTAGATTCTAGGACCTACCTGGACGTTACTGGCAGTGTTTTAATTCCATTTTTGACTTGGGTACACGTATGCAGCACAATGTATTACCCCCAATGAGAGAATGATAAGTGAATACAAATATGACTATAAGAATTAAATTATTTTTTAAAATTATGTTTATTATTAATTTTTCAAGTAATAGTGTCTCAGTGAAATGTAGAACAGAGTCCGTATAGACCAGTTTCTGTCAGATGCTTTTCCAATTCACTGTGGACTAAAGCACCTTTACTTTTTAACTTCACTCTAGAATATGCCATTAGAAAAGTCCAGGATAACAAAGAGGGTTTGGAATTGAATGGGTTACATCAGCTCTTTGTTTATGCGGATGTTGTAACTATGTTAGGAGAAAAGCCACTAACTATTAGAGAAAACACGGGAATTTTACTTAGAGCAAGTAGAGAGTAGGTTGGAAGTAAATCCCGAAAAGACAAAGTATATGATTGTGTCTCGTGACTAGAATATTGTACGAAATGGAAATATAAGAACTGAAAATTTATCCTTTGAAGAGGTAGAAAAATTCAAGTATCTTGGAGCAACAATAACAGATATAAATGATACTCGAGAGCAAATTAAACGTAGAATAAATATGGGAAATGCCTATTATTATTCGGTTGAGAAGCTTTTGTCATCCAGTCTGCTCTCCAAAAAGCTGAAAGTTAGAATCTATGAAACAATTATATTACTGGTTGTTCTGTATGGTTGTGAAACTTGGACTCTCAGGAAGAAATGGATTCGGAACACCTCAAAATCTGTGCTTCAGTGGCTGACCGTGACAATATCTTTGAAAAATATTGTAGTGCAAGAGGTCAAATGACCTGGCATTAGAAAACAACAACAACTTCGAGAAAGGAACAGAGGTTAAGGGTGTTTGAGAATAAAGTGCTTAGGAAAATATTTGAGACTAAGAGGGATGAAGTTACAGGAGAATGGAGAAAGTTACATAATGCAGAACTGCATGCATTTTATTCTTCACCTGACACAATTGGGAACATTAAATCTAGAAGTTTGAGATGGGCAGGGCATGTAGTATGTATGGGTGAATCCAGAAATGCATATAGAGTGTTAGTTGGGAGGCCAGAGAGAATAAGACCATTGGGGAGGCTGAAACGTAGATGGGTAAAAGGTAAAGGTATCCCCGTAACATGCCATGAAGGCATTTGGGGGGCATGGAGGTAGAGCCCCATGCTTTCCATGACCTCGGCACTAGAATGAGGTGATGTGGTCGGCACCACGCTCTGACCGCCTTTTATGCCCGGGAAAGACCTGCTACTCAATTTTATAGGAGGCTGAGTGAACCTCGGGGCCGTTCTGAAAGTTTGGCAACGAGAAAAAATCCTATCACCACCTGGGATCGAACCCTGGACCTTCCAGTCCGTAGTCAGCTGCTCTACAAACTGAGCTACCCGGCTGCCAATGTAGATGGGAGGATAATATAAAAATGGATTTGAGGAAGGTGGGATATGGTGGTAGGGACTGAATTAATCTCGCTCAGGATAGGGACCGATGGCGGACTTATGTGAGGATGGCAATGAACCTCTGGGTTCCTTAAAAGCCATAAGTAAGTAAATAATTTACAGATACATCCTATATGTTAACAATGACATACCCATTGGGTAAATAATTAAACTTAGTTTGCTTTCTTGTAGTTGTTGTTGTTGTTGTTTTCTAATGCCAGGTGTTTGACAATAAAGTCATTTCACCTCTTGCACTCCAATATTTTTCAAAGATATTATCATGGTCAGCCATAGAAGCACAGATTTTGAGGTGTTCTGAATCCATTTCTTGGTTTGAGTTGCACAATGGGCAGTTAGGGAACTGATATATTCCAATTCTATGCAGGTGTTTGGCCAAACAATCATGGCCTGTTGCCAATCTAAATGCAGCTACAGACGATTTTCGTGGTAAATCGGGAATTAACTGTGAAAATGGCAAGTTGTAGCCGATTTAAGTGAACACCATATTTTAACGTTTTGGTGGCTATTTAATTAACACACAACCCCCAGAATGTCTGGAGGACCACACCTGCTGTTGGTCGACGGGTCCATTGGACCTAGCTGGGAGATCTTGTTGATCACCAGCTTCCCCTCCTTAAGCCACTGGAGGACGATTTTAGTGCCATAGCAGGTCAGCACTAGGAACAGAAAAATAGAAAGAGGAGGAAGGAAAGTGAAAAGAACCCCTAGGCCTCGAATTCTCTAATGCCGTCGGGGACGAAGAAAGTAAGAGTTCAGTCAGAGGACTGGATAGGAAAGGGTAAAGAGGGAATTAGGTATTGAATAGAGGAAAATTATACCAAATTCAGTCATTAACTCATCAAGCTGACCAGTGCTAATTGATGAGTAGCCCCTCCCTTTAGTTCAGCTTGCAAAATTATGCTTACTAACAGCTGCACCACGGGAAGGTAGGGATGGGACGTTGGGTATTTGTCCAGGTTGGTTCCATAAAGCCTTCAATGGGAAGGATTAATGGCTCCTGTATCCGATAGATACCCTTTTGCAGCCGCTTTCTTGTAGTAAGTTGTATAATGCTTGTAGTCCATTTTTTTTAATTCAGAATGTTGTTTTTTTTTTTTCTTTTCAGTTTGTTTTATATCATTTTTTAGTTAACGTCTAGTAGTAACTTGCTATGCTAAGAGAAGAGTCACTGTACTGAGTGCATCAAGTTGTTCTACTTGTAAAAATGTAGCAAGAAGATTGCCATTAACTTAAAATGAGTAATCCAGACCGAAAACGTGATCCAGTTTGGAGAGAATTAAAAATTGTTTAATTTTTTCCACTTCAAGTGGAAAAGGCAAGAAAACTAAATGCAAATGTTATGGTTTATAAATGAGAGGAATAGTTGCAATAATGAAGTTACATATTCAAAAATGTAACAGCATAAAATATAATAAAGAAAAAATTAGGATGAGCCTACTCCAATGGCTGACAATGAAAATAAAAATTTAGAGACATGTCCAGTAGTTGCACCTTCAGTATCAAAACAAAAGAGATATTTAGTTACGGATCACCTATCCACTAAGAGACCATCTCTGAAAATTAAGTGATGCCAACTTAGTCCCTTTCTTGTCTAAACAAGTGAAGAACAGGAATAGGATTTTAGATAAACGTGTTACGAAATTCTGTTATGCTACATACAACTCCTTCTGTTGAATTCATCTGTAAGACAGAAGAACTGATTCAAAAATATGTTGTAATGTATCATACCCTCAATTCAAATTATTATTAAAACACAGGTGCATGTTGATTGATTCTTCATTATTCATTCTAGGTACTTCATAAACACTGAAGCATACATCAATCTGGGAATAGTTTCAAATGATTTATATAAGCGAAAATTTAATTTTAAAAAATTCCAATTTAAATCAAATAAATCTGATTTAAATAAAAAAACATTGTTTTTCATTTTTTAAATAGAAAAAAAAATCATTATTTTTTACACCCTGACCTTAACCGATGACAGATTCTCTGATTTCTGATGCATAGCAAACCTTTACGCCTTTCAGCGTCATTTTCAATTTTCCATCCTACGCACATATATTCTATGAGAAGATTGTCAATCAACTGGAATTCTTAGTGTTAAGCTGATGCATGATTCTATCCAGTTTGACCATAATTTGTTGTCTCAGATGATCGAAACTTCTTACTCCAATATGTATCAAATATTCTTACTCCAAGTTAGTACTGCTGATTATAACTTTGATCTCCACAGCTAACATTAGGCAGATGCACAGCAAACCATTTTAGTAAAATAAAAAAAAAAACAGTTTGACTTGGTCTCAGTGACTGCTCATTCTGCCTTTGGGTTTTCCAGGTTGTTAATAAGGTGCAGAGATATAAGAACATGAGACAAACACACACACCTGCGCTTAATCTCTTTTCTAAATTAAAGTGTCCATTTGTTTTGACTGCTGATGTCTTCACCTTGATATAAAAATTATGAGTTCGCATCCCAACTCGTAACAGACAGAAGTCAAAAGCCTCGAGTTCGAGTCCTAGGGACTGGCAGACGATCCCAAGGTGTAGTTAGTACCTGTGACTTAGAAAAATTTATGGTTTGTGAAGTAGTGCTTCTTGGTAAAATGTTAATCCTTATGTGTTTCTGTGGTTTACATCGTCTTCCCCCCCCCAGAATTATTGAAGCTTGTTCAATGAAACAGTTTCTCGAGAGAGAGAGACAGATGGCGAATTGATCAAAGCTTACATAACATTTCTGTCGCGAGATCTCGTGAACAACTGTGTACGTTAACAGAAAACCACAATTCCAAGTCACATAGAGATTGTGTGCACTCGATGTGGGTCTCTGGCGTTTCGTCAGCCCACGCGAGTTGTGTGGATATAAAGGGGAAAGTTCAGATGGTGTCGGGTGGAGTTCCTGGGTAGCTCAGTTGGCAGAGCGCTGGTACGTTCAACCTGAGGTCCCGGGATCGATACCCGGCCCCGGAACAATTTTTCCCTTGAAATTATTCAAAACTGCTTTACAGGGAGCTTTACCTGAAAGACTAGATTTGCATAATTGTTTGTGTGTTCTCTCTCCTATCTTCTGTATTGTATTTTCAATAGTTACAGTGAATTAACAGCAATTGAAAGCATTGCTGAAGAAAATAATATTGCTGCTGCTACTGCAACAATGAGTTGAATTTATAAGTGTTACTGCCTTTATTATGAAAAATGTCTATTTTTGCTCAGAGTTTTAAATTAAAAATAATCATGAAGCTGATTTCCTTGAATGTTGTTCATATACTTATTTTGTTTAATATTACCAGTTATAGTTAAGAAAACTTGGCGGCTCCCTGGGAATATATTGGAACATCTCATTCTTACTCACAGTGTGTGATGTCCCAAGTTCATTTGTGGCCTCTTACAGGTGCAGGATACCCGTTTTCAGGATGACCTTGCTAATGTTGCAACAAGAAGCCACATCCTCCAGCCTACGTCATTTCCATTTGTCTCTCAGGAAGTCCTTTCACTACAACGGATCTAGCAATAGGCAGGAATACTGTTAGTGTGAATGGTGACATAACATGTTATGTCGTATACGTGTACTTCTGCAATTTCTTGTTACAAATATTGCTGAGCATATAGTGAGAGAATAGAGATGTACAGGCTAATGAGTCTCCTAAAAAAACTCCGCCGATCACTGATTCAATGATGATGTCCTACAAAAAGATTTTCATTGTTTTAGTAGCTAAGGATCTTCTTACAAATACTTTTATCAACGAAGAACGCTCGACAGTGATTCTAAAACCAGCTCCACATATAATCCTAACAGCTCTCTTTTGCAAAAGTAGAAGTCACTTAGTTGAAAAATGGTTGCCTCACAATAACATTACATAATTTAGGCTGTGATTATTACTTCAACTGTCACGTTATTGCTTAATATTCTCAAAATATATACTTAAACCACAATTTCCTTTTTTTGTAACATGACTAATATGTGAAGTCCAACCTTGCCCGGGTTTAAGATAAATACCAAGAAACTTAGTTGAATCATTAGAATTTCCATTAAATCTAAGGTTAAATTTAATATCATTGACTTTATCTAGATTGAGAGAAAGAGGATTTGCATTGCACCAGTGTAGTACGATGTTAGTCAAATGATCTTTTTTTAGATTATGAAGTTCATCATTGAGATTAATATTAACAACTAGATCATCAGCATACAAGTATGGTTGAAAACATTCATCTTGAATATTAGCAGAAAGGTCATTAATATAAATAATGAGTAATAAGGGACCTAATACTGAACCCTGTGGAACACTATGCGTAATTAATTTGTACTCATACTTATTACATTCATTGATATACACTGACTTAAATCTATTAGTATGATACGAGTTTAGTACCGGTAAATAAAGGGATGAATTATTAAATCCATAAAACTGGAACTTTTGCTAAGTATTGTGTGTGATACCATATCAAAAGCTTTCGTCTTGTCAAACAATCTACTTGAAACTATCGCCATGTTCAAGATATTCAAAACTATATTTAAGAAAGGGAACAACAGTAGCATTAGTACTACAAAGCTTTAGAAAACCATACTGGTACTGAGATTTAGAAAACAATGCATAATCTCGAAAATAGTTATAAATTTGTTTTTGTAATAACTTTCAAATAGCTTAGAAACAACTGATATGATACTAATAGGTCTATAATTCCCTAAATCACTTCTGTTGCTCCTCTTAAACACAGGAATGACTTTTATATATTTGGAAGGACCAGGAAAAACACAAGCATTAACACATGAATTAAAGTTATGTGCAAGTGGATCACACCCGTAGTTGAGCACACATATATACAGTAAAACCTGCCTAATGTGGAACTTGAATAAACCGGAGACCTATCTTAAAAATAATTTTTTCCTCGTTCCCCAACATTTTATATAGTTTAAAACGGAAACCTATTCAATGCAGGAATGGAACAATATTGCCATTCCCACGAGAGAAAAATAATTGCATAAAAATGGAGTCCTACCAATATAATTCAATAAATAAAAATAAAATGCTTTAGAAGTGACAGGCAACAGTCAATCTATAATGGTTCTTGATGCAATTCATTGCCTAGTCCAGTGATCACCAAAAGCTGTGTCGCGACACATGCCCCTGTCTCCACTCAAGCGTAACCTGGCATCATACCCCCACACCCTGTTTACAGCCATCACTTCGATATAAGTAAAGACATTTGTCAGCAGCGGACGTACACATATAATGTTACAAGTGTGTAGGATAATATGTTTCGATGTCTTTTCGAAAACAGATAATATGTAAAAACTTAATTTTAAGGAACATGGCAGGAAAAGTATTTATTTTTTGCAGATGGCAAAAATATGAGATACTTAATTTGTTGTATAATTTTAAATGAAGTATAAAAGAACAATGTACGTTGTCATTATTCTTCTTGTTATGAAGACTACCACATCCTTTCCTGTAACTTGAATATTTCATTAATAAGCGAACAATAAAAAGTATCGGCTTTTTCAAATATCTGGTCATATAAAGTACACGTTATTTTTATGGTAAATAAGAAAATATATTTTATTTTATTAATAACAGACAAAAATAATGAATAGGAGGATAAAAAGTTAACACGAAAAAAGTGTGTGGAGTTAGTAAGTAGAAGAATATAATATTGTTTTTGTTTTTTGGTCACAGTCCGTATCTGCATTGCCATTCACCGCATTACCTGAGGAGTTACCCATTCCACCCCTCTCCCTGCGATAGTGGTGTGTGGGTTGCATTTCTGTTACGTCACAATTTCGTGATGTTTGGCAACCACTGGCCTAGTCAAAGCAGTAAAATCCATGAAGCTCAGACCATCGAAGATTGTTTCAGGCAGGCCGGTTTTTCATCCACTGATGTTATGTATGAGTCGCCATTATCAGATAATGACATTGAAGATGTAGTCCATGACGTATATTGACTAAGTATGATGATTGAAGAGAATGGGGAGGATGTAATGAATATTGACAAGGATATATTTACAGATGGTGACATTGAAGATGAAAGTGATAACATTCCTACTGGATCAGATACTCAAGAAGATGTCATAATTGAAATTACTATTCCTACTGTGTGTGCATGTAGTGAAACATTGCAGTCTGTTCTGCGATTGGAGGAATTTGTATGGACTGCAAATAATTCAGAACTGCTACTGTGTCTTTCATCAGCAGGAAGTGTAATTGAGAATGTAACCTATTAGTATCCGGAAGAGTTAAGGCTGGTTCACAATAAACCGGGAACAGAAACGACAACGAGAACGGAAATATTGTTAAAATAAATGTTTTTAAATGATAGCATTCACAATTAACTATTGTGAATGCTCACATTTAAATACATTTATTTTAACATTATTTCCGTTCTCGTTCTCGTTGTCGTTTCCGTTCCCGGTTTATTGTGAACCAGCCTTTACAAAGCAAAAATCATTGGAGGATTTTGGAAAAAATAATACTGTACTATACAGTTTCATGGCATTGAAGTGCCTTTGAATTTTCGATAAATGTCTGTTTTCATATTATAATGTGTTGTATGTTTTAATTAAATACCTGTTAATCTTTCATCAAAATTATTAAAATTTTCAATGCGTGACTGAAATAGTAGCACAGAGGTATAAAAAATCAGTCAACTTTGCATAAAACGGAAATTATTTCTGGTCCCAAGCACTTCCAGTTTAGACAGGTTTTACTGGGTGTGTATGTATATATATATCTTCACAGTCACTCTTTCAGCATACGAATCTAGATTATTTATAATGGTACCTAGCAGTGGAGTAAACAGTTGATGATATTTGCCAACGAAAAGTGGTTTTACTACGTTTTTTAAGAGATAAAATTCCAATATTATCTTAAAGAAACCAAATTACAGGAATGTTAAAAAAAAAGAAAGCCATTAACATAGCTCAGTTGGCTGAGGCACTTGCCTGCCGACCCAGAGTTGCAGTCAGGCGTGGGTTTGATTATCTGGTTGGTTTTTTTCTGAGGTTTTCCCCAACTTTAAAGCAAATATCAAGTAATTTATTTCGAATCCTTGGCCTCATCTCGCCAAATGCCATTTCACAATCACTAATCTCATCAATGCTAAATAACCTAGTAGCTATTACAGCATTGTTAAATAAACAAGTACAGTAGAACCTATATTATCCGTAGTAATGAAGGGGATTGACTGAACGGTTGATCGAAAAAATCGGATAATCCGTACAATGAAAGATTTGGTTATTTCCTGCATGGTCTTGTATTTAACTCGCTAGGCATTGGATCAGAAGTTCGCTAATTTAAGTCTGGAAGTCAACGACGGATTTTTAAGGAGCAAGGAAACCCTTTGTAATGGCTGTCTCAGGAAAGATAGGAATAGTCTAAAGGAGATCTCATGTTGTAGATTTACATACTTTTTTACACTTTATCCTTGTTTTTTTTTTTATTAAATCGCGCAGTTGTAACTCCAATCTCGTATTCTGATACGAGATGAGCCACAGTTTCTCTTTCTCAAACCATTCAATTATTTCCATTTTTTTCGATACTTAGCACAACACGTTTTCTGTTAACATCCGTGGAAGACATTTTATATAAAAGTTATATTTATAGAACGGCAATTTGAACAGTAGGCAATGTTGTGTAACGATAAAGGCTTGTAGAGCTGAGACGAGATGTTATGGCACCAACATGCGCGAAGTTTTAAATTGCCGGCCAGCAGGGTAGAGGAGTGGGGGTTGTTTGGGTTACGGTTCTCAAGCTCAGAGCGGCAGGCATATCCGTTTCATCTCTTTCCAAAAACATTCGTCTTACCTTAGTATCACCACTTTCCTACTCAAGAGTCCGAAGGTACCTAATGGAATTACGCCCGCTATTCCATCTTTACATTCTTATTCTCCGTCCGAATCAGACGACTGATCTGTGCTGGAATCAGATGTCCCTAAGTTTATGGAAATGTTCTAAAAAATACTGTCCATCACGTGCTCAATTTCAATGTAATTATTCTCTACTTTCTTCACATAATCATACACTGATATCCATTCTTGGAAGAAGCGATTGCAGAGTCGGCCTCTGCTTATGCGTAGCGTAGAAATTATAAATGAGTCTTCTTATGACTTCCTCATCAAAACTGTCTACAGCTGCAACAATCTTCTTCTTCGGCTGTGATTTTTCCGGACTGGAGAAAGATCTGCTGTTCCTGCCTCAATATTTTTCCCTTCTTTCCTGATTCTTGCCAAGGTTCGCTTTGAAATACCAATGGCAGCCAGTACTCTTGCACACACGCTTTTCAATGGAACTGGTATTCCGTTTACAGCCTCTTCTGACATGAATTTCCATACATTGTATGCTATTTCATGTCCTTGACTATGAACTACTCCATGATTTCACACCTTAGACAATGCCATAATGAGGGCGGTCAGAAGGAGAATGTTTTCAGTATTAGCAATAGCGGTAGTAGAAGAACGATCTGAACACTCGGAATGCTAGTAACCAACTAACCCAACACCCCTCCAGTTTACTGTGAGGGCGAGTCCAAGCAAACGAACTAAAATGCGTCCCTCGCGCCGGTGCCATAACTTCTCGTCCGGGCTCTAATAACACTCTCTAGCAAAAACATGTAAACCTACTTGCACAAAAGAGTACTTCATAAAAGTGATTTATTTCTGAAGAAAAAGAAGAGCGAGAAATAGACAGTCGGGTAATCCACCAATCAGTTAATAGGGTGACGGATAATCGGGGTTCTACTGTAAAAAAAATAAATAAAAAGAGTTTGTTAATATTTAAGATAACAATTTTCATTGTCCTTTAGTTATCTAGAGATCACTTCATTGTAAATATCATCTCCTCACTTGCAAAAAAAAAAAAAAAAAAACACGCGCACACACACACACACAATTTTAATTTCCATTCAGGTCTATAGTCTACCTGTTGTTAAATTTTGTGATCGTACGTTATGTTGCTGTGTTCCAGTAATGATTTTGATAATCTAAAAATTTTCTAAACCAAACAGGAAACAGTCATAATTAGCTCGAAATTGTGGAGTTCTACTGTATATTAAATAAAGTTACGCAATAGTTCAAGGGTAAGAAGCTTTCTGATCTGAGGCTGGGCTTTGGCGTGGGTTTGAATCCTGCTTGGGTTGATTACCTGTTCCCCCCTCCCCAGGATTTCCCCAACTGTAAGGCAAATGTCTGGTAGTCCGCGGTGAATCCTCAGTCTCATCTCACCAAAATATATCGTCTTACTGCCACCAATTTCACTGATGCTGTATATCTTCATGGTTGATACAAATTCGTTAAATAACTGATTCGAAAATAAAATGAACTAATATAAGCGTGTGCGAGCTAAAGTCTGCATCACATTGTTTTATTTTTCAGAATTGAAAACAAGTTTGTAACTATTCTAAATCTAAAAATTATCAAAGCCATGACAAGTGCTGAATAGCTTCATGAATTACTCTATGTCTATTTTCTTTTTACAGCTATACATGTGACGAATTTGTTGTGAATGACACTCAATGTGGGCTCTTGGAGAGAGTACGACAAGGCTGGTTCCAAAGTGTTAACAAGTTTGAGAACAGTGCTACTGAAGATAATGACTGTCCTGTAGCAGAAGATGATGATCAAGGGTCGTGGAAATCCGATTCTCTTACAAAGGAGATTCAAGAAAATGTAAGAACATTGAGGCCAAGATCAAGAAAAAGGTACATTATAGAATGTTTTCTGTATTTATATACTGTAAGCTATTTTTAGCTATAGAAAAATTTAATTTGTCTCTTCTCTTACTATCATGAGACCAGTAGTTAGTTACATTTACAGAAAAGCAAACAAAAACTGCATTTTTTTTTTCTTCGAAAAAAACCTGGACAATTAGGATCTGATGTGTTAGTATAATAAAAGGACACTGGTTTGTATAATGTAATTCGAGGAGCAGATATTGTAAGACATATTAATACATAAGGAATTAAATAACTTGCTCATTTAATGCGAATTTATACTTACAAAATGCACTACCAATAAACAAGGCGATGTTAAACATAAGAATGCAATTCAAGTATGTATTATAGGAGATATTTATCAGGATAACTCATTTACACCTCCAAATTATTTCTGTTGCACTTTATTTTATTTACCAACTTGTGCCCACTTTTCTAGAGAGCACCTTCAATATCTTACGAGGAAGGCTCACCAAGTGATAATGGATTTTCACAACGATTTCTCCTCCATATGTTCTGCATATAAATTTCTACATCCAGAGAAGGCCTAGCCTTCGAGATATAATTTTTCAAAATAATCACTTGACACTCATACAAGTCTCGTATCTCTATTGCCATCATGAGGAAGAAAATGTTTATGCACTGCCCTGAAAATCAGCTTGTGAAAACTCACCTCTTCAAGTTGTTTCAAGAAGTGTAATCTGTCATTGATCTTTTTGTAGATTTGTGGACCAGTTACTGAGATGGACAGGCTATAGAAAGAATAACTCCAGAAGGTAAAACAGTGGAAGTGTTAACAATTCCAAAGCACACAACTCCGATTGTTCAGCCTCTTGACGTTTATGTAGGCCTTGGAAAAATTTCATTTGGAAGTTCTCTGATACTGTTTTGTTACTTGACACAAATATTATGTTGCATCAGAGAGATAAAGTGATAAAATTGCAGTCCTTAAAACATAATCAGTTCTCATCTCCTAGATATATGAATATGTTTCAATAACTTATGGCTGACATAAAGCTGGGTACCTTGGCAACAAACTTGATAAATTCATCACTCCTGTAGAATTCTGTTTTCACGTTGATGTGCAGAACTGTTCTAAAGCTGACTGCGAGAAACTTATTTTTCTGAAATGTTCTTGGTGCAAAGTTCCACTATGTTTTCAGTATTTTTACGATTTTCACTCCTGTTATTACAGTGAGTAGTTTCAGGTATGCTTACAGTTACTTACCATTTCTTCATAGACTATTCTAAAGGGTGCGTCAGAAAGAACGGATGGATTTCAAACTATCGATACGCAACGAGGAGAGAGATATAGTGAGGGGGGACCACGACTGTTGGGTCAGCCATAGAATGCAGTTTCAGTTGAGAACATGGTGTTGGTCTGGTGTACAACGTGCTTTCATCGTAGAGACATTTTTGAAAAATGAAGAGTCTGTGATTGCCACTCAGGACTCATTTCGACATCGGATGTCACGCTAGGATTCCAACTCGGAATACAATTTTGCGGTGGGTGGCTTCATTTCGTATCACAGGTTCAACATTAAAGAAGAAAACACCTGGACGAAATTCTATTGCACTGAGATTGTCCGAGGCTACGGTAAGATCTCGCGCCCTGCGACTTCTTTCTTTGGGACCATTTGAAGGCGTAAGTTTGTAAACATCGATCACATACACTGGACGAACTGAAGACAGCGTTTCGTGAAGAAATCGTGGCAATTGCACCAGCTATGACTGTGAAAGTGATGGCGAACATCAGAAAACGCCTCGATGCCTGTATTGAAAGCCAAGGACATCATATGGATAATGTTGTTTTCCATAAATAAACTGCATGTATTGGTGAATATGTTGATAACAATAAATTTTTGATTTGATGAATCTTTACAATTTTCTTGCCATGTGAAATCCATCCGTTCTTTCTGACACACTCTGTATAATCAATTTCATGAATATTACATGTATCATTTTCATAACTTATATTATTATTATTATTATTATTATTATTATTATTATTATTATTATTATTATTATTATTATTATTATTATATCTTTGAATAATATTGGAGTGCAAGAGGTCAAATTACTTTATTGCCAAATGCCTGGCATTAGAAAACAACAACAACAACATATTATTCAAGGACATTTGCAGCTAAATGAGATTTATTGCTTGATACGTCTAGCACATAGCACTGTTTGCATTAGATGTTACAGCTCTGGATTGAAGAATTTGAAAAAAATCATATCTCGAAAACTAAATTCTTTCCGGATGAAGAAATTTATATTGAGGTTTCTCATTTCAAATGGAACGTATGGGGGAAAAAAATATCGTGAAAATCCATTATCACTTGGTAAGCCTTCCTTATTAGTATCATCATTTATTTAAAAGACCACTATGGTCTGTGAAGGGGTTCTCAATTTTTTTGGTTGTCATACCATTAAAATCATAATTCATACTCCTGCTGTACCTAAAATATAATAATTATTTTCATAATTAAGTTATTTAGAAAATTAAACTAGAACATATATTTCAGAAGTAGCTACTGGTATGCAGTAATAACTTTCTTAATAAAGTTATTGAGAAACGAGAATTATAATATAATATGAAAATCTGATGTTTCAATTAAGGAAGAAGATATCTGGAAATAACCTATGATCTGTTGTTGCTCTTTTAAATTTTAGGAACAAAAAAGCTATGGTGTTTTAATATGGAGGCTTAGCGTAATTGACCAAGCAGTGTACCCAATATCAAGTTCAGTTTTTGTGTATTCATCCATGTATTTATTTTTTATATAAATTAATTAAAATTGTGTTGCATATGAGCCACGAGGGTTTGGCATGCCAAAAGTATACCATAAGTTGAGAAACCCTGTCTAGAGTTTATCTATGTTTGGCTTCCTTGAAAGCGGAAGTAAAGTCAGGAATTCTGTGCCATAGATTTATGTTACGTAAAAGAATCTTGTTTTTGATTGAGACAGTTCCATACAAAATTTACCAGCCACCTGTATCTTAGTTCACCAGTGTTCTTGCTTTACAGAGAGCTGTCGTGTGGTCCAGCATATTGATTAAGGCTGCAGTTGTCTTTGCAAGACAATGTATCATGAGACTACAGCTGTGATTGACAAAACAGAAAATAAAGTAGAAAATGTGGGGGAGGGCACAGAAAGCCAATACACTATAGTGTATCTGAGGCTGATTAGTGTTTTTCATATGCATTTAAAAGAGTGTGTGTTAAATGTAAAGGGAAAATATGGTAAAGAAACACATAAATTACTTGCAATACTTTCCTTCTTCTTCTTCCCACAAATTTTGTAACACAAGTATGTGTTGTATTTTGTAGGTCACATTCTGTGGATAGCAGTAGTATGGAAAATCGGGAAATATGGTAAAGAAACACTTCAATTATTTGCAGTACTTTTCTTCTCCTTCTCCCCCACAAATTTTGTAATACAAGTATGTGTTGTATTTTGTAGGTCACATTCTGTGGATAGCAGTAGTATGGAAAATCGTCAATACAAAAGACAACGTGTGGGAAAACTGAAGAGCTCCAGTCCAAAATCTAGAGAAAAGAAGGTCGTAGGTTTAAGAAATTTAGGAAACACTTGCTTTATGAATGCAGTACTTCAGTCATTAAGGTAATTTTTGTACATACTGTATTTTTAAAAAGTTTTACTTATTCGACAGCAATGTATTGTAATTTTTTTATACTGAACAACAATGTAATTTTATTATCTCAACAATAACTCTTCACTTTCTACAATTTAATTCCACTCCCGTCAACAATGGGATTTGCTCTCCACACAGCAACACAGTATTCGTTATTGCACTCCACAGACGACAATGACAATTTACTTGGAATATTGAGAACGACAATTAACTGTTAATTTTAACTAATGTTCACAAAGCACTAAGGTCTGTGGCAGAGACAGTCCACTGTACTCGAACTCAGGTCCTCCAACTGCGGTCCACTGCACTCGAATTCAGGGCTTCAAATGCTCACACAGCTGCGGACACAAGTCGGACTCCGATCTCGAAGGAGGCTTCACTGCTACACAAGACTGGCTGGCTTCCTGTTCACTAGCTACAACACTGCAACTACTGACTGACTGACTGACTGTTCTAGTTCACTTGCGTGTCGTAATTTATAACCACAGCGACATAGACGAGAAAGTTCGAGCTCTGGATTTTTTCACTTCGACGGACTTCTGGACGATTCTGTTCGGGAGGGTCCCTCCCCCCCCCCCTTCACCCCGCAGCAGTTTGCTTCCTTCCGCTCTTGGCAAGCACCAGATGCGCGCGCATCCTCCCCTCGCCGCCACACCTAAGCGACCAACGTTTCGTCTGCTGCGCGCCCTGTCGGACACTCGTTCGAATCCCGCACAATCGACACCCTGCTGTCACAGTATATTAAATTTACTTGTGACCTAGCAAAAGAATGAAAAATCCTAAAGATGTGAATTAGTCACATCTTTATAATTATGTAATGCGATAAATGTCATGAAACCTATTTTTATAGGAATAAATGTGAAATGTGGTATCATTAAAATTTGTTTCACATGTAATATAGGTGACATTGCTGATTTGGGAATATATAATTTTCTGCTAACACTGTTTTCATTATCATGTCACATTTAATTTCTTTGTGAAGGAGATAAATAAATTCCTGTATTGTATTGATACTTAGTGTCTTTGTATCCTAATAGGGCATGTCTTGTATACCCTGTATATTTTCTAACACTATGAAAGAAAAATGGAGTCTTTCCTTATATATAAGATTCTTGTGACTAAATTATGTTCTTTCAGGCTGCAATGCAGTTCACGCTCAGATGCTCTTAAATGTGGAACTCATGGATCTTATTCGTGACATTAATTTCAGTATTAAAAATTATGAATATTTATAAACTTTTAATATCATTATTTAGCACTCCATTGTTTGACTACTCAGAGATATGATTTTTGAGCATTTGCACTCTGTCATAAATGTAGACATCCGCTATTTCAGAGTTAAATATGGACTCCATCATTATGGAAGACAGCAAAACTGAGAACCTGTCAGTTGGATTCGTTACCAAGAGCTGCTCGCCAGGACTGGTGACGGATTCATCAGTTAGATTTCCCCTTTCCCTGTCTTCCGATGGAGTCTGTGATTAATCCTATATCTGTGACATGGTGCAGATACCTAAAAAACGTATTGAGAGATACGTTCAACTTTGAATACAGTACTTTGAGAAGTGATACTTTTGGAATTATCATTTTCAATCAATTTTCTTCTGCATTAATTTTCATGCTGCTCATTTTACAAATTGTCAGTGGCTGTGTTAACATTTTCTGGGGATAAGGGACAACATATTTATTTGTATTGTATTTTATTGTATTGTATTTGATTGCCAACATTTACATCCATGTAATGTGGATCTCACAATTTTTGTATCCAGTGCCACAATTACGTTCATTACAGATATACCTTATATAGACGCTCTTATAATTTGCCTTTAGACCCCATTTAAATTGATTATTATTTCCATTTTTTTTAAAAAAACCTAACAGCTTGATTTAGATCATTCTAAATTGCCACTTTTACGACTTTGTTCTTGAGTTTCAGTACACTTATATTGAACACATACTGTTTCTGGTAATACTTATTACTGAAACATACTACCCCATTGTCCAATAAGTTCATTATTATGTCTGTTTGTTGTATGCATTTTCTTTTTCAGATCTCACTAATTTTCTACATATTATACTTACTATCCTAGCTAGCCTCCTCCGCCATACTCCTCACCTATTTTCAATTATCTCTCTTGTTATACTTAACTTCCTATTACACTTCTCTAATTCATTCAGAATTGACACTTTCATCACTCTGTTCTTGATTTTCAGATCACTTAGACTATATCGAACACACACTGTTTCTAATAATACTTTATACTAAAACTTATTACACCATTGTCCAGTATGCTCGTTATTATGTCTGTTTCATGTGTACCTTTCATTTTCCGATCTCACTAATTTTCTACATATATTATACTACGCCATCCTAGCTAGCCTCCTCCCCCATATTCCTTACCACATTACATATTTCTGTCCACTTCTGTGGAGTAACGGTCAGAGCGTCTGGCTGCAAAACCAGGTGGTCTGGGTTCGAATCCCGGTCGGGGAAAGTTATCTGGTTGAGGGGTATTCCCTGAACATGATACGAGCAAATGCTGGGTAACTTTCGGTGCTGGACCCCGGACTCATTTCACCGGCATTATCACCTCCATATCATTCAGACGCTAAATAACCTAGGTGTTGATACAGCCTCATAAAATATTTATTTGTAGTATTACTTTCTGTTTTATTCTTTGGTGTGTAGAATATATTATAAATAAGATCAAATTACATTTCTTTTCGTAGTCGATTTTTAAGTATAGAATTTCTGACAGACTTTTCTCTGTTTATTCATGCTGAATTTTTATATATTATTACAGTAACATAGAAGAATTTTGCTACTACTTCAAACAACTTCCCTCCTTAGAGAATGCTAAGAATAATGGAAGAAAGGTTTATCAGTCAAGAAGCTTGAGAGAAATGAATGATGCGTTGATGGCTGAAGAACTCAGGAAAATTCTAGTTAGTTTAACACAAGGTGGATCAAAAGGAGCAATATCGCCTGAATCCCTGTTTTTAGTCATCTGGAAAATAGTACCTCGTTTTAGGTGAGTTTGGCATGCAATAAGGCCTACAATGGAAGTGTTAAAAAAATAGGAAATATTCACTCATAATTAAAATTTGTTAAAATAAAAATAACCGATTCATAGCAATAATTTAAATACATATACGGTTTTCTTATTATGATACAGGATGCTTAAAATGACAGTTGTTGAAAAACTTGCTGTGCCTTTATTTTCAACATTTACGTACCGGTATATTGATGTAATTGATAATAGAAATAATAATACATTTTTTTTAAGTTGTTTATATAACAAATTTAAACAAATCTCTAATGATACAAGTGTTAAAAATGTTTCATCAAGGTATATAGAAATACGAGGGTCATTTCGTAAATCATGGGAACTATGTTATGTCTTCTGAATAACCGAAAATGTGGTTTCTTCAGTATATACATTTGAAAATCTGTTGTACACTATATGAGATGCCACCACCAGATTGTGTCTGTGTGCATTGGTGGCTAGTTGACAGCACACGCAAAAGTTAGTATGCTAGAGGCTGTGCTCCAAGATGGATGTAAGTAAAGTTGAACAGTGGTCATACGTGAAAATTGCATTCTTCATGGCAGAAATGTTCGTCAGTGTCATTCTGAACTACGAGAAGCGTTGGGTGATAGTGCATTGGAAGTTTCTCCCTACTCGCCTGATCTCAGTCCATGCGACTTTGATCTCATTCGGCAATTGAAGAAGCTGTTGCATGGGAAGCGATATGTAAACAGGGAGGACATCTTAACAGCGTTTCGAGGAGAGGTGGTACACATAGACGAATAACACACAGCCGATGGTATTCAATGCCTGCATCATCATTGGCAAAGATGTGTGGAAGCCTTGGGGGATTATTTTGAAAGGTGTTAGCTGTGAGTAATGTACTGGATAAATTGTAAAACAGCGAACACCAGTAAGGAAAGTTATCCCCATCCTAGCTGCTCGGCACCTCGCTCGCCTGCTCTCTCTCTCTCTCTCTCTACTATCTGTCCCACTTTGGTGGATCACTGCCTACCGCCTCGCTAGTATTTCATATTTTACAACACAATACAACCAAATTAATGTGCATATCCAATGACATATCCAATGATACACATTGCATTTCTGCAATATGGTATGGCAGTTCCCTTGAACATAAATGGATTCATTTTCCCTTCTACCACCAACTCGTCTCGGTAGCTGAGAGGTCTAAAGCGTGCGTGGGTTTTGTTAGGAAGATCGATGGATCGAATACTGCTCTCCGCAAAGTCATAAGAAAAAAAAAAGAGAGAGACATAAAGCAGAGAGGAGAGACAGAGGGAAACAGGACGAAGTTCCTCTTTTGCTTCATAGATGCCACATTCACTCTTTTTGTTCCAATTTCCTCCACTAGATGTCACCCCACCCTAAACCCCTATTTCCACTCTTTCCCGCTAGAGTGTGTGGTGAGCTTGTAGGGGAAAAGTGGAAAGGGGTCGTGGGTGGAGCTTTGCGTTCGCTGTTTTACGATTTGCCCAATGTACTTTGTTTCCTTTTGTGCATAATAAAACGATTTCTATTTACGCATCTTCCAATTTTCCTTACCCATTACCCAGACCCTATTTGGTACTAGCATTGCGAAGCACATTCCAGTGACGTTCAATCGCATATAGTGAATTTATATTCCTGCAGCTTTATTGGCTGACATAATATAGTTGCCATGACTTATGAAATGATCCTCGTATAATACTAATATAATATTTCATATTTATTTTGCATTAGAAATTCAGTTGCGTATTACATGGCTGACTAAATTCTGATACAAAAAATTTATGTATTACATTGCACCAACCAGGAGGGAAAGAAAACTTGGCAGTCCCCCAAAATGACTAACAGATGAATTACCGCAAGTAATGCAGCTGGTAACCTGGGAATTCAAGTAACAATTTCTTTGTTTATTTAATGTATTACAGCAAGTTTTTGATTTATTAAATTTTTTACATTTATGACATATATTACGCATTTAATTTTTGATGTGTAACTTCCCAACCCTGCCGACAGATCGCTTGCACATCATGTACTGGAAGGAAGTACCAATATTTTTTCTTATTTTAATTTGCAAATAAAAACAGGGCAGGTTGCTGCAAATTAGATCTAACGATTTTGTTCTTGGTTTTTGCAGAGGCTATCAGCAACAAGATGCTCACGAGTTCCTAAGGTATATGTTGGATCGACTTCATACGGAATTGCTCCATCTACTGCCAGACTTCACACTCAAAGACAACCCTTACATCTCTCTTGGTCACAAGGGTAGATCTTCAATAGTGACCAGTGTATTCGGTGGAACACTACAAAGTGAAGTGAGCGTCTTTTTGATAATGTTATGTGAACACAAAATGTTAACTGAATCTTTTTTGAAAGTGAGATGAACATGTTTGTAAGGGTGTGTAGAGAAAAAGAACTATAGCTTAACAACTGCCAAAACTCCGCTGTAGGAGGTTACTAAACCTTACCGCTGCGCTGGAAGTGGAGTCTTCCTCCATTAATCTGAACTATTATCGCACTGATTGACAAGTCATCTGATGCATCACTGCTATCACTAAACTTCTAACGAAATTATTCTGTCAGTTTCACTGTCTAATATATTAGCACTACAAAAATATTGTTCTTAGTTATTTTTAATGTGATCAACACATTTCTTTCACTTGTCTTTTCCATATTCTGCAAAAAGGCGGCGACAGAATCTTTCCTTCATGTTAAGTGGGATTTTTGTTACAAAAATCCAATCGAAAAGACTGAAGACAACTGGTTAAACATTTTAGTCTGGCCCTTAAGTAAATGAAACTAATCAATACAATAAATCCTTATTTTTAAAGCACTGTTGAGTTTTGAAGATAAATAACATTTATGTACGTGCACGCTATATGATGGACCACTAGCAGACATAAACCTTTAACAAGTGATAATATATTGTAGACTCATTCTATTAACATTGTCGTCCTGGGTAGCATAGTCATATAGTGCTGGCTTTCTGTGCTCGAGGTTGTGGGTTCGATCCCGGCCCAGGTCGATGGCATTTAAGTGTGTTTAAATGCGACAGGCTCATCTCAGTAGATTTACTGGCATGTAAAAGAACTCCTGCGGGACAAAATTCTGGCACACCGGCGATGCTGATATAACCTCTGTAGTTGCGAGCGTCATTAAATAAACCATAATTTAAAATTTTCTATTAACAAGGGGTTTTTTTCAACATGAAGTACAATGTATTTAGATGATTTCATACACTGCAATACCCACTTATCTTTTCAAGAAAAAAGTCCGTAATTTTACTACAGTTTTTGCATTTGATTTGCTAATACTGCAGGCTGATTCAGGTCCTATGTAGGAGCTTTTTTCTCATTTTGTAGCCAGTTCGTCTGCTTTTTCATTCCTTTCTATACCCTGATGATCTGCACCCAACTCAGCTCCATTGAGTTCTGTGACAATTACACTGTAAAATAACTAGAGTGACACAATCTTCACTCATCTGTAGCTGGTTACATACTCTGTCACACTACATTCCTGCAAAAGAAAAAAATGGCGTCACTACCAACAAAATTTAGCATGCCACATCAGAATGGAAGTTGGTTTCTGAATAGCTCTCATCCTCATACAATGATAAGCGAATATGATGATTAACCAAGTTGAATTTTTACATGAGATCCTTAACTATGTTTCTGTCACTGAAGATAGCCGTACTAATAAAGGAAGCACACACCCTGTTTGTGTTGAAACCCTACAGGAAATTTTGCACATGTGTACAGACCAATTATTTAGTCCTGACAGCTCGACGACGCGAAAGAGGGGAAGTAATAGGAGTAGTGGGGAGAGCTCCGGAGTAGAGATAAAGGCAAGCGGTCAGTAAAGGAATGCAGTACAACTTAACTGTACTGGAAACATACAGCTCTACCTCACGCATGACATCCAATCACTCTGAAGGCAAGTGACTGACTAACCCAAACACTCTTTGATGTAAGTAAATGGACTCACCTGACCCAGGTGCACATTGCCAGCGACTGTCAGGACTAAATAATCGTACTGTAGATAACCTGTAAATATTATCTGCAAATTTCAACTGTAAGACCTGGAAAAGTTAATAAAATAGTGCTGATTGATATTGATAAGTCTTTTCCAGCACAGCATCAACAGACTTCACTCTAGCTTCACCCTCTCTCTTGGCAACCTGTGGCCCCCATACCATGTAAACTAGCTGCAGAGTCCTAATTCTATAAAATTATTGCAAATGTGACTTGTGGTTGAAACACAAATCAATCTTGTACCAAGCACACTGAATTAAACCATTTTTATCACACTCAACTCGCTCACAGTGGTTACATTGCTTGTTCAAACAAAATTCTGTGGAAGTTTAAAACACTGGTGGCCACTCTGATGTATATTTTGTTGCATACCATGGATATTCAATCATATTACAGGATCGTGTAGAGGCAAATTGATAATGAATAAAGAATTGCAGCTTTAAGATGGTGTCTTTATGAAAAACATTTACTTCAGGGGATATAAAACTTGTCAGAAGTTCTGAAGGGCACTGGTATGAAAACTTACCTGCCGGAAAATATCTGTCCAAAGGTTGTTTTTTATCAGTTGTTCCAAGAGGGATTTGGAATAATGCTACTGTTTTTCCTACAGGAATGCCTACTATGCAATAAGTGTCACTATAAGCAATCTACGACTCTAAAAGGAGTGCACACTTGTCTCCAATAAATGAGATTCTTGGTATCACTCTTGTAATTATTTTTTCTCAGTTTTCCCCGATTTTGTTGTCTTCACGATTATGTTATCTATGTGAAACATTGTCCTAAATACTATGGGACCAAACGTTTCTGTAGACTATAAGAAGTTTAAGAAGTAAAGTTCCATCCATACTTATTGCAGACATTATAGTATATGAATGGAAAAGGTCACTAATTGACTGGACCATAGTTTCGATATGTCTTTCACCAAATCAAGAGAAGTTCCACTTCTGTTCTTGCACCTACACATTTCGTTAACAATTTTTATTCATCACTTATCTCTCTTGTAGCAGAAATATTTTTTTCATGAAAATACTGTAATGCGAATTCGAGTATATTGAATTCAGCAACGTTCTGCTGTAAAAAATATCACTTTCAAATTTTACGTCTTTGTTAGAACACAATTATTGCAACTAAACTAAAGAAATATACAGAAAACCAACCACCACCACCACACACATACACAACACATCTAATCACCCTACACAACACAAACATGCTGCATTCAGGACAATGGTACACAGATTACTCAACATACCCATGAGCCAACAACATTACAATGAAGAAGTGAACACAATCAAATACATAGCACAAGAAAACGGTTACAACCCAAACATAATAGACAACATCATAAGGAAGACAAAACAAAAACTCAACAAACACAAAAACACACAACACAAACACAAGAACACAAGAAATACATCACACTAACATACGAAAACAAAAACAAAAACAAGATCGCACCCTCATTCAGAAAACAGAAATACAACATAGCATACAGAACAGAAAACACACTACAAAGACATCTCAACACACAAACAACACAAACAAATAAATACAACCACACAGGTGTATACAAACTCACATGCAATAGTTGCGACAGTTTCTACATTGGACAGACAGGCAGATCATTCCAAACCCGATACAAAGAACACATTAAAGCAATAACCAGAGGACACAATACATCTACATATGCCGAACACATAACTAATGCTAACCACACATACAATAACATAAATACAGACATGGAAATCCTATACATACAACCCAAAAACCAAAAACTCAACACACTAGAACAATATGAAATATACAGACACACTATTTGACGCAACTCTTCATCACACGAACGCACCCACACAACAGGCAGCGAAGTTGAGATAGCGCCGAGATCTAGTACGCTCTGAGGATGGTGTTAAGTAGCACCGAAACAGCTGTAAGCCACACATGCTTACGTATTTAACACGAGTAAGATCGCCATTTAATCAATTATTTAAAGAAATCAGTACGGTTTCTGTCAAGCAGGGGACAGGAAAGGGACCACCAGCACACAACAAGGAAATAAAATTTTTAAAGCTTATTTGTTAAAAGGAGAGATGGGTATCATAGATACAAACAGAGTTTATAAATATAAATGAAAACGCTAACATTGGGTTTGAAATTTTCTTCTACAGCGTGGTGAGGGGATTGCTTGTTATTGTGTGAATTCGGTTATCATCATGTGCTACTGTCAGGAGTGCTGTGTGCCGCTGGACTCCGCCTCTGCTGGGGATGCAAGGCCACTCAACCCATTCTCTGCGGCCTTTATATGTAATTGCAATTTTTAATTACGAGCTCTTACAGTTGAAATTTGCAGATAATGTTTACAGGTTATTTTTATTTCTTAGGTTTCTAAGCATGTACAAAATTTCAGGTAGGGTTCGTCATGAGCAGAGTGTGTGCTTTCCTTCTCAGAATTTTTATCATCCCTAAAATCTATGTCAGTTTCATCATAAAAAATTCATTTGATAGACAAAGTAATTGTCTCTGAGAAAGTGTTTATTGTATGTCAAACACATGGTGTATATTATTGATCAAAGAATTGTACAATTATACCTCATTACGAATGTGTAATTATTCATTGCAGTATGGAATGAAGCAGAATAGTAAGTCAATGTGTAAAAAAACACCTGCTAATTTATATTCAGATCAAGAATTTGTAATATGGTTGATCGTATGGTTTACAATGTTCAGGCAATTACAATAAAACCTCGATAAGACACTGTTCAAGGGACTGGGTGTAAAACGCGTATTAACCGGGATCGCGTATTAGGCAGGTATACTAATTTTGACTTATATACAGTATCTATTAGCATTTTTCTTTATTGAATTACATGATTCATGAAAGGTAATACAGTATTACTCCATTATGTAATTACTGTACTCTACGTCAAAGACATTTACAATATGTACTGTACTTAATTCTTTCGAAAAAAAAAGCCATTTATAGATGTTTGCCGTATGCGTATTTTCAAAGTCCTCATGTTTACCAAACTTCAGTTTCTGCGATTACATTCTCCCAACGTCGCAGCTGTAGTGATTGAGTCGCGATTTTTTTATTATCGTTCTTAATGTCGATGATGGGATTCCTAATGAATCAGAAAGTTGTTTCTGAGTAAGAGTACTGTTCTCATCGTACTTTCGTAAGATTTCCAATTTTTCCGACACAGAAAGGGCTTTTCGTTTAACACTATTGTAATCACATTCACAGACACTTCAATACACAAAAGGACAACAAACTGCCCAGCAAAAATTTCCAGAATTTTATTACGGCCGAGTGAGGAATGTTGTTTGAGAGAGAGGGTTAGCAAGAGGGTGAGGTATTGTAACTGTATGTAGGCTTTAACCACGCAGATAAGGAGTCGAATAAGAGAGCGTAACAAGAGGGTGAGGTATACTGAGGTATGAAGTATGAAGGTTTAAATGCGCAGATAAAGGGTCGAATACCAATACTTTTCAGGTTAATGGCACCGTGAGTTCAGTGACCAAGATGTTTCATTGCTGTTACAGTACATTGCTCAAAATTACATGGAAAATATTCCATAAAAACAGCGTATTATGCGGGACTTGAGTGCAACAAACGGGATCATATAATGGTGTTATATATGAAATGTGCAGGGACCGGACAAAAAAAGCGTATTACACAGGACAGCGTGATAAGCGGGCGCGTCTTATCGAGGTTTTACTGTAACTTCATATCACTCACCATCATGCAGTCTAGTAGCGTTAAATGTTATTAATATTGTTAAGAAAAATCTTCACAATTTAGTAGGTGACTCGCAGACTTAGGGGACTATCCTTTATTTGTATTTTCGTCAGAACACTTAAAATCTATTTTTTCTCTTCTGATGTAAATTTGACTTGCAGCAAAACATATATACCAGAATCTATTTTAAAAATATGTTATTCAAGAAAATGCAAGAGCATTGCAAAATTGAAATTGGAAAACCAAATTTTTTTAACGCACGAATCTACATATTTTAAATTATTAATTATAAATAATTTTCTAAGTACTTGTCACTTCGAAAAATACTGATTGATGTATGCATTACAGATGTTTACCAATGATGATAAAAAGGTTTCAAGTTTTACATGCTGATATCCTTTATAGTTCTAGACTAGACACCAGTTCAGAAGGCGGTCAGCTGCTAGCGTTTGCGTCGAGAGAGACAGATAGTGAGAGAAAGGCAATGTACAGCATTGCCACATCGTACTTCACGCGTGCGCGCAATACAAGTAGCTGAGGAGAGAATTTAAATTTTAAAAAGACAATAATGACCTTAGCCGTTGATTACTGCAAGCATGACGAACCTTTTATCAGAACATTATCAAATCTTACATTCTATTAATAATGCTTATACCAAGTTTTAAGATTTTTTATGTGCGGTAGTATTATTATTATTATTATTATTATTATTATTATTATTATTATTATTATTATTATGTTATTACACAATTTTAATACGAAATGTATACGGTGTATTACTAGAAAAAATGGTACACTATTTAAGTAGAAATTGTATTTAGGTCTATTTCTAGGCGCAAATTATTTTGGCTAGTTAAATACCTTAAAACAATAACTACGAGTACCATGTTATATTGTCACATTTCGGTCACATTTAATATAAATTAGGATTTAATAAATACTCAGTACTTGGTTTTAATCGAAGTCGCTGATTCCCTCATCAGTCCAGTCAGATTCTCCAGAGTCGGATTCTCGAAGGTGCATATCTAATACTGTACGTCGCAGCACACTTTTATTAAAATCATCTAATTCAGAGACTGTTTTTTCACGACGAGGATGTTTTCCAGGAGAACGAAACATGGCAGTTCCACTCACATTAAAAGATTTGTTTCCTTCACTAACAATTCTTTGCACCGTTCACAAACCCACACCACATGCTTCTGCAGTCGTCTCCTGCGCGTTGGCAACGTTGCGGCCAGCACTATGATGCCCGGCAGAGTTCTGCTCGTTAATGTTTTTAAAATAATTATACACCTTAAACACTATTTCCCGCGCCTGCCTGTGCAGTACTTGCTTTTTTTATAGTATCTCCTTCCATTTATTTATCTTATACATACATAGTATATGTTAGTTTTACTTATTCGATGTTTTAAAACACTCACACGTGAACAAAGTAACTCGAGAAGCACTTGTTACTGACTGATTCTGATTGGTTCTCCTGTTCAAGCTTGTGACGTCACATGCCATACAGGCTACGGCGCATCTAGTAGCTGTCTGCCTTCCGAATTGCCGTCTAGTTTAGAATTGAAAAAAAATCTTCGCAGAAACTCCATTTTTTGTAAGAAATGAGAACATAGCTGGGAAAATTATGGTTACTGACAAACGTATCCTTAGATATTGACATTGTGTGATAAGAAATGGGAAATATATTGTAGGAAGATTTTAAGTGCCAGTTGAAAAAGATTGAATAAGCCACAATTATTATTTTCCTTCAGGGCTTTGTGTAATAAATTGTATATTTCAGAATCAAACTGAAACCCTTTAAGAAGAAGAGTATTAGAAATGATTGATGGAGGTTGTTATACAAAAGCAAAATACACACATTTCAGTTTCTTCAGATGCATTTTACTCGTACAAAGAAGTTCTTAACCACAACTGGCTTTCATATGGCCACTATTATAATAATTATATACAATAAATTGTTTCATTAATGACATTGTACTTGCATACATACATGCCTCATATCTTTGTAATATATTCTTTAACATAAAAAGGAGTTTAATTGCTTCTCTTTAATGTATTATAAGTTCGTCTAGAGAATAAGGGTTATTCTTACTCACTTTGTCTTAAGATTTCCCAGTAGATAAAAGACCACATGGATTTAAGTCAGTGGACTTTCAAGGTTATAAACCATTACTTACAAGTCAGCCTAATTGGTGCAGTCGGTATAGTGCTGGCCTTTTGTGCCCAAGGTTGTGGGTTTGATCTCAGCCCAGGTCGATATGCTTAAATGTGTCGGTAGATTTATTGGCATGTGAAAGAATTTCTGCGTGACAAAATTCTGGTATACCACTGACGCTGATATAACCTCAGCAGTTACGAGCGTCGTGAAATAGAATATATTTGATTTGATTACTTACAATATCTATTGAACGAAAAATTATGGGTCCAATATTCTTATGAACACCCTACTAAGATTTTTCCAACGTTTTATTAGGAAACTTCTAACAGAATTGTCTCTGCCTTTTTTCCATGAAGATCGCTTCATGAATGTCTGACAAATAAAAAGTCGTATTAGATAATCATATTTTCTTAACTCGACTATAAATTGATTGCATTTGTTTGGTCTTCGAAACAGTACTAATATTCGCCTAATATCTGTTGATAGTGCAATTGGTAAAGGTGTAATGTCAGTAAAGAGAAAAGCCTCGTCGAAAAACACATTTCCGCAAGTCCCATGGTATTTTTGTAAAAGTACGCTGTATATTTGGAGTAGTAAATTAAAAAGACTAGACCAAATTATTTTATTTAGAAATTAATACCTGGTTTCTGTTGTCTTATATTTTTTTTAATTCAAATTTTAGTTTAAATTTTCTCTGTTTTAAAGCAGCTTCATAATGTTTCAGGTCAGGTGTTTGAATTGCAGTTCGGAATCCAAAAAGCACGATCCTTTCCTTGATCTCTCTCTAGATATTCCGGAAAAGTTCCAGATTCCCAAGAAAACAAAGGACACTGAAGAAGCACCACCTTCTTGTAATATATCTGGTTAGTGAATAATTTCGTCAATTTATTGTTTGTTGAATAATGTTTCAAAAGACACAGAAAGAAGCAGTTTAATTTGTAATACAGTAACTTCTTTATCAGTGTGTTTTTGATGTACTAGTCTCACATGAGTCATGTACAGTGTGTAATATTTTCTTAGAAACATTTGCATTGTATAAGAATACTTCATTTGGTTATTGTTTTTAATTGTTAATAATTTAAATAGTTTCAAAGTTCTTGTAGAGGTGACCCTGCCTCAGAGTCTTAGTTTATGAGCTGCAGTTGCATTTTACAGTATGTCTTTAATGTAAGGAATTTATATAAACACTTATTTACTTATATAATTGACTCTTATTATAATATAACTATATATGTGTGTATGCAGACGTCATGTGTAATTTGAAACAGTTTTCATTGAATAATGTTATGTTATTTCCTTTATCACGTGCTTTACCAAGGACGTAGAATATATGTTCCTGTAAGTGCTACTTCATCGTTTCTTGATGTTACAGATTGCTTGACGAGCTTCATAGAGGTAGAAGAATTAGCAGAAACGGAATTGTATTATTGCAACAATTGTAAGAGTAAGCAAAGATCCACCAAGCGATTTTGGATCAGAAGACTGCCCAATGTAAGCATAAGTGAAATGAATTTATTACTTTTCATGCTCCTTGGCAAATTCCAGTCTGGCACATTTTTTTTTTAATGCCACCAGGTTTCTGGTCTTCTCTCCTGGCCAGGCTTAGTTGTAACCCACTTCTGAGGTTGGGGCGCCTGGAAGGCGGAGTTACATTACCCCGATGATGTGATAGCATGATTATGATAATGTGGTGCCAGGAGAGGTCTTAAATCTAAACTTAACCTAAATTCCAGGTCATGGACGAACACAGGAATAATCCCCAAATTTACATGGTCATATTTTACATTTAAGAAAATTTAGAGTTGAGCAGAAATACTGTACATGTTTTGAGATTGCGTGAGCATTGTTGACTGTAGTCTAAAGCAATGTTTCCCCACCTTTTTGATGAAGAGACCCCTCTTTTCCTCACATTACTGGCCATAGGTGTAGAATATCGTCAATTTAGAGTGTAACCCTGCCTTACTTACTTACTGGCTTTTAAGGAACCTGGAGGTTCATTGCCGCCCTCACATAAGCCCGCCATTGGTCCCTATCCTGAGCAAGATTAATCCAGTCTCTACCATCATGTCCCACCTCCCTCAAATCCATTTTAATATTATCTTCTCATCTACGTCTCGGCCTCCCCAAAGATCTTTTACCCTCCAGTCTCTCAACTAACACTCTATATGCATTTCTGGATTCGCCCATACGTGCTACATGCCCTGCCCATCTCAAACGTCTGGATTTTATGTTCCTAATTATGTCAGGTGAAGAATACAATGCGTGCAGCTCTGCGTTGTGTAACTTTCTCCGTTCTCCTGTAATTTCATCCCTCTTAGCTCCAAATATTTTCCTAAGAACCTTATTCTCAAACACCCTTAATCTCTGTTTCTCTCTCAAAGTGAGAGTCCAAGTTTCACAGCCATACAGAACAACTGGTAATATAACTGTTTTATAAATTCTAACTTTCAGCTGCCAACCGCCAAAAAGAAACTGTTACGAGGGGAGCAAAAACTGAGTTTAAATTAACTCTGAAACTTTAGGACCAAATCCAAAGTAAAGGTACAAATGCCACCTGTACTTTGGATTTGGTCCTAAAGTTTCAGAGTTAATTTAAACTCAGTTTTTTGCTTCCCTTGTAAAATTTTCTTTTTAGCGGTTAGCAAGTTTACACTCTAAGCCGACAATACAGAACATAATACTTTTAATGTGAAATTTGGTACTTCAAAAATATACATCCATCTAAATGAATTATTAGAATATTGTTAATAAATGTAGGTGTGGAGTAACTTCTAATGTATTTTCAATTGTTCGTAGATAATATCAGTTTAAGAAGAAAATAATGTAGTTATGTTTTTATTTAACACACAATAGTCGGATATTTAAATTTTCATAGAACAATTTTTATAAATTATTATTATTATTATTATTATTATTATTATTATTATCTTTTTTTTTTTTCTTTTTTCGTGGCTTCCCATTAACTGCTCTTTGAGCCCCCAGAGTGACCTGGCACTCCCTGGTTGAGATTCACAGGACTAAAGGTTTTCATTCTTACCTCTAGGCCCAATTATTATCGGTGCAAACTTGGATTCTAAGTTGTTAAAAATCCAAAGTTAGTAAATAACAGGTCTGGACGCTGTTAACTCAATTGAGTCACTACAAACCACTCCGTAACTTCCCACTTCACCTTCCCTGGCTGAGACAGTTTTTGGTCCGGTACAAATGGAAGGAAGGTCAGTGACGGACTGTATGAGGCTTTTACTGACTTTCGGCTCTCGCTGATGCCTGAAATCCACCACTGATGCACAGAGCCTTACTCTGCATTTCTTTATAAGGAAATGGGTGGGGTTTTTACGTCCCTTTCACTTCCCCCCTTATGCCCAGGGCTGGTAAATAAGGTGAATTGTATTGTAGTTATTTACTTTTCATAGTATTCGCACATTGCTTCACAATTAGAATATGGAACATGTCAAAAAATATTAATAGTACTAGAATTAGAATTAGAATTAGAATTAGCCCTAGAATCCCTGTAGGGCAAGGACCTCTTTGCTGGCAAGGTGGTTATTCTGGCATTCCTGCGTAGCCAGTTCGGGAAAGATCCTCATTCTTTTGATGCTGCATCTATCAGTAGTCTCCACTCTTGGCGGTCCTTGGCTGTTGTCTTCCAGTTGGATCCAAAGTGCAGTTTCAAATCATCCGCCTATCTTTTTTTCTGTCGGCCTACTCTCCTTTGTCTGGTTCTTGGGTCCCAGGCTATTGTTTTGTACGCCCATCTGTTGTGGTTCATCCTCATGACATGGCCCACCCACTTCCATTTGATGTCGCTGCGTCTTTGATGCCTGTCATCTTCCTCAGGTCTTCGTTGCGGATTCTGTCATGGAGGCTGACGCCTAGAATCTTTCTCTCCAACTTTCTTTGGCATGTTCCTAACATTTTTCTTTCTCTGTCTGTTAGAGCCCAGGTTTGGGCTCCATATAGTAGGAGAGGAAGAATGCAGCTGTACAGTATATCTTTTTTCATTCTTATACTGTATTCTTGGCTTGTGAGGATAAATCTCAGACTCCAGAATTTTGACCATGCTGCCGAAGTGCGTCTCTGGACTTCTTTGCGGGTACCGTTGTTGAATGTCACTATTTGTCCTAGGTAGGTGTATTCGGTGACGTATTCTAGTTCTCTGTTGTTTATTTGAATAATTTCCTCGTTGCTGTTGGTCATTAAGTTTTGTTTTCTGGAGATTTAGTCCAGTCCAGCTTTCTTACTCTGCTGGGCTAATTCTTGTATGCCTCGACTTAATTCATTCGCGGACGTTGCAAACAGGATGATGTCGTCTGCGAACCTTAGATCTCGGAGTTTCTGCCCATCTATCTGGATTCCCCAGTCCATCCTCATTTTCCGAAAGATGTCTTCTAGCAGGCTAACAAACAAGCTGGGCGATATGGGGTCTCCTTGTCTGACTCCTCTTGTTAGCCGAAAGTTGTTGCCTTCTCTCTCCAGTTGGATTTTAGCTTCCATATTTTTAATAGTACTACAACATCCTAATTCATAGTCACAGTTTAATTGAAATATATACTGAAGAGTTTTACAATATCCTAGTACAATACAAAGGGTTAGTATTGATACTTAATACAAAACAGAAATATTCATGTCGCATTGTTGAATGTCATAATTTCATTTACACAGTATTAGGCGTGAGAAATTAGGTACTTCTTTAATTTGGCCCTAAATGGTCTTATGTTTTGAGTTAGATTTTTTATATCCATAGGGAGGCAACTACAAATTTTTACTGCGATATAATGCACTCCTTTTTGATCGAAAGATATATTTGCCAGTGGAGTATGAAAGTAATTTTTTACGAGTATTTGTACTATGAACTGTTGAATTAGTTGCAATAGCTCCATGCAGTAGGTTTATTTCGTAACATAACATGTTGTTGTTTTCTAATGCCAGGCGTTTGACAGTAAAGTCATTTGACCTCTTGCACTCCAATATTTTTCAAAGATATTATCATGACCAGCCAATGAAGCACAGATTTTGAGGTGTTCCGAATCCATTTCTTGGTTTGAGTTGCACAATGGGCAGTTAGGGGACTGATATACGTGGTACAGTCATTAAGTTCTGACACTGACGCCTGAAGGGTAGGCACCCACAAGAATCTTGATGTCTCAGAAGATGCTGCGTGATACGGTGTACACTTAAACAGATCGACATCCTCCCTCAATATAGTCGCCGTTGACCGCTATGCACGTCTGCCAACGTTGGTGTAGCTGCTGGAAGCACCGCTGAAAGATGTTGGCAGGAAGATGCCGTACGGCTTCTCTTGTGGCAGTCATGACTTTTTCGGCCACATAAAAATTACGCCCACGTAGGATTAATTTCATGAGGGGAAAGAGAAAAAAAATCGTATGGTACGAGATCAGGTGAGTACGGAAGGTGTGGCAAAACAGCGACCTGTTGCCTTGCAAGTTCCTCTTGGACAAGGATGGAGCGATGTGCAGGGGCGTTGTCGTGTAGCAACAGCCAATTCTTCCTAAGCCCAAGCTCAGGACGCTTACGACGAATTGAATTGCGTAAACGGCCAAGAATCTCTTTGTAGAGGATCTTGTCTACAGTTGCACTTTGTGGGATGAATTCTATGTGAACAATTCCATTTGATTAAAAAAACTGTTAAAGCATCACCTTGCCTTTTGACCTGTCTTGTTGCGGATTTTTCTGTCGTGGAAATAATGGCGTTTTCCAGGTGGCGGATTGTCGCTTCAGTTGCGGATCGTAAAGGAAACACCATGTTTCGTCTCCAGTTATGATTGGTTATAGCAGTTTCGCCTAATTTCTGACAGAACGTGACGTTTGCCCATTGCTCAAACTGCAACATACTCGAGTTCCGACGCGCGCATTCAAATCACCATCAGAACAATGACCGTAGTTCTGCTTACACTATATGCACGTAACTGTATGATGCTGGGACGAGAGACTAACTGACAAGGTACCATATCACGGTGCCACCTATCCGTTCTAGTGCACCACACCGCCACTATGCCCTCAGTCTCAGGACTTAATGAATGTACCACGTATTCCAATTCTATGCAGGTGTTTGGCCAAATAATCATGGCCTGTTGTCAATCTAAATGCAGCTACAGACGATTTTCGTGGTAAATCGGGAATTAACTGTGGATTTTGATGCAGAGAGTTCCATTTTTTCCCTTGAGATTGTGTTATCAAATTTTGTTTGTTGAAGTCTAAGTATGTAGATTTAATAAATCTTTTCACGGAGCAATACTTAGATTTAGTAACAGGTCTGTAAGTAGCAGTGCTGCCCTTCTTTGCTAAAGCATCCGCATTCTCGTTTCCCAGGATTCCACAATGGGATGGTATCCATTGGAATACAATTCTTTTAGTAACATAACATGTATTCCTTGTTTGATGAATGATGAATAAAGATAAAATTCTATATCTTGACCCACCAGTTACTTCGTTCTCAACTGTTAGGAACAGATGTTACCATGATAGCAACTGTGAAAGAGTTCATAGAAAGACAGAAGGAATATATCAATTCAGAATCTCACTGAACCTCTATGAAGATTATTGGCCACTGATACTCGTAGATTACATGTACTTGTATATGAATGAGATGCAGAAATTTGAAAATGACTATGAAATAAGCCGAGATCACTTCAGAATATCAGTGACTTAATTGTCAAATGTTCTGCATTGGAAACAAATCAACTCACACCCAACCATGTTATTTATATATTCTTTTTTATTGTTATTTTCAGGTACTGTGTCTACATCTAAAGAGGTTCCGATGGCACAATTTTTTTCGCACAAAAATAGACACAAACATTTCATTTCCAGTCACGGCACTTGACATGTCACAGTTCGTTTTAAGCTCGTTACATGAAACTCGTCGTTCAGGAATGGGAAGTAATCTTTACGACTTAGCTGCTGTTATCGTCCACCACGGTTCAGGGTGAGTAAGCCTGAAATGAAGAGAGATTATATTATATAATAATTGTGTGATAAATGCACAGTGGCATGTTTATATAAAAATAATAAATAATTATAAGTAATTGATTAACTAGTGGACTTACTCGTGTTAATTATGTAAGTCTGTGCGGCTTACAGCTGTTTCGGTGCTTCATCACACCATCCTCAGAGCCTACTAGATCTCGGCGTCATCTCGAACTTCTCTGCCTGTTGTGTGGGTGCGTTTGATTGTTGAAAAGTGCACATCTAGCACACATCACCCACCATACAGAACTTGAAGAAATCATAACACACACCAACGAAATAATATTGAACATCAGCCACAAAATAAAGAAACGACACAATACCAAGATAGCAAAACTAAAAATTACAACAAACAAAAACACACAAATCAGAACACAAATTCCACCCAAAAATACACAACACAACAAACATAACCTTTAACTGCATCGAAACCATTCTACTGGAAAAGGATTAAAACATAACAGACCACACAACAACACAGGACCAAACCAAAAAACATAGACAATCGTCAACACGGAAACAGCAATGCAAAACACAAAAACAGAACACCAAGTAACACGAGTAAGTCCACTAGTTAATCAATTACTTATATTCAAGTGTTAAAAGTAGTGTACGCAAGATTCAAAATGAAATAATTATATTTCACTGACATAACATATTTAATTTCTGTGCACATTATATATTCTACAGAAAATCTTGGATTATACACTAAAAAGAAATCAATAAAAATATTAACAGACCTCTCACATTTTGAGACTGTCAACAGAGAAACTCTGAAATACTGATAAATTATAAACTGAAATGATACCGTAATGTTGAATATTGTATGACTATGTGGGACGATGAATTCTCTAAAAGTTGGTAACAGACCTAAACCCATGAAGTAAATGATGATGGTATTAAACTCGAACTTTGTCACATGATACATTAATATATACTGTATTTTTACTAATTTCATTTAGTTTTAATTTGTGTTAGTTTTAATTGGAAGTTGGTAATGTGGCATTAATTGCTTTTACTTTAATAGTCATTATAATAATTATCGCTTTTCACTTTTTACAGGGCTGGATCTGGTCATTATACAGCGTTTGCAATCAATGACGGTATGTTTTGGTTCTTTGCACTTGTTTATAATTGTGTTTTACATTGTAATTTTTATTTTAATTGTTAATTTTTCATGTAGAATTCATTGGTGAGCACTACACCATTTCTCGGCTCCTGTAATGACATAAACAATCAAGAAGCTGGTTACCACACATTGTATTCTGTTTTGTGCAGATTCACTGCGAAAATAGTCTGTCAAAGCCCAGAGTTGTTACAGAATAATCCAACCTAAAAATTGCGTTATGTAATTTTATTTGTGTCGTTCTCTCATAATACAAGCAAAAGTTTGAACTGTATTACAAGACATTCCTTACATAGTGTAGTTCTCAAACTTATTATAGAGTTGAGTAGGGGGTGGCTCCTTAAGGTTGTAACAAGTTTGTGCTACAACCAAATATTGTAGAAGTCATAAACTGCTTAAAATAAGAGTTGAAGTAATATAGATCATACGAACATAACTAGTTTGCTTCAGAGAATCGCGCGAATCGTTTGCAGGAGCCTCATCATTGACTCGCCGGACTGAATGAATGTAATTCTTATAGGAATAGGATGAATCTTAGGACCCTTCCCGTGGGGAAGGGATGAATGAGGGTTTCTCTAGCACAGCTTGAGAGTTGTTGGTAAATGGAAATCTAAAGGTACGGTCACATGTCGCTACTTTTGCTGCGCAACTTTTGTACTGCAGCTGCAAAAGTTGCGGTACGTGTTAACACGTAAGCCGAAAGTAGCACGCTGCTTTTCGTGCTGCGCAACCCGAGTGCTGCAAAAGTTGCAACTGGAGGTTGCGAGTCTGTTCACACACAAGGCGCTACTTTTGCAGCCGCAGTCATGCTGCAGGTTTCCATCTCCGTGTTGACTTTTCAATATACATTTTGTGGTTATGTTCGCTTTCTTAAGAAACTCATGCGAAAGCTTACTTATCTATTATTTGCTTTTCTGTACTAACTAGTATTCAGAAATTGGCATTATTTTTATTATAAAGCTTTTTAAAAACGCCTATATACTTAAATGATAACCAACAGCATATTCACATAATCATTGTTGGCAACCCTCCCGTTTGAAACCATGATACGGAAAATTAAAAAAAAATTAATTATATCGTCAGCAAATATGCTTAGACTGTGTTGTGTATTTAATAACTGTTACAAATAATTTATTTTCATCACATCTAACATTAAAATATATCCAAATAATAAAAGTATCATTGGCACATTTGGGTGGCAACACTGGTTGTAACCGCAGCAAAAGTTTCAACAAAACCGATATCAAAAATGTTGCAGCTGCAATCCTGAGAACCCTGTTCACACGTCGCTACTTCTAAGCTGCACGCAGCATGGAAAAGTAGCGGGCAGCAGGTTCGGCAGCCGCTACTTTTCGAGTTGCACCGTTGTTCACACGTCGCAGTACAAGAGTTGCGCAGTTTTTTGTACTGCAGCGCTGCAAAAGTAGCGACGTGTGACCGTACCTTAAGATCTCAACATATAGGACAGGGGGCAGTAGCTATCAGCCAGGTTGGGGCTGAGGGGCAGAGGTGAGTGAAAGAGACAAACAGCACCCTCAGAAACAACTTCCTCACTCGCTCTGTTGTTGTGGTGAGAGAAACAGGTTTTCCCTTGGTGGTGTAATCATCTTCGGTCTTACTTTCATTTCCGGTTCTGATTCTTCATGATTGTAACTGCTTTCAGGTTCATTTGCTTGACTTACATCTAGTACATGTCAATATTTAATTAGGCCTAGTGCTAATTATTGTGTTGTGGGAGATAATGCTTGAAGATGACTTTCTTCATGTTTTAGTTAACAAAGATGAATAACTTACCGCATATTTGTTTATTAGAACAGATGTTTTCAGCACATACTTTGGAAGGAAAAATCTTAGATTAATTGACTTGGCAGACCAACTCCATTTCCTGAAATTTCAGAATGTATTAAAACAAAGACTAGGTCGTTTAATAGAAATTTTAATCCAGATATAAAATATATGACAATTTTCAGTGATTGTGCAAGTGTGAAGGAAAAAAAAAAGCAAGGCTTTGTTTTGCTTGTTGTTTTTTTTTTAAGTAGAATGCAATATTGGTCTGTTACATTCTTGTAAATATTTTCTCGTTTTTAGAATGGTTTGATTTAGCATCAGTATTATTCTTATGAAATTATATTTTTACTTCACAACGTTCTGTGTTATGTTGTGCCCGTGACATATTCATGCAGTAATTGTATAATTCTGACTGGTTGGGATCTATAATGTAATATACTGATTTTATGAAAGTAAATGATCAGATTTTTCAATCACCAGCCGCCACTGGAGCTGAGCATCATGTAGGTATATGTAGTTTATGTTTGGTATTTGTATTTTGAACAGTTCTACATGCTATAATTGGAAGAACTTCGTTTAATGTGTGTTAAATTTATTGCGTTCACTAGAGTGTGCCATTAATAAAGTTGTTGTTTTCTAATGCCAGGCATTTGACAATAAAGTCATTTGACCTCTTGCACTCCAATATTTTTCAAAAATATTATCATGGCCAGCCACTGAAGCACAGATTTTGAGGTGTTCCGAATCCATTTCTTGGTTTGAGTTGCACAATGGGCAGTTAGGGGACTGATATATTCCAATTCTATGCAGGTGTTTGGCCAAACAATCATGGCCTGTTGCCAATCTAAATACAGCTACAGACGATTTTCGTGGTAAATCGGGAATTAACTATGCATTATGATGCAGAGAGTTCCATTTTTTCCCTTGAGATTGTGTTATTAAATTTTGTTTGTTGAAGTCTAAGTATGTAGACTTACCGGTAATAAATATTTTCACAGAGTAATACGTAAATTTAGTAAGAGGTCTGTAAGTAGCAGTGCTGCCCTTCTTTGCTAAAGCATCTGCATTCTCGTTTCCCAGGATTCCACAATGGGATGGTATCCATTGGAATACAATTCTTTTATTGAGTGATATTAATTGAGAGAGCATTTTAGTTATTTCTGCTGTTTGAGATGAAGGTGTGTGTTTAGAGACTATTGATAGAATAGCTGCTTTGGAGTCTGACAATATAACTGCATTCTTAAATTTATTGATGTGGCATAGAAGATTCCTGAGACAGTCAATTCTTCTAGTATCTGTAATTGCAGATTGTAATTTTCAGGGGATGTGTACATAATATTAATAAATACAACATTTATAAGAAACACTAATAAATTAGTAGGCTACCATCTTTATTCGAATGTAAGACGACTTTTATCTCATTTATATTGCCGAAAGTATGAGGTCATACTTATTGATATAGAAATGAAAAGGAAAGTAAGGTACCATATTAAAATAACATAATAATAATTGCAAATATTTAATATTTATTTATATATATCTGATTGCTGGTACATTGATATGAGATCATTAATCATAAAACTTTCCTTGAGCAGACTGTTCAAGCGTTGACAAATTATGATGAAATTCAATACAATTTAAATGTCTCAAATTATATAGAACACTAATAGGTAGAGCTGAGACGAGATGTTATGGCACCAACCTGCGCGAAGTTTTAAATTGCCGGCCAGCAGGGTAGAGGAGTGGGGGTTGTTTGGGTTACGGTTCTCAAGCTCAGAGCGGCAGGCATATCCGTTTCATCTCTTTCTAAAAACATTCTTCTTACCTCAGTATCACCACTTTCCTACTCAAGAATCCGAAGGTACCTAATGGAATTACGCCCGCTATTCCATCTTTATATTCTTATTCTCCGTCCGAATCAGACGACTGATCTGTGCTGGAATCAGATGTCCCTAAGTTTATGGAAATATTCTCCAAAATACTGTCCATCACGTGCTCACTTTCAATATAATTGTTCTCTACTTTCTTCACATAATCATACACCGATGTCCATTCTTGGAAGAAGCGATTACAGAGTTGGCCTCCGCTTATGCGTAGCGTAGAAATTATAGATGAGTCTTCTTAGGACTTCACATCAAAACTGTCTACAGCTGCAACAATCATCTTCTTCGGCTGTGATATTTCCGGACTGGAGAAAGAATCTGTTGTTCCTGCCTCAATATTTTTCCCTTATTTCCTTATTCTTTCCAAGGTTCGCTTTGAAATACCAGTGGCAGCCAGTATTCTTGCACACACTCTTTTCAATGGAATTGGTATTTCATTTACAGCCTCTTCTGACGTGAATTTCCATACATTGTGTGTTATTTCATGTCCTTGACTATGAACTATTCTATGATTTCACGCCTTAGACAATGCCATAATGAGGGTGCTCAGAAGGACAATGTTTTCAATATTAGCAATAGCGGTAGTAGCAGAACGATCTGAACACTCGGAATGCTAGTAACCAACTAACCCAACACCCCTCCAGTTGAGTGTGAGGGCGAGTCCAAGCAAACGAACTAAAATGCGTCTGTTGCGCAGGTGCCATAACTTCTCGTCCGGGCTCTACCAGTACTTCTATGGTTTTTATTTTAAATTCTCTCTCTTTTTTCCACTGAGAATTTATCAAAGAAAATACTCTCTTTAACTTCAGCATTATGTCGTGTAATACAAAAGAATAATTATCAGTTTTAACAGCATAGAGCAACAATCAATAGTTGGTAATCAATTGATTTAACTTAAGAGATAAAAATGCTGTCATTTACAATATCGTTAAACATATTAGAAGTGAAATTTAAAGTCAAGACAGAGTGAACGGAACACGTCATGTGACGCTAATGTCTGCTGTTTTTCTTGCAGGTCAGTGGTTCCATTTCAATGACAGTACAGTTCGCCCTACAGAAGACGAGGTTGTGGCCAAATGCAAGCCATACATTCTATTTTACATTCGTCGAGAGTTCCGGCTCCCACATCTTAACTCATGACAACTTGCACATGGCACCTGGAATCACGCTCCATCTAAATGTAGTTAGAGATTCCTGCATTTGTAGAGGCTCCACGTGAGATTCGAGCCTCCTCATAGCACTAACTTAACGTCATAATACAGGGGTTGCGTTAAGTTGGAAGCATAGTTTTGGGATTCTTTTATTTTTAAGGGGCTTTACTGTGCTTCGTATAAGTGGAAATTTAAGTCAAAAAACATTCATAAGCATTCCTTGTTCTCTGGTATTTTACGATTTTGTTCTCTGTAGTGAACCTGTTTTGAAACCTTTTATATGGTACGAAAATTGGTACATATTGAGTTTGTTCATTTCAGTATGTTGTAAAATGAGTATTCAGTATTGTAACTTCATAAGTATTTATTTATGGGACATTTCAGGTTTGTTCAAGTCAAGAAGAATGGTAATAAAATATATTATTTGTATATTTCGGTGAATTTTCTTGAACAGACCTAAAAGCTTCATTTGTCTTACAAGTAAAATTTACATTAATTTTAAATGTCTAAAAGACGGCAACTACCATCGGAAATATGAAATGAACAGAAAAGGGTGGAGAAAATATCTTTCGTAACTTGTTTATTCACTGGATGCATTTACTTTGATTATAAACTGAAATGGCAAAGCCGTAGGGTGGATGTGAATATGACATCATTATTATTTAAAGACTCTTCCATCATATTCAACATAAACCCTATAGGCAGGCTTTAAGGTCTTTTGTTCTAAAGTGTATAATCTACAATTAGAACATAAACTTTACTTAAAAACCAGTCTTGTCTTATTATTTATATGATAACCTGATCACCTTTTTCTTTAAGCTATACAGATTGTGGCACTTTGTGCTAATTCATATTTGTTTATACATGTGTATGCATTCATGATCATAAATGCAATTACCTTCAATACTTGTGTTTTGTACGATTATTCATTGTCTTGATGCGAAAAAAAAAAATTCATTATCACTTGCCAGCATCTTCGCAGACATATGCAATTTTCTGGTTCTGCTGTGTCACTCGAGTATGTTAAATTAATATCAGATTCTTCACTTTGACTTGCATTATATTGTTCCCTTTTAAATACGTAACTTCTTTTTTTGGTACCTACAATCTCAAGTTTCTCAATTTTTACTTCCATAATGTTCCATTGTTTCACTGTATCAGTTTCAAATCCTTCACTAATATATATATTTTTCAGGTTTCTTATGCTTAAATTGTGAGAATTAACATTGACATTCGCGGATGTGTTACATTGATTTCTATTTAATCCTAAAATAGAATCTGCTCTTTCATTCTGTTTCTGCAGTACTGACTTCTTTTCAGTGGAATGTACCTCGACATTTTTGGAGTTTGTGATTCAACATTGCGCTCAGACTCTATACCTTGACCAAAACTACTTCCGACTTGACAGTTTACAGAGAAGGGGGAGCAGTGTTGTCATGTTGCCCATCTTTCGTGTAAGCGAGCACGCTGCCGATAGAGTGCAGTAATGAACGGCTGACATGAATGTAGACTATACATTGCTAACCAATTTGTTGAATACTATGCATTAAAATTTGTGTATATTATTATTTTTATTAGTCTATTACTATTATTATTATTATTATTATTATTATTATTATTATTATTAGTAGTAGTAGTAGTAGTAGTAGTAGTAGTAGTAGTACCAGTATTTTTCAATGTAATACCTTAGAAAAGCGTCGAAAGGACTGTAAACTGTAAAAACAGGTGTAAATTTAAAATGAAGCCTCTACTTTCATGAGTGTCGGCATTCTTCAATGTGATATTGTTAGAAAGGCGTTGAAAAAATTGTAAACTGTAAAAATATTTATGATTAACAATCTGCACCATCTTTTTCTTTTCCAATATCGATAACAATGCTCTTATTAATTTTAACACAAGCAGCAGTTCTCATTACGACTTACGCCAAAGGTAAAAGAGGCCCGCCATTTCTTTTTCCCCTTTCAAAATACTCTCTTACATTACAAATCATCTCTCGCGCTTGACTGTTTAACGGGACACCTTGTCCAATATTCTTTGTTCTCCGCCTGCCTTTCCTTCCTTCTGACATTGCACAAGTCATCTGTTTAGAAACTCTCGCAGAAACTAGAAAACACACACTAGCCACATACTCCACCAATGACAACGAAGATAATATGTGTAATATAATTTAAAAACAATAATTATCGATACACTAAAACAATAATACAACTAAATAATATTTTTAATTCACACAAAGCACGCGCTAACCAAAGTTATTCCGGGCACTGTATTCACCACTAGGCCGTGGTATTCACGAGCAACTTGTAAACATAGACACAGCAACACCATCCCGTTACCATGGTTACGCGTCTCTTGTGATTGGTTGATTTGAATGGTTGTCATGGTAACATGCTAAAGGCGCCATTTGTCAGGTCGGAAGTTGTTTTGAACAGACCATAGATCAATATTTGTATCATTATTATGTTCATTTTTATGTAAGTAATTATTTTTCGAAGAGGACATTGTGGTACCTTGACTGATGTGTCTCGATGGTTTTATATGGTTATCATTTCTTTATTTGATTTATCTTCGTGTTCATGTTGATTTCCTACATTTACACATTCCTCCTAGAACCACCTATTACGAATAATTGTTTGCATAATGTGTTTATCTTCATTAATAACCTGAAATTTATAGAAATGTGCATCTTTGTACTTGTTAAGTCTTAATCTTATGCTGCCAGCACTTGCATTCCTATTAGCAACATCAAAATATTTTTCAGCATGGGCTTTATTTTTAAAAGCATTAAAAAATAAACATTTGAAAGTATATTCTTTTTCAGATGAGTGTATTTCTTTATAGCAAGTATCCAGTTTCTTATGTGAATTGAAGTTACAAGTGCAGCACTCTCTTTAATATCTTCCTTCTGTAATACTAATTGGATTTTGCGAGAAATAGATTGAAGAATGAGCTGTGCTGAGCATATTGTTCTTCATCATTTGAATAATCCAATAGTATTAAATTTTCCTTGCCACTTTTTTCTGCCATTTTTCTGTTTAGAGCACAACTTTCTTGCTGTTCAAAATACGTATCAGCGAGATCCTTGTTGCTGTAATTTGAATCCAAGATTGACCAGTCATTTGAACGCATTTTGCAGAAAATTCGCGAAGATATCATTTTTCACACTACTTGTTTCTGATTTGTATGTTGCAGGAGAGGTATATATATTGTTTTCAGATTTTGTCTATATCAGTTCTCGGAATGTTGATCATTTCTGGAGCAAAATGAAGCTTCAATTCATTATTCAACTCATTTTGTTCTTTATTTTGTAATCTTATTTGATGATATTTGACTATAATTATTTATTTGCTGTGCCACCTTTGCTTATCTTAAAAGTTAATAATTCACATTAACGTTTTCGATACATTTGTATCATCTTCAGATGTAGAGTATTAAATGAACATTTATGTTGAAAACCTTGCCTTATGGTATGGAACTTATTATGATGGTTTTCGGATCATGTTAGTGTGAATTGCTCTAACTTAACTTAGGTTGGTCTATGATACACATGTTATATAAGTTAAGATCACTTGCAGTGCATGTAGTACAATTAAGAGATTTAAAATTATTTAAAAGTTATATAAAACTATAAATGTGATCAGAGAAATGTGAAACATTGTAAAAACACTTTTAAAAAACACTGTAAACACTTGTTGGCTATGTTGGCCAGTTTTTGATTTCGTTAGATGGGGCTGCTTCTGTTGATCTTGATGTTTAACAACATTGTGATGTTTACAGTGTTTTTACAATGTTTCACATTTCTCTGATCACATTTATAGTTTTATATAACTTTTAAATCATTTTAAATCTCTTAATTGTACTACATGCACTGCAAGTGATCTTAACTTATATAACATGTGTATCATAGACCAACCTAAGTTAAGTTAGAGCAATTCACACTAACATGATCCGAAAACCATCATAATAAGTTCCATACCATAAGGCAAGGTTTTCAACATAAATGTTCATTTAATACTCTACATCTGAAGATGATACAAATGTATCGAAAACGTTAATGTGAATTATTAACTTCTAAGATAAGCAAAGGTGGCACAGCAAATAAATAATTATAGTCAAATATTAACAGCTTATCGGCATACTACAACATGAAATTGATTTATTTGATGATGTTTGTTCATCTGCAAAGGAGGCAATTTGGTCAGTGACTTTTGTATGTACACTTGTTGCTCTGCTTCATTCAAATAAGTTTCTTCATTTTGTGTGACCATTTAATTACAGTGATGTTTTGAATTCATTATGCTAGGTACTCTTTACTCTTCTGTCGTTACTCTTAATAGATAGAAGACTTTTGCAGCTTGCAGAATGTAACATATTTTGTTGGGAATTGCAACTCCCGAAACTGAAGGCTTCATCTTAACATGCCATAACATTTATATTTGCAGTCTGCACATTTTGAAGTATTTTACTGTCAAAATAGGAACTACTAGCGCTCCTACTACTTCTGTCTGATGTTTTTGCTGTTGGATTAAGAGGTGTAACTGTTACGATGGACTCTTCAAGACATACAAGTAATGTCCGACATCTAATTCTAGCAGGTCTGCATCTGTTGTCCTTATAACAGTTATTATTATAATTTTCTTCATGATGATTAAAACCACTTACTTATAAAATTATATTATATTTGTCGTGTTTGATTTAAGCCTGTAAGTTATAACAATAATATGGATGTAACACTATTATTACCAGTATTATTACTTTTATTATTATTATTATTATTATTATTATTATTATTATTATTGTTGTTGCTGCTTTGTTGTAAGCACTTTGTATTTTAATGATCAATACAATTGAAAGTGAAGTTTCCATTACAAACAACTACCCAAATTTTCTAAAGAACACGAGCTCCCTTGATTTAAGTGATAAAAGACCCCAAACGCAAAATTAACACTACTGAAGGCTGAATGACAGCTGTAATTCATAAAACCTACTACCACAGTATACTGTCAAACCTTCAAAGTTAGAAAATAGGTCCTTTTGTCCAAGACTTAGAGGCCTTCATGGAGCATCCCTTTCAAGGTTTCAGTTTAGAAAGTTGACCTCAACATTTTTTTTTATCTCGAGAAAAAATATACAGAAATGTTTTCGCATTCTTCTCTCTTTTTATGATTTTATTCACAGCTGACTGAAATAAATCAAAACAGGTCCTGTACCCTTCTATGACCCATTTCTCACCTTAAAAAAAATCAGTTCTTGCAAAATATGGGCAGTTCAATAAGTATGTCTAATGCATATCATTTTTTTCTCGGCTGCCTTTCATTAGCAAATAACGAAATTTTATACACATCATCTTTAAATCTTCCTGCAGTTCATCATATAGTTATGCTGTTTTTCATTAGATGGCTGTGATGTAGTTTAGTTTTAAAATGGCGACTGCACATGAAACACGTACAAAGCAAAGAGCTGTGATTGAATTTCTCTTTGCGGAGCAGGAAAACATTGCAAACATTCACAGGTGCTTACAACGTGTCTATGGTGATCAAGCAGTGGATAGGAATACTGTCAGTCGGGTTAGCAGAATGTCAGCGACATAACGAGGTAAAGCGAGACTGTCAGATTTCCACACTCAGAGTGGTTCTGATTAACACATTGCTAGCTCATGAAAGAATAATCTCAGAAGTTTACATCAAGACTCTGAAGAAGTTGAAGAGATGATTTAGACGTGTTTGTTCCCATAAAGATGTCAACAAAATTCTTCTCCATGACAATGCAAGGCCATACACAAGTGTGCGCACCTGTCAAGAAATCACAAAATGGGTGAACTGTCCTTCCTCACTCGACCTACAGTCCGGATCTCGCACCATTTGACGTTCAATTGTTTGATCCCTGAAGGATGCGATCCATGAGAAGCGATATGACGATGATGAACAGATCATAGACCAGCTGAGTGGTACCGAGATGGCATAGGGCCATAGATTTGAATGGATACTATGTGGAAAAATAGGTATTTATAGGAAATTAATTGTGGAATAATATAGTATACTTAGATTTGTAATAAAAACAAACTTTGAATGAGAAAAGAAAAATGATGTGCATTACTTATTGAACTGCCTAGTATAATGAGGTCATGGACATTTTTGGTGAGGATAGGAACCGATGCCAGGCTTATGTGAGGACGGCAGTGAACCTCCGGGTTCCTTAAAAGCCATTTGTAAGCAAGTATAACGAGACTGTCATCTTGACTAGGCTATCATTTCAAGGTCCCCTTTAGAAAGTTTAGACTGCTCTTTTTATGACTTTATTCAGAATCTATCCAAGAGATTGATAAACAACTTCCTTCCCATTTTAATGACCCTGCTTTGAACTTGTCTTACTAAATAGCCTACATCATATTTCAGACAAACTTTCAAAATTGAGAAATATTTTATTATGTCATATGGTCTAGTCTCGAAATCTCTCACCATAAAGTGTAGTTTTAGATTTAATTGCTGTGGTGTGACTTCCACCATGTAATGTCCGTGACCGAAATGTCTGTCTCCATTATAGGCTATGAAGATAGTTGCGCACTATCTGTTACACCTGGACATTTTTGGTGTGGACTAAATTTTATGGACATCACGTCTTGTAATCGTGGTGTGAGTCGCTTCATACGCGATTATTCATATTTATCGAGTGTGAAAATATGTCGATACATATCAGTAACGGATGTAGCCTATGGCGCGAAAGTGACATACCGGTTTGAAAATAATGCTCAGGAGTGATTTTTTTACAGTACGTAAGTAACTAGTTCGTTTCAAAGTCGTGACTGTTCTCGATATATTCAAGAAGGTGTAGTTTCAGTTCTGATTACGTTTCATAATAAGTTACGTGTCAGCAGTTTCCTCGTATTATCCGTGTTTCAGTGAAAAAAGTGAAGTGGCGATAAACAGTGAGGTGCTCTGCATATTCTAATAAGTAGGATTGTAATAAGTGCAGTTTAGGTTTAGTTGTAACTTAAACGGTCTATCAGCGATTTCTTTCAACCCTAGCAAAAGAAACGAAGTGTAGCTTATAGCGATAATGAAACTGACTGGCGATACAAAATTTGCTTCGTGTGAACGTTAATTTTCGTGTGTGCGGAGTATAAAAAACATACCGGTATCTCCGTAACAAAATGATAAACAGGTGCTTAGGAGCCTAGCAATTCTTTATAACTCAGGCTATTGGAAGGGAATTAACCAAGAACCTCAACATGGACACCGTCGTGGACAAATTTGATGCTCTCCACAACAATAGACGCATCAGTCTACTCTAGCGTTCGTACCGAGGTAAGCAATTTATTAATTGTGTAATGCTGACAAAAATTAATGAATGTGTAAATCTTTACAATAGCGTTACCAAAGGAAGGCGGATAGCAAGGATTTCCCACCAAAGACACTAAGGCAGTGGTCGTCAGCACTCGCTGAAATGTGCAATGGGTACGTGGTGCTGTCCCATGTGCACCGTCGTGCAGCAGGGAGAGATAGAGAGCATAACCGCTAGCAGCTACGAGCGCACCATGGTGCACTGCGTTTTCCACGGGTAAGATACGCTAGCCCCAGCGTGCTCTGTGCTCACGACCCCTGCACTAAGGGATAGCGAGGGAGAGAGACATTTGGGTAGGGTAGTGACATTCTTAGACAATAATTGTGAGTATACGCAAGGCATACCAAAAGCTTAAATTAACCAAACCTAATCTGTCACTGATTCGACCTTACGAAAACTCGAATGTTCTCTGTGATCAGTAAGGAAACGCACGAAAATGACTATGTTCTGTGAGGGTTACCAGACGACCTGGATTTCCCAGGATTGTTCCGGATTTTAATGAATTGTTCTATGTCCTGGATTGAGTTATAGCCTATTTGTCCCGGAATATTAAAAGATTGGAAAAATATATTTTTTTGCCCATTTGTAAAAAAAATATTTTTAACCTTTTCTGACCTGAATTTGTCTGGCAACCCTGGGTTTGGCAGATCTTACGAGATCGTCCTGTCTTTGTTAGCACTGAAGCAGAATGGCCCGCCCGCCAGTATCAGTTTCAGGAATACCAACTATCAGGGGCGGCTCGCCCATAAGAGCTGCGGAGCTGCAGCACTCCCTGCTTTGTCAAGAAAATAAAAATAATTTTAATTTTAATTTGTAGAATAATTTTTTATAGCTTTTCTTAAGTAAATTGCTTTATATTTCATCTGGCCGGGAATATGCACTATTATCTGATGCATAATATTTTTGCGCATCGATTGTATTGGAATTGACACTGCATTCAAAGTCGTCCTGGGATCTGCAGGGTGGGACAGATCATAGAGAGTGTGTCTTGCATGGTCAGGGAGTAGAGAGGTGAAGGGAAGCAGAGGGAAACTGCCGCTGTTTAAAACCCACATTTCGCTGCAGTGGCTTGCAGAGCCAGGCTACAAGGGAAGATCTTTTCTCCCCTCCCACACAGCTATTGTAATGCTGCGTCAAATGGATTCTCTATTCCCTTCAAACTTAATGACAGAATTTTTATTTTCTCTTCACATACTTATTGTTGTAGAATCTTATCGAGTTAATATAACGAAATTAATATCCTCTCTTACCTTATTATTATTATATATCCAGCCTCCTTAACTCAAAATGTTTGCGCGAGTAGAATCCTTTTGATATAGCATGTAAAATACGAAAGAGACCTCTTTCCAGTTTTAGAAAATTGTTGCCCATCAGTATATCCGAGTGTTGCTTTGGTGTGACATCTTAGTACCGTAACTTAACCAGTGCAAATGTGCAGGCATGAGTGTGTGACAATTACAGAATATTAATTTTTCTCAACTTTCCCTTGCGGAGAAGATTGAAGTGAAATTTGTATATACCAAAATCTACTGCAGCGCCCCCAATCCTCAAGTTCACGAGCCGCCACTGCCAACTATCGAACTGAAATACTCGTAATTGTCACATATAGGACGGAGAATAGGCCAATGGAAGCCTAAGGTGCAGGGACGCATTTCAGGTCCATCCAGGGGCGGCTCGTCCTAATGTACTATTGTGCTATAGCACACTCGTAATTTTGTTAAAATAAATGTTGTTGATGGTGTAGGTTTTTTTATTAGGTTATTTTACGACACTTTATCAACATCTATGGTTATTTAGCGTCTGAATGAGATGAAGGTGATAATGCCGGCGAAATGAGTCCGGAGTCCAGCACCAAAAGTTACCCAGCATTTGCTCATATTGGGTTGAGGGAAAACCCCAGAAAAAACCTCAACCAGGTAACTTGCCCCGACCTGGAATCGAACCCGGACCACCTGGTTTCGCGGCTAGACGTGCTAACCTTGATGGTGTAACCGCGACTAATATTATTCTGTAAAGTCTACGAATCGGCTCATTTTTCAGATGGCGTTAGGGTTGCAAACAATATTATACAGTGTACTGAGTTGCACTGTAGCGAGAACTGCGCGCGCATTGAATATTGACGGAGTTTAAATACCCTTAGGCGAATGACGTATTCTCGCAGCATCAGCACGAGAAACCGGTTAGCAGTGCGATATTTTCCCAGTAGAACCCCGAACCTGGGGTTAGTTGGAAGCATCAGTAGCAGAGAGTGAAATATTCTTGATCTTCCAGCAATTCTACGAGCTGATGTCGGACTTACAATTAAGTTTAATAATAAAGAATGTTTAAAAGAGATTACATTGTATAGGCCTATAATTTGTAGATATACTTTTTCCTCTCTGAGAATTCAAGTTGAATGGCATTAATATATTACGTTATAACATAGGCTATTATCACAGTCTAGTATATACAGTCACGAAGCTCCATACATAGTAAATATGCATCCATGCTAACCACTAGAATCGCTAATATCGCCTCATTACATACAATGCTAACTAGTACCGGCACAGTCTATTGTTCCTAGCACCCTCACAACTCACGCTTCGTGACTGTATATACTAGGCTGTGATATTATTATTATTATTATTATTATTATTATTATTATTATTATTATTATTATTATTATTATTATTACAGCTGATGATGCAATGGATTCATTGTGTTTATTAAGGCCAACAAATATATTATCTTCTTCTTTATCTTCTTGTGTTTTACTATTAGTGTTATTCTGTGGACTGAAGTCAGAAGTTTTTTAACTAATCCATTCTGTAAGAGATATATGGAAGAAAAAATTGAAGTGAAACGATTGGAAAGACCTACACTTAATTTGATTATTATTCTGAAAACAAAAGGCATGAAAAACGGTGCGTACAACAGATAATTTCACATAATAGAATATGACAACAGTTGGATATACTGGGTGTTCATTTCAAAGTGTCATGACGTCACTGTTGATGAGTCAGCGATTTGAAGCGAGTTTCAGCTTTTGTGCCAGAGAAGTTGCCTATTAATCAAGGCGTTCAATCTGAACTTGAAAACGTGTACGGTATAACTTGAACGTCGTAGCAACAGATGGCGGTCTGTACGGTCTGCGTGCTACCATAACCTCTTTCGAACTGTGTTTTGCGCTGGCAAGTCGTACATCGGTTGCGTACGGCAACATTCCACAATACAAATCAGATGCTCCGTGTCCATGTTGACCGTCGAAGTTAATGTCAACAAATACGTAAGTAATCGCCTTAACCCTCTCCACATATCCCGACAGTAAGAAAAAACTCACCTCAGTACATGTTTCGAAACAGTTCACATTCCTGCCACTACCGGCGTTACCGTACGTATCGGTAAGTACTCTTCAGAATGAACGCCGTACTTGCTAGGCAATTTCTCTTGCACATAAGTAATATACCTCTGCGGAAGTGTAGGAAGATTGAATTCTCTAGGCTCATCGGCTAGCCACATGATGGCATACAGCGAGCCATGACACACTTTGAACTGAACACCCAGTATATGGTACCGTAATGAAGATACTAAACCTTCTTAAGGAACACCATGTCCCAGGAACGCATCACTGCAGATGATTGTGTCTGGCATAGAAGGATTCAACATCAGAATAATAGAGAAATTCTGCAGTAGGAAGGAGCGCAGTGTAAACTTAATTTTCGACATTAGATTAGTTGCTTGTTACATTTTATGTATGTGTATGATCAAGCTGTAGCACACTCGATATTTTTGTCACCGGCGGCCCCTGAGTCCAGCCCTCGAAATGCCAATCAGCCCAGTTGTTTGGAGTAGTTAGGTACAACAGGCTCAACAGAACAGGTGATACTTCTGGGCTATTTTACCCTGAAGATGGACCTATAGGCCTATGCAGTTACGAAACGTTGGAGGTGTTAAGGTACCATTTGGGTGCACGCGATAGAGACAAGCGACCGAGACAAGGGACAGGCGAAAGCGACACAACAAATCTCTCAGTATTCTAGAAAAGTTTGTTCAGAAAATACGTGCAAATATTCTGTGAAATATGACTACAAAAGTGTTTAATTTCTCAGCAATATCCCTCCAGATGTTATCGCGGGTATTCCTATCCTTGTACGACTCGACCACTGGATTAAACAATGGTGGGTTTTCTGCTACTAATTCTACCAATTGTTCGTCTTCTTCGCCAGTGAATTTAATTTCTGACATTTTGGACAGATGTTTTACTCCACAAAACACGGGCTGCATAAGACTGTCGCGAGATACTACTGGTCCGAAAGCGGTCTCGTGCGCTTTGTCTCGGTCGCTTGTCTCTGTCTCGCGCTCTCAAATCTATACTAATAATAAATCTGTAGCCGAAATTTTTCTGGTAATTTTCGATTTTCCAAAAATAATTGGTCCTAACGTATATAATTAACTACCCTGAAACCGAAAATCGCTTTTTTGAAATTTTTGTTTGTATGTCTGTCTGTATGTATGTTTGTTACCTTTTCACGCGATAATGGCTGAACGGATTTCGATGAAAATTGGAATATAAATTAAGTTCGTTGTAACTTAGATTTTAGGCTATATGGCATTCAAAATACATTATTTAAAAGGGGGGTTATAAGGGGGCCTGAATTAAATAAATCGAAATATCTCGTTTATTATTGAATTTTGTGAAAAATATTACATAACAAAAATTTCTTTAAAACTAATTTGCGATAAGTTTTATTCCATGAAAAATTTTGATAGGACTGATATTTAATGAGATAAATGAGTTTTAAAATTAAAATAACTGCCATCTAAGGCCGTGTAATGAATTAAAAAACAAATGACTTCGTCTGTAAGGGGCCTTGGACAGCAACAATCGAAAACTATGAAAGATAGCCTACAGATAATGTTTCTGCATTTCTATGAAGTAATATCGGAAGCTAAATTAACCGATTTGTATAATTAGTTATTAATTCACCATTGGAAAGTGTAGTTTCTCTAGATGGACATAATGCTATAATGTTATCACAATAACTTCTGAGTGAATCGAGGACAGGTAAGATTAAAATAGATTCTTATGCACAGAAAACCTGATAGGCTATTCTGTATATTCGTTTCCTATATTTCCTAAAATAATTTTTATGACCAAATGAGTGGTCTCTGGATCAAAATGATCGCATTTTAATTTTTTAATTCAATTTAAATTAAGTAACATAATAAACTATTTAGCCTTCTATCAAACACGAATGTTCCCTGGATCAAATGTCCTATTTTAATTATGTAATTACTTTATATTTATTTCTAACGGGTGCAGCGGAGCGCACGGGTACGGCTAGTGTACTTCATATAATTCTATAGGAAGCAGCCAGAAGGCGACTAGTCTCGGTGTCTCGTCTCTGTCGCGTGCACCTAAATGGTACCTTTACGTTTCAGCACACAATGGAATACCCAAAAGTCTCCGTCATCGTTGCGCCAAGTCTAGAATATCTAGTATAAAATCTCGGTAAACTGGATTTGTGCGAAGCGGGTCTCGCACCTCGCATGCATCAGTTCTTAAAAATAAAGTCTTAACGAAGCAAACCTTCTCCATATCAACATTTTTAAATGCTTCTCTTCAATTCGTCGTAATATCCATGTTTCTGTGCCATACAATGCCACACTCCATACAAAGCACTTCACTAGTATCTTCCTTACTTCTTTTTCCAGAGGTCGGCAGAAGATGCTCCTTTTTCTATTAAAAGCTTCCTTGGCCATTGCTATCCTCCTTTTGACTTCGTGGCAGCTGCTCATGTTACTGCTTATAGTAAATCCCAAGTATTTGAAGCTGTCCACTTGCTCTACTGCCTCATTAGAATTCGCAAGTTTACCTTCTTTATTTTTCTTCCTATGGCCGTGGTCTTAGACCATATTAAATGGAAATTAAAAGTGAGAAAGGAAATACAGTATAGCAAGATGTATAACCTACAAAATTTAAGGGTCTGTAGGTAGTCATAAACAGAGCCTGGAAGTTCAGGCATTAATTTTGGCTAAAATAGGCACTTAATATTCAAGAAATAGACAGTAAAATAATGAAATAAGCATTTAAGAATTGCGAAAATATACATTAAAATCATTAAAAAATAATTTAATATAGGTTATTTAATAAACCTGTGTAGCTATCACATTTCAGTACTTAGGCCTACTCTTACTTTCTTGATTACATGCCATAACAATTTTTTTTTTCCAAGTTTTCATCTGTCATAGCCGAATGTCAGAGAGAATGTTTTTCATCACTGAAAAAGATCTTTATACTCCCACTGAAGTGATTGGAGCATAGCTACTTAAAACATGCTGTTGTGGATGAACTCACATCGTTAGCAATAGCGTAAACTAATGTGCCAGTCCTGCTAATTACTTTCAATACGATTCGACCTGTCAGAGAATTTATTCTTTTCCTGCCTCTGAACTCTTTTCTTGGAATCTGTAGAAATTGAATCTCTCAGACGAGAGAAACCAACTGCCTCGGGATGTGACCACAAACTCTCTGGGGCGACTGATCAGCTTAGAGCTGGTCTGTAGACATGCATCCACAAATAATTTAAATTAAATGTCTTTAGACTATGTGGAGTGAGATTCTCAATAGAGATCCCGGTTATGATAAAAAACATTGTTAAAGTTTTGTAATAGGTAGCCTACGTCAATTTTATAAACTAAAAAAATAGTTTTATTTATATTTTTAATATATTCGGAAGTCGTACAATTTTTTTTTTTTCATGTACTGATTATTTAGTATATACATAACAGCAGAAAATAGCCATCAAATACAAAAAATAAAGGAAAAATAAGGCTATTATGGATTTATTTATTTATTTGTCCTACAGAATAATCTCTGTAATGTTGACAATATTTGAGGAGAAAAATTCGCTCCGGCGCCGGGGATCGAACCCGGGTTCTTGGTTCTACGTACCAAGCGCTCTGACCACTGAGCTACGCCGAATTCAATCTACAGCACCGGATCGAACCTTCCTCCTTCAGTGTTTCCCTTTGTGGCCTGACTCGAAATTAGGCATAGGCCTATAATATGTTGACGTATAATATGTCTAGTTAAAAAAAAGTTATGCTTTATTTAACGACGCTCGCAACTGCAGAGGTTATATGAGCGTCGCCGGATGTGCCGGAATTTTGTCCCGCAGGAGTTCTTTTACATGCCAGTAAATCTACTGACATGAGCCTGTCACATTTAAGCACACTTAAATGCCATCGACCTGGCCCGGGATCGAACCCGCAACCTTGGGCATAGAAGGCGAGCGCTATACCAACTCGCCAACCAGGTCGACTATATGTCTAGTGTCAACTGCCATTATACTAGGAGCGCACTCAGTTGAGTGACTTATTTGGCCGGGATTCCGCAGTTATGATGCACTGCTAGCTATGAGAATATTATGGATTTATTCATTTGTTCTACAGAATAATCTCTGTAATGTTGAGAATTAATATTTGAGCAGAAAAACCTCGCTCCGGCGCCGGGGACCTAACCCGGGTCCTTGGTTCTACGTAACAAGCGCTCTGAACACTGAGCTACGCCCAATTCATTCTGTAGCACCGGATCGAACCTTCCTCCTTCAGTGTTTCCCTTTGTAGCCTGACTCCAAGTTAGGCATATATGTTGACGTATATGTCTAGTGTCAACTGCCATTATACTAGGAGCGCACTCAGTTGAGTGACTGAAGGAGGAAGGTTCGATCCGGTGCTGTGGATTGAATTCGGCGTAGCTCAGTGGTCAGAGCGCTTAGTACGTAGAACCAAGGACCCGGATTCGATCCCCGGCGCCGGAGCGAATTCTTCTCCTCAAATATTAATTGAAAAATAAGGCATTAACCTTTAAAATAGGCAACGAAAGCTAAAATAGGCAAAAAAGATTAAATAAAAATCCGGGTCACCGACGTAGCCTATATTGTGATATTTTATTTAACGATGTTTTCAACTGTAGAGGCTCTAGGCTGCCCTCAATTCAGTGTCATATATTGTATTTATAATTTTTAGAAATGATCTGTATAGCGCTAAATGCGCTGATCGATCAATAAATTGTTAAAAAAAACTGTAGAGGTTATTCCCCCGTCTTAAATTCAGTGTGAGTGAGAAATGCCCTATGGTTTTTTAATCTAAAGCGAAGTTTTATATCATGGTTAATGGTGCAAAAAGTGTAAGTTAATACTAACAAGTAGGCCTAAGTCCATTGATATTTGTGAAATGACCAGAAGAAGTAGGCCTAAGCCTATATTTTATGACATTTTTCTTTTTCTTTCTTCGTTTTCTTCTTTTCTTCCTTTTCTATTTCTTTCTATTTTTCCTTTCTCTTTCTCACTTCCTTGTACAAATCTCTATAAGCCTACTTTCTTTCTTCTTTCCTTCCTACCTTTCTCTCTCCCTTTCTTTCAACTTTCCTTTTATTCTGTCTATTTTCTCTTATTTTTCTTATCTTTATTTCTACTTTTATATTATTTTCTTGCTTTCCTCTTTCCTAGTTTTAATTCTTTTCTATTTTTCCATGTTTCTTTCTTTTTTCATATTTTTCTCTCTTCTCTTGTCAAGTAACGCTTAAAAATTAATGAAACTTACATAAATTCTCTTGTTTCCTTCAAATTTATTGTACGAACTAAACTAAAATTGCACTTTTTCAATTCAGATTCCTTTCAGTTATAAGCCCTTTTCTCTGCGATAGTTTTGTAAAAATATATATTTCTTTTCCTTCCTTTTCCTTCTTTGTTCTCTTGATCAACAGATGAGTTTACTATCATGCCCTTTTTATTGTGAATTTTATTTAAGTTTTGTATTTCTTTTCTTTCTTATTATTTTATTACATTCCATTTTGTTATATTCTTCCTTACGTTTTCCATATTAACTATTTGTACTAAATGAGTTTCTTTTACTATATTCCAATGTATTTTAATTTCTTTTTTTCTATTATGGTATAATTTTCATGTTGGTTAGTGTCGATTTTACTATGCTACTATTATTATTTTTTGTAATATGTTAGTATTCTGTTCTTTAACTTGTTAAATTTTCACTGCTTGTATATTTTTGTGACCTGGTAGAGTGTATGAGAAGGCCCTATGGCCTTAGCTCTGCCAGTATAAGTAAATAATTTATTATTATTACGAATCATACACGTAAATCCATCAGAAATCGCTGAGAAACGTAGTTTGAATCTATCAAAATTTTGTAGAAACCTGAAAAAGAATTCCCTGCTTGTATTTTCTCATTTTTATGTTGCAGTAGAAGACGTCAAAACCTTGCCAACAAAGAAAGAATAGCAAAGAAATCGAAAGAAGGCTTTTTATGTTTTAAAGAAACAAGCATTGTTGATCGTTGTGTTCTCTTGGGAAGAAATGTTTTCTGATTCGAAACGAACAAAAGAAGGGAAATGTGACTAGAATTTCAACGAGTATTGACGAGAATGATCCTGTCTTCTGGACCTTTCTTCTTTGATTGTGAGCTAAGTTTTCGGATCACTTCCTTCTCCCATCCCTAGGGACCCACCCGGCCAGCTACTCGCCACGTTTGCTGTAGCCTCAAACTACAGTGTACAAATAGCCAGTAAATTGCCGACTGTTGTTTCGAGTTCAGCCATGCAAGGAGCGACGTGGCAGGCAAACTCAGTTTGGCTGTTGTACTCACTGACCGGGCACGGGTTTGTTTCAGAGAGCCCTGCGGACTCTGACGGGAATTTTAAAATAGTTTGTTTCAAACCACAGCAGTTCTTTTTCTCTGGAAAGGGAAAAAAGTCTTTTATCATTATATTTTCCTCTTGTCGCATGTCAACTGCCAGGATCTGTTATCAACGGTGACACAGAATGACCTCGTTTTCGTTAGTTCTCAGCGATCGATTGTGTAGATGAAGAACCGGGACTAGTCTAAATTTCGTGGGAAAGAAACAGAATAAAATAACACGGGGCTCTGGCCAGAATTCGGCTTGCAGTTACGATGCTATTTTGTTTTGATAGGTATCTTAAGTATGCTAGTTGTATATATATATATATATATATATATATATATATATATATATATATATATTTTTTTTTTTCCACATAAAAACTCTATTTTACATGAGTATATTAGGGTTAAAGACAGTTACAACTAGCAACACAAACACATGAGAAGTCTTACTTACTTACTTACTTGCTTTTAAGGAACCCGGAGGTTCATTGCCGCCCTCACATAAGCCCGCCATTGGTCCCTATCCTGAGCAAGATTAATCCAGTCTCTATCATCATATCCCACCTCCCTCAAATCCATTTTAATATTATCTTCCCACCTACGTCCCGGCCTCCCCAAAGGTCTTTTTCCCTCCGGCCTCCCAACTAACACTCTATATGCATTTCTGGATTCGCCGATACGTGCTACATGTCCTGCCCATCTCAAACGTCTGGATTTTATGTTCCTAATTATTTTAGGTGAAGGATACAATGCGTGCAGCTCTGCGTTGTGTAACTTTCTCCATTCTCCTGTAACTTCATCCCTCTTAGCCCCAAATATTTTCCTAAGAACCTTATTCTCAAACACCCTTAATCTCTGTTCCTCTCTCAAAGTGAGAGTCCAAGTTTCACAACCATACAGAACATCTACATCAATCATAAAAGAAAGCGCTTAATTATACGAAATACATTTAAAAAAATGATATCTGTAAACACAAAACAATTGAATAACGATAACATAGAATTTGGCATGAAATAATACATATAGCGTCCATAAGTTAACAAATATTATGATACATACTAGAGCAATGTGGAATATACAGACATAATCATACAAACAAATATTTCATACACAAGTAAATTTATAATTTACACACATCCTTTTATAGCATAGCATAGATGGACAGTTCATATTACTTTAGGGTTAAAATTTTTAAATAATACACACAATACAATAACGATATTGACACAATTTTCTATTGATGTGGTTAATAAAATTAATTAATATTTTGCGACAACAATTTCTACTGAAAATGTTGTACAATGGCTTATTGTAGCTCATATTACATTTATTTAGGTGCATTTCAATGCTGTATATTAAGCCTACATTTCTTAATTAAGTCAGGTCCTTTCTGCGATCCATGGAAATAGAGGATAAAATATAGTAATCAATCACCTCAAATCATAAGAAATATCTATTAATGTAAACAAATTCAAGTAATGTACAATCCAATGTTTTTAGTTATTTGTTTTCAGTTGGTTATTTTTTAGCGTCGATGGAATTGATGATAGCGAGATAATATTTGGCGAGCTGAGGTTGAAGATTCGCCATAGATTACCTGAAATTCACCTAAAGGTTCCGGAAAATCTCGAAAAAAAAACCCAACCAGGTAATCAGCCCAAGCGGACATCGAAACCACTAGAAAGTAGTTAGTGTCAGTCGCCTTTTTTCTCACAAAATGATGATAGTACGGTTTCCGTGAAATCCGTTTCGATGACGAAGTCAAATGGCAATACGTATTATTTAATCATTAGTGTACTTTGGCCTGAATTGTAAGTAACATTTTATTCTGGGAAATTATTAATTATACAACTGTTTCCTTAATTGATGATGACCAAGTTATTGTAGAATACTTCCTACAATTTGTCCTGTCAAAACTGTAAGAAGCGCACGCTGGTTGAGAAATAAATATCAGCTTTAACAAGATTGAGTAGACTATTTATAAGTATACTTGTAATGCAAATCACACAAAATTGACAGCAATACTCTAGAGTCTAATCTGTAGTATGATCCAATACCTGAAATGTGTAGTAAACAAAGATTTTATCGGATATGAAGAAATTAAAACGACACAATTTATGCAAAGACAAGAACAAATTTTTTAACATAGGATGATAAACATAGTTTAAAACTTATTACTTACGTACTTACAAATTGCATTTAAGGAACCCGGAGGTTACTAGCCGCCCTCACATAAGCCCGCCATCGGTCCCTATCCTGAGCAACATTAATCCAGTCTCTATCATCATATCCCACCTCCCTCAAATCCATTTTAATATTATCCTCCTATCTACGCCTTGGCTTCTCCAAAAGTATTTTCACCTCAGTCTTCCAACTGACACTCTATATGCATTTCTAGATTCACCCATACGTGCTACATGCCCTGTCCATCTCAAACATCTGGATTTAATGTTCCTAATTATGTCAGGTGAAGAATACAATACGTGCAGTTCTGCGTTGTGTAACTTTCTCCATTCTCCTGTAACTTCATCCCTCTTAGTCCCAAATATTTTCATAAACACCTTATTCTCTAACACCCTAAATCTCTGTTCCTCCCTCGAAGTGAGAGTCCAATTTTCACAACAATACAGAACAACCGGTAATATAACTGTTTTATAAATTCTAATTTTCAACTTTTTCGAGAGGAGACTAGTTGATAAAAGCTTCTCAACGGAATAATAGCAGACATTTCCCACATTTATTCTACGTTTAATTTCCTCGTGAGTGTCATTTATATTTGTTCCTGTTGCTCCAAGATACTTGAATTTTTCCACCTTTTCAAAGAATAAATTTCCAATTTTTATATTTCCATTTCGTACTATGTTCTGATCATGAGACATAATCATGTAGGCCTACTTTTTTTTCGGGGTTTATCTCCAAACCTATCTTCTTACTTGCTTCAAGTAAATAACTTTTAATTATCTGAGCTGTGGTATTTCGAAATATCATATATATATGTATAGCTATATATTCATTAATTCATTGCTTTCTACTCAAGGGCAGGTCCTTCACTACAAACCTAGCAGTCTTCAATCTTCCCTCTTTTCCGCCTGCTTCTTAGTCTCCGCATACAATCCATATATTTCAATGTTGTCTATCATCTGGTATCTTCTGCCCTGAACATTTTTCCCGTTCACCATTCCTTCCAGTGTATCCTTCAGTAGACAGTGTCTTCTTAGCCAGTGACCCAGTCAATTCCATTTTTTCTTCCTGATCAATTTCAGCATTTTAATCACTCTTTCTAGCACAGCTTCATTTCTTATTCTGTGTGTCCATTCCACACTCTCAATTTTTCTCCATTTTCACATTTAAAAGGCATATAGGCCTAGTTGTTTCTCTTCACTTCGTCGTAATGTCCGTGTTTCTGGCAGGAATATCATTAACAGAACATATTATGAGAGGTGGAGATATTAGAAAAGAGCTTCAGATAGAAGAAATAACACAATGTAGCCTATATGGATGGAATACTTGGAAAAAATAGAGGAAAGCCTCATTCCGAAGAAAGTATTTCAGTATATTTCATGAGGAAGAAGAAATGTTGGTCGTCGGAACTTTAGATGGAATCAGCAGTTCTGATGGAGACAGAACGGGCCACTAGGCTCAAACCATGTTGTTGGTAATGATAATGAAGAATATAAATATGCTGAAAGATAGTCGAAATGAGACCGAAATAAAGTATGCTTAACAGGCGAGAAAATAAATAGAAGACTGTATACTGTAGGCCTATTGATAAGTTGATCACATTAAATCATTCGCTGGCACTGATGATTCAGATGTCTGCATGCTACACACATCAGTTATCGGATCTGCTTTGCTTAGAGTTGTAATAAACAAAGTATCTTAGTACTACTTAGGTGATTAACTGATTAGTTTTAAATCCATACCGGCACCGATTCTGTGTGTGGATAAGGATGATGTATTGTTCGTAGATTGCATCGCGTGACCAAACAATGGAGTGGTAACAACGAGCTGCCGCCATCTTGTCTGTCCACACGAAACGCACCGGTATAATGCGTCTATTGTGCAGCGTTTGGAAGCACGGATATACAAAATTAATTTGTAAACTGGTTGTTCGTACTCTTACGGTTACGAAGCTGAGTTTATGTGAGGATTTTTGCAACAGTCGAACGCATGCGCAGAAAAGATTTCATTATTTTGATATATTGGTCTACATTTTTCATTATTTATAAATCAAGTAGGCCTACATGTAACTGAGGAGAAAGTATTATGATACATTTCAAGACTTTCATGTAAATACAATCTATGATGACGAGAAAACATTTTTTTTTTCATACACTCAGTAATCTTGTAATCTAATGAGCGGATTTTGTTCATATTCAGTACCAACGAGTAGAGGTATGGTGTGGAACTGTGACAGCTCAAGAAAAATCGCTGTGACAGATAATAGCGATTTTGTCACTGTGATTTTTGCTTTCGGATTATTCTTGGCTATTGTGGGGCTCCGTTTACTGTCTGTAGGCCTATATTTCCAAGTCGTCAACATATCGCTGAACAAACGAAGGAACAAAATATTTACTTGTTTCTAAATTACGCCGAGTTAATAGTCAAGACTAAACCAAACGCGTGTAGTTTAAAATAAAACGCAAGTTTGTGTAATTTAAAAAACACGAATACTTAGCAAAGTTACAAATAATTAATAAAAGTCGTCTCTACTAATCAGAAAAGTCACCACGCCGGAAATAATGACAGAGGTCGATCATAATATCAGCTAATAATAATAATAATAATAATAATAATAATAATAATAATAATAATAATAATAATAATAATAGTAATAATACATACATAGGCCTACTTACTTATGGCTTTTTAGAAAACCCGGAGATTCATTACCGCCATCACATAAGCCCGCCATCGGTCCCTATCCTGAATAAGATTAATCCAGTCTCTACCATCATATCCCACCTTCCTCAAATCCATTTTAATATTATTCTCCTATCTACGTCTCGGTATCCCCAAAGGTCTTTTTCCCTTCGGCCTCACAACTAACACTATAGGGTAAATTAGGGTCTGTTGGACAGTCGGGAATGTTGGACACTTTAAATAATTTCGAGGGAAAAATTGTTCCGGGGCCGGGCATCGAACCCGAACAATTTCTCCCTCGAAATTATTCAAATCAACTTTACAGGGAGTTATACCTGAAATCTTGATTTGCGTTGGGCACTTTGTACTTTAACCTGTTACCTTGCCACTTGTGGGCACCACATTCTGCTAGAAGTCAATGACGGAAGTAGTCCCATTCGTGGCTACTTCCGTCATTGACTTCTAGCAGAATGTGGTGCCCACAAGTGGCGAGGTAACACGTTAAATTACAAAGTGTCCAACATGCCCGACTGTCCAACAGACCCTAATTTACCCTATGTATTTTCGGATTCGTCCTTACGTGCTACATGCCCTGCCCATCTCAAACGTCTGGATTTAATATTCCTAATTATGTCAGGTGAATAATACAATGCGTACAGTTCTGTCTTGTGTAACTTTCTCCATTCTCCTGTAACTTCATCCCTCTCAGCCCCAAATATTTTCCTAAGCACCTTATTCTCGAACACCCTTAACCTCTGTTCCTCTCTGAAAGTGAGAGTCCAAGTTTCACAACCACACAGAACAACCGGTAATATAACTGTTTCATAAATTCTAACTTTCACATTTTTTTGACATCAGACTGGATGATAAAAGCTTTTCAACCGAATAATAACAGACATTTCCCATATTTATTCTGTGTTTAATTTCCTCTCGAGTATAATTTATATTTGTTACTCCAAGATATTTGAATTTTTCCACCTTTTCAAAGGATAAATTTCCAATTTTTATATTTCCATTTCGTTCAATATTCTGGTCACGAGAATCATATACTTTGTCTAATAATAATAATAATAATAATAATAATAATAATAATAATAATAATAATAATAATAATAGACTAATAATAAAGCTGCCGCGGCGGTTTAGTGACTATAGCGTTGAACTTATAATCCTGTGAATCCGGGATCGATCCCTGCGTACCTTTGATTTACAACTTGTGTTAGGCAAGCCCGTGGTCCAGGTAACACAGGGGTTTTCTTCGGGAACTCTGGTTCCCTTGTGACATCTCAACAAATCTCCATCATCATCTTACCTCATCGCTGGTATAGCGACATACTCCGTGCAACGACTCTGTCGGTAAATTGGTCTGCACAACTGGCTTCATATGAGTGAATGACGAACAGTCAAGTACCCGCCATTAGTAAAAAATAATACTAAGAAGAAGAAGAAAATCATGAAAGAAAAAATTATAAATCAAAGAATTAGAAGAATGATGGTGGTAGAAAAGAACGTTATTGAAGTAATTCATGAAAGAATATTAAAATGGTTTAGACACGTGAAGATAATGAAAAAGGGAAGAATGCCGAAGATGATGCTGGAGTGGACTGCGGAGAGAAGAAGAAGAAGAAGAAGAAGAAGAAGAAGAAGAAGAAGAAGAAGAAGAGGAAAACCAAGAGAACAATGGATGGATGGCGTCAGAAGAAGTATGACTAGAAGAGATCTTACTGAAGAAGATGCTAAGAATAGAGATTTGTGAAGGAGGAAAATTTCTTTTGGTGAAGGATAACTACTGTATTTTATAATAATAATAATAATAATAATAATAATAATAATAATAATAATAATAATAATAATAATAATAATAATAATAATAATAATCTCATGGATGAAACTAGGAATCCGTTTCGCTTCCAATATTCAAAGTCATCTTTCCGATTTTCTTCTGGTTCTCTCAACGTCTTTTTCCCGGCTGGAATACTATCCCTATTTTGGGCAATAAGTATTTTATTTTTAATTTAATTAACTTGCGGATAGGCCTACGTAATATGAACAAAATTCGTCTAAGATTTTAGAAAGAAATACTGCACTAATACAAACATTCGACTAGGCTGACACAAGATATGTCGAAAACCATTTCTGGCTAAAAATGGAATTAGCATCGTTTATATCTATCAGAATCTAAAAATTAGATTTGTTTCTCTATTAAATATTTTTTCTAATTACTTGTAAGCCTATAACGAAAAAGTAATAACCACCAGTGTGTGGAAACTTTCGTGAAGCTTCCGTTGAAGGAAACGCTTCCCTCCGTTCCACCGGAGAGGAAAAGTACGTCAGCGAAGACCCCGCCAAGGTGTCATTCGTGATTCGATTAGTTGCTCCCTGATGGAGCGTCTGTGCCACTTGCGCTGATCTAATTTGAACTCAGCAGGGGCAATCACCAGCAGGTAAGTGCGGACTGACCATGCAGAGCGCTCTCTCACTGACCATGCTGATGTAAACATCCTCCCGAAGTGTACACGTCATAGAGAAAATTCTGTTTGTGTTGTGTCCTGGCATTATTCAGACCATAGAACGCCACTTCAGTAATTGCTAATGAATTGTACTGATTTTTAATGTAGTAAATATAATTTCATTTTGTTATAATATATTTACTTTTATTTAGCTAATAGCCTATAAACCTATAGGATGAACCATAAATAATGTCATTAATTTCAGGGGATTATTCTTTGAGATATTTCAAATAAAAAAGTTTAATACGATTTTGCTCGTTTTTATTTCCTTTTCGTTATAAAAATTGTTTTATATAAAACATTTCTTAGCGTGTTTTGGGTTCGCCATTGATTTAATTCCCAATATGCTTAGCTAATTTATTTCATTTTTTAAAATTCTAGTACGTTATTTTATGACGCTTTATCAACATCTTAGGTTATTTAGCGTTTGATTGAGATGAAGGTGATAATGCCGGTGAAATGAGTCCGGAGTCCAGCACTAAAAGTTACCCAGTATTTGCTCATATTGGGTTGAGGGAAAACTCCGGAAAAAACCTCAACCAGGTAACTTGTCCCGACCGGGAATCGAACCCGGGCCACCTGGTTTCGCGGCCAGACGCGCCTAATCGTTACTCCACAGGTGTGGACCTCAGCTAATTTAAGAGAGCAATGTATGATGCTACGAGCACTAAATGATTGAAAGAATTTATTTTTGTCCTTTAAATGTTTCGAAATTTGATCCGAACAAAAAATGTAAATTTTCGTTCTGCAAAGGAACTTTACAATGTTATATTTGTTCGGATCAAATTTCTGCATTAAAATTCTTTCAATAATTTATTAGCCGTATCATAATACACTGCTCTCTTAAATTGACTAAGCATATTGGGAATTAAATCAATGGCTTTTCCAAAACACACTAGGAAATATTTCATATAAAACAATTTTTATCTCGAAAAGGCAGCAAAAACAAGCAAAAGTATAGGCTTATAAACCTTTTCGTTTGAAATATCTCAAAGAATTAATTATTTAATTCATTCATTCATAGTGTTCTGCCCAAGGGCAGGTCTTTCATTGCAAACCCAGCTTTCTCCAATCTTTCCTATTTTCTGCCTTCCTCTTTGTCTCCTCATATGATCCATATACTGTATCTTAATGTCGTCTATCATCTGATTTCTTCTTGCCACCGGCGTGGCTCAGTCGGTTAAGGCGCTTGCCTGCCGGTCTGAAGTTGCGGTCGGGCGCGGGTTCGATCCCCGCTTGGGCTGATTATCTGGTTGAGCTTTTTCCGAAGTTTACCCCAACCATAAGGTGAATTCCAGGTAATCTATGACGAATCCTCGGCCTCATCTCGCCAAATACCATCTCGCTATCATCAATCCCATCGACGCTAAATAAGCTAGTAGTTGATAGAGTGTCGTTAAATAACCGACTTAAAAAAATCTTCTTCTGCCCCGAACTCTCCTCCCATTCACCATTTCTTCCAGTGCATCCTTCAGTAGGACAGTTTCTTCACATGAAACATACCTTAAAACAGTACTTCATGACATGCCTAATTTCACATTTTGAATATTACTAAATTGATTATGAATTTTAGTTACCGGGGTTCTATTACTTAAATATGATTTAAATAAATTGGATGGTGTTCGAGTAAAGGGGGTTAAATAATTTTTTGTGTAACTGGAGTTTTGTTTCCCAGTTGAATATACAAGTTAAATTCTCAAATGGGTGTGTAAAAATAAATGAATAAATACTACTACTACTACTACTACTACTACTACTACTACTACTACTACTACTACTGCTACTACTACTAATAATAATAATAATAATAATAATAATAATAATAATAATAATAATAATAGTCTATGATGTGTTTTGTGTAGAAAATTATTTGCAATAAGATCCCGAAGTTTTATTTTCACTATCTCAAAATTTATGTTTATGACCTATCTCCCTTTATCCAAACACCATCGAAATTATATATGTTTCAAATTAGAGTGTGTTAATTGGATTTTTCACAATATCATGGAGCTTTAAAATGCAATTTTCTCAAAACTATAAATTTTGAGTTTTTTTTCCTTTTGAACTGGCCCGTCCACACCTGTGGAGTAACGGTCAGCGTGTCTGGCCGCGAAACCAGGTGGCCCGGGTTCGAATCCCGGTCGGGGCAAGTTGCCTGGTTGAGGGTTTTTCCGGGGTTTTCCCTCAACCCAATACGAGCAACTGCTGGGTAACTTTCGGTGCTGGACCCCGGATTCCTTTCATCGGCATTATCACTTTCATTTCATTCAGACGCTAAATAATCTAGATGTTAATACAGTGTCGTAAAATAACACAATGAAATAAATAAAAAATATATATGCATATATATATATATGTTTGTGTGTGTTTCAAAGGACCAAATATACTGTAACAGATGTATTTGGACTTTTTTTATTGGACCATATGCATTGCACCATATATACGTACTGTACCGACCATATGCATTGTACAAAATGTCTCTGAACGTTTTTATCATTGGACCATAAGCATTGTACGAAATGTCTTTGAACGTTTTTTAGAACTGGAGGATATGCACTGTACCAAATGTTTTTTAATGAGTATAATTATTGAATCATTCACTCGAACAAAGTTGTAACCACTGAATATGAATTAAAGATGGACCTACATTATGTTTGTCCTTCTGCATGCGATGGGAAACTTTGTTTTTACCGAAATAAACAGTTGGCGACATTACAGATATATGTTATAATTTTAACAATTTTTTTACTCTTTTGTAAAATTTACTTTTTCTTGGTTGCAACGTCGTCCGGGTGAATGATTCAATACAATATTATAAACCTCATGGTAGATAAGACCAGGGTAGACCAAGGAAGAGATGGAGTAACTTATGACGTTGGAACAGGCAGCATTGCCTACTCTTTGAAGTGGAGACGGCGATCTTCTTTCAAATTACAACTCCCCAGTTCTAACTTTGTCTTATAAGAAAGCAACTGTTCTGAAAAAAAACCATTGCATTCATTTCTAAGGAAATAAAATAGTAGGCTACCCGTTTCATAATTAAATGGTGAATTTGCAAAACGACTTAAGTCCACATTTTGGGGGTTTTGAGTTGAGTTGCGTACAAGGAGTATCGTTTAGTAGTATAATGACTTTAATCCACGTCTTTTGTATAGTTTTTATTAGCAACAGAATATTTGGTGAAGGGGTAAAACGACTTTAGTCTTAGACTTAAGTTGTTTTTCCTGTCAAGTACTGAAGAAACTTACACAATATGTAATTTTAATTAACTTATACACTCCACTGACAAATTGTTTTCTGTCTGTTATCATTGGTAATTCTTTCCGAACTTATCTCACGTTTACCATTCCTTCTAATGCATCCTTCAGTAGGCAGTTCTATTCAACAAGTGACACAACCAATTCCCTTTCTACTTCTTGATCATTTTCAACGTCGTTCTTTCTCCACACTTTCCAACACAATGGTTTATCCCCGATCAATGAAACCAAAATTCAAGATATTCGTAAAATGCATAAGAACATTCGTGATGAAGAAGGCGTGAATACATTTTACGAAAACATTATAGCATGGGAGACAACAAAGAATTGAAAGATGAAACTAAGCTGTGGTCTCGTTATAACACTCCTAAGGATTGTCTGTGCTCTTGTGATTATCAAATTGTTCAAAATAATGTTGTTCAACAATTGGAATAAGGTTATTTTATAATTTTTGTATAAATACATTTAGTTAAACATGTTTATTTGTCAGTAACCTAATAATTATGATGTAGGATTGAAGTTAATTTGCAGAACAACTTAAGACCTGAAGATAATTAAATTTTTTACGACCTGAAGAAGAATACAAAAGTATGAATTCTTATAATAAAACTATTTCTCTTACATATAAAAAATTATATTGTAACAATATATGGTTCAGCGAGGCTAAAATTAGTTTTGCTTAATTTTCTCAAAAGTACTTCTAGGGACTTAAGTCGTTTTGCAAATTCACAATTCAATTACAGTATAATCTTTTCATTTTAAGATAAGAATTTTATTACCGCCACTGTACACAAGAGAAGCGTTGTAATTTTTATTTCAACATTTAAGTTCAAATTAAGATTTTAATATTCAACGCCAACCGCAATTCTGCTGGATTTGAACTTCCGTGTCGACATTTTTGCTACGTGCCGCTTTTATGCACAAGATGTAAATTAGCGTGAATAATATGGATGGACAGAGGAAATATGACAATGATTTCTGTTAACTTTCAGGTGAAACGTCGACACTCACATTTAAAAATTTAGTCCGAAGGGCAGAAACGCGACAGGTGCAGCCGACGTTCTTGTCGGAGGGGGTTGGGGCGGGAGACCGCTCGCTTGACATGCCCTTCACGTCCTCCCTTGGTGCGATCGTCCCCTGGGAGGAACACACGTCGACAGAGAGGACTCTCGCTTCACGTGAGGGAGTCCAGGGTTCGGTTACTGCGATGAAAAGTCCTCTCTTTGCAATCAGATATTCAATATCTGGTCCGCTTCTCTCTCACTCTGCTGAAAACATCTAAATCAAGATTACGTTCCTACTTAAGTCAGTCTTGTGGTAAGCATTCTTCAAAACCACAAATATAAAACAACAGGAAAGAGTGACAGGGAATTTGAGGAAATTTATGTGATTACGTGTAATGTCTACGTATAGCCGACAGAGACTAGGATAATGAAATTAAGATAATCAAATGCAATTTGTTGTAAGATTTAGGCCTAAGTGTGCCTATTGAATGGAATGAAATAAGCTGAGAATAACAGTTAATCCTCTAGTAGTACTAGTAGTAGTAATAATAATAACGGTGGCGTAGCGTCAATGTAAGCTAAAAAACTTAGATTCCCCAGTTAATAATAATTTCATAATAAACCTGCAGTTTATGGACAAAATTATTTATTAATTTTAATAGAATTTATATTTACGCTTTAAATATTGTGATGCGGCAGCTCAGGATGATGTGATGCAGCAGTAAACAAGAAGCCTGCACACACCAGCTTCCAAACAGACTGGTTTCTTCTGTGTAATCCACCCCACAGATTTTCCATCCCTTTCTAACTAAACTAGCCTAGTCGCAAGGCTCGCAAGAAGCTAGCTTTAACATTTAAAATAAGTAGTTTCCGAGTTATCCCTTTTCGTCAGTTGTGTTCCGTTGAAGTGTTAGTGTGAATTGTGGCTGATATAATAAATAATGAGCGAAATAACACTTCCTGATACTAATTTAATTGAATTTTTTAGGACAATTGTATTATCAAGACTGACTTACGAACAAAAAGTGTGATTTAAAAAACAAATGACCGACTCCCTTGCTGTGAATGAAGGACACAACCAAAAGACAGACGCATACTTACGTAATGATACTAATATTGTGATTTCTCTAAGTATGACAGGGAGTGAGCTGATGTTATACGTATACGTGTCTATTTGTTAAGAGATATGTGAATGCCTTATCGGTGTTACTTACGATGTTGCAACCAATCTTCGACTGCTGACTTGACATTGACTACTATTTATTTTAAGACTGTATTTTTGTAATACGTTTTCTCATATTGCATGAAAGACAACTTGAGTTAGCTTCCCCCGCTCAAAATTTCGTGCTACGCCACTGAATAATAATAATAATAATAATAATAATAATAATAATAATAATAATAATAATAATAATAATAATACGAGGAGCCTTAAGAACAATCAACCAGGTTTTTCACAACCATGAAAACCCAAAAACATACCAGGTTAATAGTACATTATGCAACGAGCCTATAATGGTAGTAATTAAGACGCGAATATGTTTGTTTATGAAACGAGCGCAAGCGAGTTCCATAATTTTCATACCAGCGTCTTAATTACCATTATAAGCAAGTTTCATACGACTTTTTATGCTCGACCATATTTCTAACTTGAAATTATTCATAAGTATTCATGTTTTAGTTATGTAACTGAGGAGCGTAACTGACCTGAATTGTGAGATGTGCGCAGACGCGAAAGTATTGATTTTTTCCGAGGCACAAATGTCATTGACCTTGATATGATCTAGAGAATAACATGAACATTAGGCTTGATATAACCTGGAAATTGATTTAGAATTGAAAAACGAGATGACAAATTGAATTTATTTGAATATTATTTTTTATTAACGCTAATTATTATAGTAACAGAACATAACCTTCTGCGACAGTATTGGATTTCCAGCCTCCGTGACTTTTCGCTAATTGTCTTTCGATTGCATATCCGAGAATAATCGATACTTGCGGTTTCATAATGGTACAATGGTGATTTCTCATTGGCTGAACAACTGAATTATAATGAATAGGTTACTTTAATGAGGTGCATTAAAGGGCTACTATCAGGTTTATAATTACTACATTTCGTCATGGTCGAGCATAAAAGCATATAAAGTTCTAGCAAGACCTGTCCTCAAGTATGGTAGTGAGGCCTGGACTGTCCGAAACTCAGATGTTCAACGCCTACCAACTGCGGAAATGAGATTTCTAAGGAAGACTGCCCGCTAGAGCTTGCTTGACCACAAAAGGAATGAACTAATTACAGAAGAATTGAAAATTACACCTATTTATGAACATCTCAACTACTATAGACAAAAATGGCTTAACCATGTCAATAAGATGGACCGTTCCAGACTCCCAAGACTAATTCTCCGCTATATACCACATGGAAGACGATCTTTGGGACGCCCCCTGAAAAGATGGACGGAGACCGTAACAGGTCACTAGGCCTAATACCTGCAAGGACGATGATAATGATAATAATACGAGTAATGTCATACAAGATGTGCGATTAGCCTATACGCGTAATTATATGAACAAATACGTAAAACGTTCCAATGGAAATATATCATATTGTCAGACGTTATGCAAGAATGATTCATAATTGAGGAAATATTCCAACAAGTTTCTGGTAAAGAAGCTATCAGATTTAGTGCAGGGCTTCTCACTGAATTCGGAAAGATGACAGAAATCTATCAAAATTGAAACTGTATTCCGTTGGCCGATTCAGAAAAGAAGTGACATTTTTTTTTAACAATTGTTCAAACTGAACAACTTTGAATTTAGAAAGCTTCTCACTATTCGTGAGCTGCCACAAGGGACAAAGAGTACTTAACCATATAAATGTTTACAAGTTCAGTGAACCATTAATTTTGTTTTGACAATGAAACTCCAAGTACATAGCTGCAAATACATTTTGTGATTGGTGGAAATATACCTAGTTTTAGAGAGGCAAGTGTTACAAAAAAGTAAAGAATGCTAATGAACTTGGTTTCATTTCGAATGTAGGTGATGCTTCAGAAGAGCAATTGATCCTTTCAATGCAGCTAAAGTTACAATCGGAGTAATAGATGTAGGTATTCCAAACCTCTTAAACACATATTTCATGACGATTAACTGTTAACTGTTGTAATATACCTGGCTGACTAGTTTCGAAGTAGTATCCTCCATTGTCCAAAGCATAGTGAAGATCCCGCTCTGTCTTCTGGTTTCCTATTGTGGTGAAGTGTGTTCATGATTGTGTCGAAAAGGGTGTGTGTTCTGCGATACCTGGTTAAGAGTAAAAGCCATATATTAAAAGCAATAAATGTGTCGTATTTTTATGGCTGAATTTTTATGTAATAACTTTAAACAATAAAATAACATAAAACTTATAAAACACGTAAAATAATCGATGACGTTTCATTGAATTCAGAGTCCAGTTTTCCTGTACTAAACTTGCAATGTTCGGTGAAGCAATTTCTCCTCTTTACAATTAAATTTTCTATAAGTATATCGAACTAATGGTAAAATTTCTTATCTCTTTTTCAAAGTCTCCTATTCTATCAACAGTAATCTCACTAGACGTTTTGATTTATCTAGAGAAAATCAAAACTCGAGTGGGATATAATTGACTATTACACGATTAGAAGAAAGTATATAAAGATTAGAAGTAACGAAGTACTCCAATACAATAAAATATTAATTGACTTACGAAAATACAACTGTCTTCAAATGTATTATTGTACCATCTCAACATTGCAAATATTACGCTAGATGTATGCTAGATGGCAGTAGTGAGCAATGCCTTCTCGTCGAGAAGTTCTCGATCTATTATACACGATGGCAATGTTACTAGTCAAGAAGGCTTTGTTGATTCGGTTTCATTTTTATTAAAATGCAACATTCCACTTCAATTATCCGAATCCCAGTAATCAACGTCACTTGACAGATGATTTTCAATAAATCTTAATATTAAACAATCTCTGATACGTGACTATCCACAATATCATATAGCAGAAGCTATAACATAACCTAACTAATATACTGTACACAAGTGATAGAAACGTTTTAATTAACGACGATGACATAAAAATAAACATGAATAATTTTAAAAGGAATAATTATTGAATGTACAATTTTCAAATTTGAATGTGGTTGGTGGTTCAATTGATGTTATATTGGACGTGTGCGTAATAGAAGTGGAACTCGTTGATTTAGGCCTACATGGTGTATTCAACTTACTCAGAATTTCCGAATGAATAATTTTAAAAGGAATAATTATTGAATGTGCAATTTTCAAATTTGAATATGGTTGGTGGTTCAATTGATGTTATATTGGACGTGTGCGTAATAGAATTGGAACTCGTTGATTTAGGACTACGTGGTGTATTCAACTTATTCAGGATTTCCGAATGGTGCTCTTCATTTATTTGTAAATCGGATTTCAGAAGATGCCTAGGTATGATCAGTGATTTTTATTAATTCTTGTTCTTGAATGCCAATGCGAGTCATATTTGAAACTGCTGTGCATCGACTGGAGTGGTTTGTAATTTTATATATATATATATATATATATATATATATATATATATTTTGACGTCCAGACCAGCGCAGTTTCAAATGTTGGCAGACAAAGAAACAAATGCTAGGGACGCGATAAAATTAAACAAATGCTAGGGACGCGATAAAATTGTGCGATAAGCAGCCATGATTGGTTGAAATATGTCCTTTCGTACCGTTTTAGTGGTCAAAAGTAGTATGACGTAGTAAGAGTGTAATAGTCTTATGTAATTTGTTATAGGCCTACTGTCAAGTTTAAATTCCTTTGTAAGTTACTGCTAGATAAACTCTTTGTCAAAGTAGATCTTGCACATGTATAATCTTATTTTATGATTTCTCTGCCTTTATTCTTCGTATGGCATAAGTCCCTCCGGAATTTCCACACTTTGCAGGACAATTCATAAATATCCAAATTAATGGAGGTGGCGACAGACTGTGGCTTTAAAACATCAAGACTTGTTGACAATTCACTGCTAGTGCCGAGTGGCTGCTCTTCTAGTTTGGTGGTTATGGATTCATTCTTTAGAATAGGTGGTCTTCCTCGGTTTAGGTCTCAATCACTCAATCATTTACACCAGTTTGATGCCGTCCTACCACTAACCACCCGTTCACCTTCCATTTCGTGATCCTTTGCGCGAAAAGGGACTAAGGCCATGAAAGAAAATTTTACAGGAGAACAAAATAACGAATTTGCGGTATAAAAACTGCATTTCTATGTTTTCACATCTTGCGCTACCTGTAAGAGCTTTTTTTACATACTAAACTAGGACGTAGTTTTACACAGTGCTTCTTAAATACCTAAATCTTTCTTATACTTGCTAAGAAAACAAGTGAAAACTTTAATAATTGTATTTTTCTCGAAAAGTACATAATGTAATATTAACATTCAATAAGTAATGCATTAAAAACTATAGCACCTAGAACCATGAATTTTTTTAAATGCTCAGTATTTCATCCTCTTTTTGAAACCACAAAAAACAAAAATATAAAAAATCAGACTTTAGGTCCCATTTCCTGCAACTAGTCTCTTTAACTGCTGATTTTGCAGTTATGCGTTATTTTTTTTTTCAAAAGAAACGCAGAAGTATTCGAATTACTCCGCACAATCACAATATGAAACTGATATACACACACACACACACACACATACATATACAGGGTGTTTAAAAATACGGGCATAATTTCAGGTATGTATTTCCCACATGTAGACAATCAAAATAGTTCATTACAACATGTGTCCGGAAATGCTTCATTTCCGAGTTATGGCCTTCACAACATTGAAAATCACCGGAACGTTTTTCTTTCCGCAGGTCGTTGTCATTACAGAAGATGTTCAAAATGTCCACCTCCTGCTTGAATACAGACCTCACATCGATGTCTCATTGACCTGCGAACACGATCCCAAACTCCAGGAGTATTGCGTATGTCCTCAGAACATGCCACAATTCGATTCCGAAGGGATTCCAAATCAGGCACCGGAGACGAATAAACCAATGATTTTAAATGGCCCCACAAGTAGAAATCGAGAGGGTTCAGATCAGGTGAGCGTGGAGGCCAAGCAATTGGGCCACCTCTACCTATCCATCGATCAGGAAACCTTCGATCCAAGTACCGGCGAGCCTTACGACTGAAGTGTGCAGGAGCGCCATCATGCAAGAAGTGAATGTGTTGGCGATTGATCAGTGGAGTGTCTTCTAAAACATGAGGTATGGTGTTTTCCAGGCAGTTTGTGTACGCCTGCTCCGTAAGTCTGTTTACAAGTACATGGGGTCCAACTAGTCGATCACCAATGATACCGGCCCACATGTTGAGGGAGAACCGCACCTGGTGATGAGCTGGGACAGTTGCACGTGGGTTTTCATACGCCCATACATGCTGATTGTGGAAATTTGTTATGCCATCTCGTGTGAACTGTGCTTCATCTGTAAATAATACTAAGGCAGGAAAGTTCGGATTTACACCACACTGCTGCAAGAACCACTGACAGAACCTAACTCGTGCAGGGTAATCTGCTGGTGACAGGGCCTGTACACGTTACAAATGATAAGGATACAATTGATACTCTCTCAACAGTCTCCAGACAGTCGTATGAGGAACATTGACTTGCAACGCTACCCTTCGTGTGCTGATAGGAGTCATGTTCACAGCCTCCAGAATCTCCTCCTGTACTTCTGGAGTTGTAGATCTTGGTCGTCCCCTTCCCAAACCAGGAGAGTTAAATTTTCCATACTCGCACAGACTGTAATAGAGACGTACATATGTCTTCCGATCTGGACATTGTCGCTGTGGGTACCTCTCCTGGTACAAACGACGAGCCAGCGCAGCATTGCCGTCCGCCTTACCGTACATGAAGTGTATCTCTGCCAGCTCTTGATTTGAATACATGTCGCACAGTCTAACGCCTACACAACACTGAATGTAACCTTCGCCTCGGAATGAATTGTCAGAGTGCCCTCTTAATGTCTCCTTTGACGGCAACGACCTGCGGAAAGAAAAACGTTCCGGTGAATTTCAATGTTGTGAAGGCCATAACTCGGAAATGAAGCATTTCCGGACACATGTTGTAATGAACTATTTTGATTGTCTACATGTGGGAAATACATACCTGAAATTATGCCCCGTATTTTTGAAACACCCTGTGTATATATATATATATATATATATATATATATATATATATATATATATATATATAACTATTGCAATTAATTATTACAGACACACAATTATGACACAAGACGAAATATTAATTCAACATTAGTAGAACCTAAATGCCTCGCATCTGCTGGTCTAAAGCATAACATAAATTTTGGCCCTCGGTTGTACAATGCTTTAACTAAATTACACCCAGAACTTCTAACATGTAACCCACTAACATATAACAAGAAAATTAGAAACGTGTTAATATCTTCAATTTGATTAAATAAATTTATATCCTATGTGTATGAATTAATCATCCTATATTATATTTGTATTCTATAATTCTGAAATATATATTAGTCCTACTTTTCACGTGCGATATTATTCTTCTCTAGTGTTAATATTATATTATATAATTCCATTGCCGCTGTAATTATATTTTAGTTCCTATTTTATCTCACTTATTATTATTATTATTATTATTATTATTATTATTATTATTATTTTAATATTATATCTGAACTGCGACCGAGCACGAGCGCTGCTCATTCGGTCTCAAATTTTGTTAACACTACTGTATCTTCTTTTTATGTTGCTTGTATTATTTTATTTGTATTTCTCTTTGTTTGTTTTGTAATTATATTTCTTTATTCCGTATATTTGAATTTAAATAAATAAATAAATAAATAAATAAATAAGTAATATTCTGTTCTTAAAAAAAATTGCTTCTTAAAATGTGTTTCAAAACTATACTAACAGCAGATGTATAAAAATCGATCGTTGCCTCGCAACTCAAGGACAAATGAATACAACATTCATAGGAGAATGCTTTTGAGACGACTTAGTACTTTAAAATTTGTTCAGAAATAAATAAAATTAGAAATAGACGTAGGCTACAAAGACACACATGAATATTTAAACTGGGAACAAAATATTTAAAATAATTTAATTAATTTTTAATCTTCCTCAACTTGGTGAGGTTGCCAAAGACAAAGAGTGTTAAACAGTAAAGACTCTGAAGAAATTAGAGCACTTTATTATACAAGCAGAACAATCCACCATGTTGAATCCCACAGTCAAGGCGACATGACAATTTAAATATGAGATCATGGGTAAGGATGAGATTACTCTATTGTATGCAAGTTTAAGGTAGCGAAACATTAAGTTTTCATTGTATTTACATACTTACGCATTAATTACGTAATATATTCATACAGGAAAGAATAATGATAGTTACTCTGTTATTTTTTCTGGACAGAAAATACTGTATATGATTCTTATAGATATTTGTGGGCTGAATTCAGATCTATTCTTCAATTTTTTCTATCACAGATAGTTTTTTACTCATTCAATTAAGAGTTTTTGTTATTTCGGAGGTTGTCAGTAGGAATTATAGCAAATAAAAAGGGGTTAATATTTAATTTTAATTGTATCGTGTTAATAGGAACAATAACATTAATATTTTACATAAAAATTCGCTCCGGCGCCGGGGATCGAACCCGGGCCCTTGGTTATATGTACCAAGCGCTCTGACCACTGAGCTACGCCGAATTCAATCCAGAGCACCGAATCGAACCTTCCTCCTTCGATGTTTCCCTTTGTGGCCTGACTACAAGTTAGGCATATATATGAGCCGTTGAGAGCAGAAGTGGTGTAAGTCAAAAATGGGTAATGAAGGTTAAAGTAAAGATTCTGTAAAATACAGCGCAAAGTAGCAATTAATATCCAATTTATTTAAACTATTTGTAGTCAGTGTATACCACGAAGGACATATTAATTGCTACTTTGCACTGTATTTTACAGAATTTTTACTTTAAACCTCATTATCCCACTTTTGACTTACACCACTTTTGCTCTGAACGGCTCATATGTTGACGTGTATCCAATGTCAACTGCCATTATACTATGAGCGCACTCAGCTGAGTGACTTGTTGGCCGGGAATCCGCAGTTATTATGCACTGCTAGCTGAGAGAATATTATAGATATAATTATTAATTTGTCCTACAGAATTTATCTGTAATATTGACACTTAATATTTTAGGTTATCTGGATTAAATTCGGCGTAGCTCAGTGGTCAGAGCGCTTGGTACGTAGAATTAAGGACCCGGGTTCGATCCCCGGCAATGGAGCAAATTTTTCTCCTAAAATATTAAGTGTCAATATTAGCCTACAGATAAATTTTGTAGGACAAATTAATATATATATATTTTATATAGATATTGTTTTAATATTTTATATATATATATATATATATAAAATATTAAAACAATATCTTTATCTTTGCAATGTAAATATAATTCAAAACTTTATTTTGCGGAGAAATAGTCCAAGAAAGAAAATAATGCGTTTGAAATATTTATATTCAGTGTTCATTAGGGGAACCAGTGTTGCCAATACCTAATATGAATGAGTACAAAAACTGTTTAACCGACATAACTTATCAAAAATGTTAGAAAAACTGCATTAGAGCGCCAATAAGGACGCTGAAATCGCTATCCAATATATAAGCGTTTTATTCACTATAATTAGAATCCCTTAATGACCACTGAAATCAAACATAGAATCCATATTTATTTCCATGAATTAGGCCTACCTCTCCGTAAATAACATTTTGAATTATTATTAAACTTTACAAAGGTAATTATTTGTTGTTGGCATCCAGCCGGATGGTCTATGGCGAGTCCTTGGCATCAACCCCTTTGATTTGATTACCCCCCTTTGATTTGATTACCTGGTTGGGTTTTTCCGAGGTTTTCCCCAACCAAAAGGCAAATGCCGGGCAATATTTTGGCGAATCCTCGGACCTCACCTCATCTCACTACATCTCGCCAAAATATTGTAAAAAATTGCACAAAATTGTAAAAATTGTAGAAAATTACTAAATTGTGAAACTATAAAAATCTGTAAAAATTGTAATTGTAATATTGAAAAATTTTGACTTGTTCCACACCTTAAAGCTTCATTGCTCATGTCAGATCTATGGAATAAAATAAATAAATGAAATGAAAAAAGTCCCTTCGTCTCGAATTTATGAGTAATTTCTTTCTTCTTTATTTGTCAGCAAGAAAACAATAGACCTTGTAGACTCAATGCCTTATTTGTGCAATTTGGAGACGCATAACCAGCCATTGCATAAAATTAATAATATAGTTTAAAGGTAAAATGCATCCACATGTCAGATCTTTGACTTCCCGTGCAACTGATGTCACTCGTTTGAGATTCAAGATGGCGGATTTTTAAGCTACGGATATATAGAGTGTTTTAGAAGAAACAATGACGTAATATCAAAGATAAAATGATATTTTGTCATACCAATTCAGCGGTGAGATAATTTCAGAGATAGGAAAAGGAAGATAAATATTATAATTTAAGAATGAAGAATAATAATATAATAAATAAGGTACCTATTAAATTTTTCGAACAGTTACATTGTTCCCTCAGTGATTGACATAATTGTATACGGCGCGAGATTTTGTAACACTGTTCTGGTTTTATTCTCTATCACGCCATGATTGTTATTCCGATATGTAGTGGAAGCCAAATGCAATTTTAGCAGTAGCTGCTCTTGCGTCTAGTTTTTATGGAGTGTGACTGTACAGTGATTGAATTAAGTTTCCAAAGTGCCAAAAATTACATTTTCCTAGGAGTGAGAGAGGGCGCATTGTTGTCGAAAAGGCTAAAAGCACATCAGCATCACACGTCCGTCATCAAAAGGCTGTTTTATAAAGGATGTTGCCTCCACTACTTCAAATATGATAAAATAAGTGAGAAATTCGATTTCCCCGCCCACACCCCGTTCTCTCCCCTTTGCTACGGGTGCGAGCGGCAAATTGTGTCAAAACGTCGCTAGAAGCATAGTGTTGTACCGGTCGCAGTGTATTTTTTAGGTACAACACCATCAAACAGCATTTCAGCAACGGCATCCCGACTCTTCCAGGAGTTCCGCTACTCGACGCTAGTCAGGTGCACTTTCTGCCTTCCAGTGGTTTTGTGTTCTTGCTGGGTGAAATAGATGAAAGTGAAGAACAATAAAGATTTCACAAAGAACATTTATGATCTGATTGAATTTGTAATAGAGAAACTAATAAGTGATGAGAATTTAACCTGCCAATATTTAGACCTATGCTGTCCATATAGGCCTACTGTATTATGAAAAATCACCTTTACTTTTTAACTTCGCTCTAGAATATGCCATTAGGAAAGTTCAGTATAACACAGAGGGGTTGGAATTGAACGGGTTACATCAGCTTCTTGTCTATGCGGATGACGTGAATATGTTAGGAGAAAATCCACAAACAATTAGGGAAAATGTGGAAATTCTGCTTGAAGCAAGTAGAGAGATAGGATTGGAAGTAAATCCCGAAAAGACGAAGTATATGATTATGTCGCGTGATCAGAATATTGTACGAAAAGGAACTATAAAAGTTGGAGATTTATCCTTCGAAGAGGTGGAAAAATTCAAATATCTTGGAGTAACAGTAACAAATATAAATGACACTCGGGAGGAAATTAAACGCAGAATAAATATGGGAAATGCTTGTTATTATTCGGTTGAGAAGCTTTTGTCATCTAGTCTGCTGTCAAAAAATCTGAAAGTTAGAATTTATAAAACAGTTATATTACCGGTTGTTCTGTATGGCTGTGAAACTTGGACTCTCACTTTGAGAGAGGAACAGAGATTAAGGGTTTTTGAGTATAAGGTTCTTAGGAAAATATTTGGGGCTAAGAGGGATGAAGTTACAGGAGAATGGAGAAAGTTACACAACGCAGAGCTGCACATAATTAGGAGCATTAAATCCAGACGTTTGAGATGGGCAGGGCATGTAGCACGTATGGGCGAATCCAGAAATGCATATAGAGTGTTAGTTGGGAGGCCAGAGGGGAAAAGACCTTTAGGGAGGCCGAGACGTAGATGGGATATTATATTATTAAAATGGATTTGAGGGAGGTGGAATATGATGGTAGAGACTGGATTGATCTTGCTCAGGATAGGGATCAATGGCGGGCTTGTGTGAGGGCGGCAATGAACCTCCGGGTTCCTTAAAAGCCAGTAAGTAAGTAAGTATTATGAAAAAGTAGTGCTACCGGTACTCTTTAGAACATCTCTTACTTATGTATGAGAGCAGAATATATCTTGATCATAATTTTCAACTACTCATAGTTTAATATAATATAATGCTATTTTTTTATAGTTCAGTCTAATTGACATATCACAGTTTAAAATCAATAACACTTACAGATGTAAATGATCATTGCATATTATGAAATTGAAATGCAAACGTTTTCGCCCTTAGGCATCATCAGGCATTTGACTCACAATATCTTATACTATTTTTCATATCTTTATATTGACTTTTGCATTAAAACAATTTGTAGGGCTGGGTTTATCTGTAACGAGATATAAATTATCAGAATGTGTTTGTATTGATTTTTGCATTAAAACAATTTGTAGGGCTGGGTTTATCTGTAACGAGATATAAATTATCAGAATGTGTGTGTATTGACTTTTGCATTAAAACAATTTGTAGGGCTGGGTTTATCTGTAACGAGATATAAATTATCAGAATGTGTGTGTATTGATTTTTGCATTAAAACAATTTGTAGGGCTGGGTTTATCTGTAACGAGATATAAATTATCAGAATGTGTGTGTATTGACTTTTGCATTAAAACAATTTGTAGGGCTGGGTTTATCTGTAACGAGATATAAATTATCAGAATGTGTGTGTATTGACTTTTGCATTAAAACAATTTGTAGGGCTGGGTTTATCTGTAACGAGATATAAATTATCAGAATGTGTGTGTATTGATTTTTGCATTAAAACAATTTGTAGGGCTGGGTTTATCTGTAACGAGATATAAATTATCAGAATGTGTGTGTAAGGACTTTTGCATTAAAACAATTTGTAGGGCTGGGTTTATCTGTAACGAGATATAAATTATCAGAATGTGTGTTTATTGATTTTTGCATTAAAACAATTTGTAGGGCTGGGTTTATCTGTAACGAGATATAAATTATCAGAATGTGTGTGTATTGACTTTTGCATTAAAACAATTTGTAGGGCTGGGTTTATCTGTAACGAGATATAAATTATCAGAATGTGTGTGTATTGATTTTTGCATTAAAACAATTTGTAGGGCTGGGTTTATCTGTAACGAGATATAAATTATCAGAATGTGTGTGTATTGACTTTTGCATTAAAACAATTTGTAGGGCTGGGTTTATCTGTAACGAGATATAAATTATCAGAATGTGTTTGTATTGATTTTTGCATTAAAACAATTTGTAGGGCTGGGTTTATCTGTAACGAGATATAAATTATCAGAATGTGTGTGTATTGACGTTTGCATTAAAACAATTTGTAGGGCTGGGTTTATCTGTAACGAGATATAAATTATCAGAATGTGTTTGTATTGATTTTTGCATTAAAACAATTTGTAGGGCTGGGTTTATCTGTAACGAGATATAAATTATCAGAATGTGTGTGTATTGACTTTTGCATTAAAACAATTTGTAGGGCTGTGTTTATCTGTAACGAGATATAAATTATCAGAATGTGTTTGTATTGATTTTTGCATTAAAACAATTTGTAGGGCTGGGTTTATCTGTAACGAGATATAAATTATCAGAATGTGTGTGTATTGACTTTTGCATGAAAACAATTTGTAGGGCTGGGTTTATCTGTAACGAGATATAAATTATCAGAATGTGTTTGTATTGATTTTTGCATTAAAACAATTTGTAGGGCTGGGTTTATCTGTAACGAGATATAAATTATCAGAATGTGTGTATTGACTTTTGCATTAAAACAATTTGTAGGGCTGGGTTTATCTGTAACGAGATATAAATTATCAGAATGTGTGTGTATTGACTTTTGCATTAAAACAATTTGTAGGGCTGGGTTTATCTGTAACGAGATATAAATTATCAGAATGTGTTTGTATTGATTTTTGCATTAAAACAATTTGTAGGGCTGGGTTTATCTGTAACGAGATATAAATTATCAGAATGTGTGTGTATTGACTTTTGCATTAAAACAATTTGTAGGGCTGGGTTTATCTGTAACGAGATATAAATTATCAGAATGTGTGTACTTTGCATTAAAACAATAGCATTATATTATATTGCATTACATTGACTATAGGAATATTTCTATCACTATGCTTTCTAAGATACTCAAAGTTTGTTCAGAGACACAAAGATCAGAATTGATAAAGGAAAGACAATTAGTAGCACTAAAAGTAGGAGGAGTTACGAATTATTGCCATCGACATTAAACTATTTTTATCAACGATTTCGCTAGCAAATAATGAATAATTTTACTTAATATTTTAGGAGAAAAATTCGCTCCGGCGCCGGGGATCGAACCCGGGTTCTTGGTTCTACGTACCAAGCGCTCTGACCACTGACCTACGCCGAATTCAATCCACAGCACCGGATCGAATTCTCCTCCTTCGAAGTTTCCCTTTGTGGCCTGACTCCAAGTTAGGCATATACGAGTATATGTTGACGTGTATCCAATGTAACTGCCATTCTTACTAGGAGCGCACTCAGCTGAGTGACTTGTTGGCCGGGAATCCGCAGTTATTATACACTGCTAGCTGAGAGAATTCTGAGTAAAATTTTGGAAATATTCAACATTTTTTTGCTCCATTTCTGTATCTTATACAATAATGAGAATTGATATATGTAAAACACCGTCCTTCTGCTATATGAAAAAAAATATTTTTACGATTAAAAAAATATATTTATTTATTTTTTTCAAAATTCAAAAACGCTGGCAGTTCACTGTGCAATGATGAAGCGTTTCCCTCATAACTCATAAAATTGTTAACTTTTTCATGTTCTCTCTCTTTTATTTTATAGCTGAAACTCATGTTTACAATATCATGCTCTTTCAACTACATTCCTTAATAACTATTTTTTTTTAAATTTTGTGTTAGAAGGAAATACTGACATTTGACCATTTTTAAAATGAATTTATTATTTTTTTTGAGACAATCTATCAAAGGTGATTTTGTATCATATTGTGGATATGACATGCATAAATACACATAAAAATTTCGTCACAGAATGTTGGATAGTTTTTCAGTTATGAGGGAAACGCTTCATCACTGCACAGTGAACTGCCAGCGTTTTTGAATTTTGAAAAAAAAAATATATATATATATATATTTTTTTTTTAATCGTAAAAATATTTTTTTCATATAGCAGAAGGACGGTGTTTTACATATATCAATTCTCATTATTGTACAAGATACAGAAATGGAGCAAAAAAGGTTGAATATTTCCAAAATTTTACTGCTGTAAGCTGTACCTAACTCCTTAATTCGGGTGTTGGTACCGAGTTAATTAATACATATCTTGTATAGATGAATTTACTCTAGATATTGAATCGACTATCACAGTTCTGCATTATTTAACTTTCTTTCTGATGAGAATTTTCGTGCTGAATTCGAAAATAGCCTCTAAATTGTGCTATTACATAAGAATTTTTTGGAAACAAACAGAAAGAAAATTAAATTGTATTAGAAAATACGATAAATGACTAAAATATCAATATTATTATTTTATAATCGAGGAAGCTCCCACGAAATTTACCGAACCCGGTACTTGAACTCGAGATCTCCCGAACACATAAGTCTAGTATTTTACTACTGAGCCAATTCTCTTATAATTGGTCTATTATTATTTTGGAATAATAAAATCGTATTAAAATTTAGAATGGTTGTGAATTCCAGAAGAGAAACATGTCAGTCGTTGGCGACAAGCAATTTTATTCATTTGACAGGAGTTTACGTAAAAGTAACGTTGTATTAGTCACATAATATGTAGGCTTAGATTTACAAGGAGGAGAATATGTCTTTTATATGAATCGTTTATTTATTTTTAGAAGAATAGGGAGTATATTTCCATGGTGTAATATTAGTGATTACTTATTAATAAGGTCTGGGAAATAATAATCGAGCATTCATCGCTTTAGAAATAGAAAATCTTTAATTGCCCTGATAGGAAAGCAAACAGCAAATTGCGTCTGTAAGGCGATCAGGTATCAGTGAACGGGCATCGGGCTGGCATCTAAACGCCAAGAAACAAAACAGGCAGCTCTTTATAATGCAAACTGATTGTGATGCTCGATAATTAATCGGCATACATTTCATTGTATGTCAGTGGGTAATTATCTGGTACAGCGTCCAATCAACGCTTCCCGTGTACACACAACTCCGCACAGATTTCACAATGGGGCCTGATCGATGCAGAGGAAATTACAGCCAATCAGCAACAACGTCATGGGTGGCAACAGTCTGTCCGACGGTCAGCATTGTCTGACTGGACCGAGCAAACGACTTCATGTCTTTGCATGTAACTTATTATTTTTAATTTACTCATAACATATTCACATAAACATATAGTGTAAGACAAGGCTGTAGTATGCCACTGACTGTGTTTAATTTATATTTGGCGAAATTTTACGATATTCGAAACTATTTTAAAAATTTATTAATGAATACAAATTTGTTCTGGCACCGGGGATCGAACCCAGAACCCTCAGCTGATGATAGTAAGAAATACTGTATCATATCGTCGTTGTTCCTGCAATAACTCCTATGTGCAAAATATAAAATTTCTCAGTAGGAAGAGAAAACGCATTCATTCATCCTATGACAGCCGTATATAGGAGATTGTGCTTTCATACATTTTCGAAACAAAGAAATATAGCCTAATTACATATAGGAGATTTTATTTTTTGCTGTATCACTTTTTAAGTTATGTAATAGAGCAAAAATCTGAAAATCGATAAATATGTCACATAGGAGTTATTGCAGGAACAACGACGATATTTGAGATTTGCTCCAGTAACATCTTGTGAAACGAATTTCTTTTGACAAAATGAAAATGTTCATTGTTATTTAATGAGGCTAGAATAATTATTGTTTACATTGCATGTTATTTTTATATGTATGAGTAAATTATTTTAGATTGGGAGTTACGAAGTTTATAATTACAAATTATTGTTTTTTATATTATTCTTTTATTATTTTCTTGTTGTAAGGCCGTGGACGATTGAAATACATGTTTGGTTACCACCCGGCTATACATGTTTGTCGTTCTGGTTCATTGACATTGAGAGCTGCGCTACTACATTTCATTCGGTAGAGATATAGTCCAAGCTCTCACAACTTAACAGTTTCGGTACCAACTTCCTACTTCTGCTGCTGACGAGGTTTCACAACTGAAAAGTGGCTTATAAAGCTGTTGTTATTTCTCACTTCATCTTGATGAATGTACAGATTTGACTGATAAGCGCTTATAGCAATATAACGATCTTCAGTGACTTTTTAGTTTTAATTTACTCATAACATACGCACATACACATATAACTTAGGTGTAAAAGAAGACTACAGCATACCACTCACTGTGTTTAATTTATATTTGGCGAAATTTTACGATATTCGAAACAATTTTAAAAATTTATTAATGGATACAAATTCGTTCTGGCATCGGGGATCGAACCCAGAACCCTAAACTGATGATAGTAAGAAATACTGTATCATATCGTCGTTGTTCTTGCAATAACTCCTATGTGCAAAATATAAAATTTTTCAGTAGGAAGAGAAAACGCATTCATTCATCCTATGGCAGCCGTACCTAGGAGACTGTGAATTCTTACATTTTCGAAACAAAGAAATATAGCCTAATTACATATAGGAGATTTTATTATTTGCTGTATCACTTTTTAAGTTATGTAATAGAGCAAAAATCTGAAAATCGATAAATATGTCACATAGGAGTTATTGCAGGAACAACGACGATATTTCAGATTTGCTCCAGTAACATCTTGTGATACGAATTTCTTTTGACAAAAATGAAAATGTTCATTGTTATTTGTTATAAAGAGGCTAGAATCATAATTGTTTACATTGTATGTTATTTTTATATAATAATAATAATAATAATAATAATAATAATAATAATAATAATAATAATAATAATAATAATGGCTTTATTTAACCTGGCAGAGTTAAGGCCGTAAGGCCTTCTCTTACACTCAACCAAGATTAAAACTTGCTTACATAGTTGAACATAAAACTGGATCGGAATTAAGTAATTACATACTGATACAATTTAGGTACATAATGAGATCAAAAGAGGTAGTTATATAAAAATTTACCTCATAAAAAATAAACATAGTGGAATACATATTAATGTTGTTAGAATCAAATACGAATCACATAAAAACAGAAGCCGATAATTCAATAAAAAAATGTACACAGTAAAAATAAAAATAAACACATTAGTATACATATTAGTATTAGAGTAAAATTAAGTAGGATTTACATAATTAAACCAGAAACTGACAATTGAGTAAAATGTACACAAAAATAGATCAATAATAAAAAAACAACGCAATGGGATATGTACGAGTAAATTATTTTAGATTGGGAGTTACGAAGTTTATAATTACAATTTTTTTCATGTTATTCGTTTATTATTTTCTTGTTCTAAGGCCGTGGACGATTGGAGTACATGTTTGATTACCACCCGGCTGTACATGTTTGTCATTCTGGTTCATTGACATTGAGAGCTGCGCTACTACATTTCATTCGGTAGAGATATAGTGTCCACACCTAACGGTCAGCGCGTCGGCCGCGAAACCAGGTGGCCCGGGTTCGAATCCCGGTCGGGGCAAGTTACCTGGTTGAGGTTTTTTCCGGGGTTTTCCCTCAACCCAATACGAGCAAATGCTGGACCCCGGACTCATTTCACCGGCATTATCACCTTCATTTCATTCAGGCGCTAAATAACCTAGACGTTGATACAGCGTCGTAAAATAACCCCCAAAAAATTAAAAATTAAAGAGATATAGTCCAAGCTTTCACAACTTAATAGTTTCGGTACGAACTTCCTAGCTCTGCTGCTGACGAGGTTTCACAACTGAAAAGTGGTTCATAAAGCTGTTGTTATTTTATATTTATGTTGTTCACTAAAGTCTTTAAATAAAAAGGTAAACAAATTAATAAAGGAGTAGGAAAAATAATTCAACTAAGAAAACTACCACTTATAACAGCCGTATTAATGAACCTAATGTCTCCTTAATCATATTAAATCTATATTCACCTAATTATATTAAATATACTCAATATATTAAAATCACCACACAAGTTCATCTTGATGAATGTATAGATTTTACTGAAAAGCGCAACTAGCAATATTTGTAAAAACGATCTTCAGTGACTTTTTAGTGAATGAGGAACTATGGAAAATTATTCCATTGAAGGGACTTGCAACAGGACAGGATATTTATTCCGAGTTCAAGAACTTCACCACATTTGAAAATGTCCCATTCAGCAAGCTTGCAGGTAGGGTTGCCAACTTTTTTTGAAGAAAATACGGGAGACTAAGGATTCGGCAGAATTTCACATAGAAAAATGACAAATAATTTCATTCAATTATTAATAGCATTTCGAGACAGGTTCTGCCTCGCGTGTGAAAACACTCTCTCTCTGTGAAAGTTAATGAAGTCTGTATATTTTGTAGCCTATATGGTTTGACGTTAACTTCTGAGACCCTATCTGTCACATGTGTTACTGTAATTAAATGGATTTTTTTTATTCGTTACTTATTTTTCAGTCGATTTTTTATCAACGTTGTACCAATTGTGCGGTTATTTACCGTTTGTGTGACGTTGGTGATAACAGTGAGGTGAAGATTTGCCATGGGATTTCCTGATATTTGCTTTGCAGTTAGGAAAAACGTTGAGAAAAGTCTAACCATATAGAGTGATCGGGGGGAGATAACTATCGGGGAAAGATGCTTATTTCTTTGTAGTTTCACATTCTTCCAAGAGAGAACGCCATGATCACTGAGATAGTTGAATGTCTGTAGAGTGGAAGCTAACTCATTTTGCCACGTGTTCTTGTTGTGAGAAGAAGAAATGCAAGAAAACAGCTCATTTTTCTGCTATAAAAGAATTGCAAAGATATGTTAAAATTTTAACACATCCTTGAATTCGTAATAACTGTCAAACCTTTGTAATGGATATTGTAGTAAGGTTCTAAAGTTTGTTTTGTTAACAACCAACGACCTTGTTCCGCCATCTTAGGTTGCGTCACAGCACTAGGAATCTTACCCCGATACTTGGGGAAGATGATCACTTTTTTCGGGGTAAGTTGGCAACTTGTTTCAAGAGTTTTATTTTTGTTTTATTGCAGGCAATGTGTAAACATTACATACGATTCTCTGATAGAAGTCAGTGGATTGAGGACAGTCTTCAACTCGCGATGGAACATGTTAGAACAGAGGGTATGAACTGTTTTAGAGCATCGCAAGCATACGGGATTTCTTACCGTATCCTCAAACGTCGACTAAAAAAGAATGGTGACAAAAATGTACTGGATTGAATTCATTGTGTGCAAGAAGTGATTTCACGAGTCTTGCACACGACAATAAAATGTGTGCAATGACTGTGTTGCTAAGTAGTGATAAACGAGTGAAAAAGTGTCCATGAGCTTTAAATTACTGTAAGTCAATTTTGTTATATACGTGTATCTTTTTTTTTTATTGGGTTATTTTACGACGCTGCATCAACATCTAGGTTATTTAGCGTCTGAATGATATGAAGGTAATAATGCTGGTGAAATGAGACCGGGGTCCAACACCGAAAGTTACTCAGCATTTGCTCGTACTGGGTTGAGAGAAAACCCCTGAAAAAACCTCAACCAGGTAACTTGCCCCAACCGGGATTCGAACCCGGGCCACCTGGTTTCGCGGCCAGACGCGCTGACCGTTACTCCACAGGTGTGGACTATACGTGTATCAAACCAAGTTCAGGTAAAGTACATATGTCAGTAAATGTGTTAATTGCATTTGCCATCTTACCCGACTATCGGGGAAAGATGCCTACAGTGCAGGCAAGAAGAAAACCTGTATCTATATACAACAATAATTAATTTTTTCTGTTTTGTACCAAATTCAAATTTTAAAAAAGTAAAAAAATTTCAAACTTCAAATTTATTCATAATTCAAAATTCAAAACCAAAAATATAGTTTCAAAATACCTTCCAGACTTTAATATTTCAATATGAAATTCAAAACTAAATGAACAGTATCTTGAATTTTCAATCAAAGAAGTCAGGCATCTTCCCCCGATCCACTCTATTAATTTGATTTACTCTAAATTTAAATTTTACTTAAGACTCGAAGTACAATGAGTGACTTCAAAAGCTGCTGTTGCAATTAATCTTTATAGAATTCACAGTTTTAGACGCCTGTACAAAACTGTACATCAGCGTTCCCAATTCTATAGCTGTCTACCTTCAAAATAAAGGGAGAATTCCAGTTCCTGTTGAGCTACTGTTTCCGTTTGTAGAGAATTTGCGACTTCTTAGTGCGAGGAACAAAGAGGCAAGTCATTTAAAGCGTTTGTCAAAACGCAAACGCAATCACAATAAAAGTTGGCACAAGTGACTTCAAACAGCGCGGAGGTGCGATACAATTAAGACGAGGCGCGTTGTAAATAATCACGGGGGCGCTTTCATAAGACCTGCCTCGCTCCCGGTCATTACCGACTCACGACTTATAAAGCCACTCAATTAGAAAGCTTTTAGAAAGCAAGATCGATATTGCTATGCTGCAAGTGTTCCCATGGAAACAGGAACCTAACACTCTTTACAGAAACCAGAAGTGCAGGCGAGATTTTCGTTCCTCTGGTTGTGGGTTCCGATAAACTGCACTCGTCTCTAAAATAATGACACTTTCTGTGTTTACAATGCACACGAACATGGATCTGCTTATTACTGTTTTTTTTTTAGTCAACCGTTCGAAGACAGATTTGAACCTCATAAGTGACATAATTAAGATACCACTTATGAGACAACTAAGCCAGGAGATAGTGGAGTAAGGTGGTCAATTCCTTTCCCAATCTATTGTATACATCGCTGCTAGTAACATATTACACTAATTAGACGTAAGGTGTATACAAACAATTATTGTTCTTTCTCTGATACATCTTCAAGTGAGATGTAGGTACATATAGGTCTCGCAAGCAGAAGTACCGACGACAGGAATGCGAACGAAACAATTCGATAAGGAAGAGCAGGCGACAGGAAAGGTCACGAGATAACTTGAATGATATTCAAGAGTACAGTCGAAAGAGAAACGACATTGATAGAATCAGTCTTGCATCGTGATAGTTACATTACGGTTTTAGTTTCAGTTCCACTGCATGTGAATACGTGTCTTGTTGCAAGGGCGTTTATTATATTATGTAGTGATGAGCGTTCATCGGCCCGTACCTCTCGCTCCCTCGGCGTGCCTACATACACACGTCAAAACAGACAGTAACGCCACTACTGTTTTTCGGTAATTGTTCCTTGCTCGAGCTATATCAGCCAGAAGTTCAATGGTTGTCAGCATGTTGTCTCATTTTATCCATTTCATCTCCGGTGGAGATAGATAGATAGATAGATAGATAGATAGATAGATAGATAGATAGATAGATAGATAGATAGATAGATAGATAGATAGATAGATAGATAGATAGATAGATAGATAGATAGATAGATAGATAGATAGATAGATAGATAGATAGATAGATAGATAGATAGATAGATAGATAGATAGATAGATAGATAGATAGATAGATAGATAGATAGATAGATAGATAGATAGATAGATAGATAGATAGATAGATAGATAGATAGATAGATAGATAGATAGATAGATAGATAGATAGATAGATAGATAGATAGATAGATAGATAGATAGATAGATAGATAGATAGATAGATAGATAGATAGATAGATCGGTGGGTGGGTGGGTGGGTGGGTGGGTGGGTGGGTAGGTAGGTAGGTAGATAGATAGATAGATAGATAGATAGATAGATAGATAGATAGATAGATAGATAGATAGATAGATAGATAGATAGATAGATAGATAGATAGATAGATAGATAGATAGATAGATAGATAGATAGATAGATAGATAGATAGATAGATAGATAGATAGATAGATAGATAGACGGACATTAAGACAGACAGACAGACAGATAGGTAGGTAGGTAGGTAGTCAGAGAGAACAGGCAGACAGCATTCTTCACCGTACCATGAATTTATGATATGCAGTATTATCAACTCCATTCTTAAAAACCCGCTATAAAACTGTACAAAAGTCGCTCAATTGATAATCATATTGTCGATGTAAAAAGAGACTATGTTGCCACTGTGAGGATTAAAAATCGATAGATGTGTAGCCTTACAAGGAGAACAAGGAGACGACAAGAAAAACAAGGGGAAGACAAGAAAAACAAGGGGAAGACCAGAAGAACAAGAGAAAGACGAATAACGAAGGGAATGACAGGAGAATAGGGGATACAAGGAGAAAAAGGAAATGACAAGATGAATATGGAGAAGACAATAATAACAAGGGAAAGACAAGGAGAACAAGGATACGACAAGAAGAATAGGGGAAATGCAAGGAAAACAAGAGAAATACAAGAAGAACAAGGTAATATAAGTAGAAGAAGGGAAAGACAAGGAGAGCAAGAGGAAACCAAGAAGAAAAAGGAGAATAGAAGTAGAACGAGGGAAAGACGAGGAGAATATGAGGAAGACAAGTAGAACCAGGGGAATACAAGGAAAACAAGGGGGTGTTACATTTTTATGTGTCAGTGAATTCCCAAATTACCCCGACATACCTAGTGAGGAGAAAGGCGTAGTTATGCGTCGAAATTCAACCAATTTCTTACACGAGCAATACATATTTGTTAAATTTTACCTGCAGATCTAGCGGGAAAATCACTGAATTAGCAAAGTTGCCAACATGAATGTTTCGACTTTACTTACGTTCCGGAAGACCCATGCTAAGAACTTCTAAACCATCGCCCTCGAGGATGACTGGTAGAAAAAACGTTAAATGTGTATTTAGGAATACTGAACTGCTGAGGACATCTACAGAGAGGACAAAGATTGGGACTTGTGTGCAAAATAAGTGACGAGCGTTCGGCGACCATAGGAGGAAGCGTTTGATGGATGCTGAAGCCCTGCTTGATGCTTACATTGGAGAGCAGTTAACTCCACTCGGCGACTTCCCAGTTCACTACGCACTGTTGCTGATAGGCAGCACAGAGTGTGAGTTCTATCAAGCCAGGGTTTTCCAAACATTTCTAAAAATCTAGATTCGGAAACCGCACGGTCTTCTGAAACTGCTGGCTCTAGATACTGCTTCATTTATAGTGATATTAAGTTTTACGAACTACAAGTAGCCTACTCTGGCCCATTTTACATTAAAAAGTTAATTTGATGCACACTGAAATATTTATTTAATTTATATGGCGGATTATCATTTAAATTCTAATATATTATTATTATTATTATTATTATTATTATTATTATTATTATTACAGTAGAACTCTATTATCCGTCGTAATGAAGGAGATGAACTGGACGGTTAATAGAAAAAATCAGATAATCCGTACCATAAAATATTTTCGTAAATTAAATGAATAAGAGCTGAAGTTTCGTAATTTACTCCGTGATCTAATGTTTAAGATGCTCGGTAGTGGATCAGAAGTTCACTAATTTAAGTTCGGTTGTCAACGACGTGCTTTTAAGGCGCAAGGAAACTCCTTGTAATGGCTATCAGCGGAAATATAGGAATAGTAGGCCTAGAGGTCTCATGTTGTAGATTTACATATTCTATACACTTCATCCTTGATTTTTATTAAGTCGCGCACAGTTGTAACATCAGTCTCGTATTCTGATGCGAGATGAGCCACAGTTTCTCATTCCCCAAACCACTCAATTATTTGCATTTTTTTCGATACTTATCATAAAAAGTTTCCTTTTGACACTCGTGGAATACATTTTATATAGAAGTTGTATAGTACGGCAACTTGAACAATAGACCAAGCTGGATAAGTGTTAAGGCTTGTAATAACACTCTCTAGAAAAAATACGTACTAATACAACGTACAGTAGTACTTTATATGTTCCTGGAGCAAAAAAAAAAAAAAAGAGTGAGAGAAAGATAGTCGGATAATCCGTCAATCGGTTAATAGGGTGTCGGATAATCGGGGTTCTACTGTATTATTATTATTATTATTATTATTATTATTATTATTATTATTATTATTATTATTATTATTATTATTATTGTAATTGAGGCGGTAGCCGGAAAATGGGCCCATAGGTCTATAGGTCCTTCTTCGGGAGAATGTTTAATTCGATTCTACGTTTTAAAATCTACTTGCTTACGCAATTTCGTTTCAATATCTTGTAAATAGATGGCAGGGTAGCTAATTAAATTAACCCATGCACCATTGCGTAGTTGTGGAATTCAGCAAACATCAGTGAAGATGATCCTCAAAGTGAGTGTGAGTCCATCCAGGATGTGCACTAAAATGTAAACTGCACTATGAAGATAAACTTTGAAGTGAATGTGAATCCATTCTAGATTAATAATAAATAACCTGTAATCTGTATTCTGTAACCAACAGATATTCTTTATTTTCACGTATTCGGTACAATTTATGACATAACTATGAGATATGTAAGAAATATAATTTTACTAAAACTAATTTCATCCTAGTTTTATGTAATGTGCGCTGTTTAATGCTGATGTTTAATTTCTGCTAAATAGAATCATATTGAAAGTATTTTGATAAAATAAACTTGTTCTCTGGTAGAATTGCTGATAATAGGTTTGTAATTACTGATATTTGACCTCAGGGAAGAACATAGCCTATAAAAGCTGTTGCTATTGTTAAGAATAGAATAATTACACCTACTGATTAGGTATGTAAAAATTTATGAGCCTTAAGATATTCCTCGTCCAATATGGAAAAAGGTCCTATAAAATGTTCCAATAAAATAGATATATTTATAACATTATTGAAATATTATTGTAACAGTATGAAAATTGTTATTTTGATAAATATGCATTCAAATCGCAATTATATAAAAATAAATCTTTCAATCTTTGTTTTCTCGAACGTGACTTTTGCTTATGGGCCCTTATTCCGGCTACCGCCTCAATATTGTCGTTCTGGTCAAACGTTTGGGATGAAGAGATATGGATTTTAAAGGACGATAATTTCGCTGAGGAATATCAAGTAATTGTATAAAATAAGACTATATCCACCAGATTGAAAGATCAACCACTCGCCAATAGCAGCGAATTGTCTGCAAGGCTCTGTTTTCCTAAGGCCTCACCATCTCCATTAATTTGGGATCATATCACATCATATCATATCATATCATATCATATCATATCATATCATATCATATCATATCATATCATATCATATCATATCATATCATATCACTACATTACATCATCACACCACATCACATCACACCACACCACACCATATCATATCATATATCATATCACATCACATCACATCACAACACATCACATCACATCACATCACACCACACCACACCATATCATATCATATCATATCATATCATATCATATCATATCATATCATATCATATCATATCATATCATATCATATATCACTTCACATCACATCATCATATCACATCACATCATATCATATCATATCATATATATCACATCACATCATCACATCACATCATATCATATCATCATAGCATATGATATCTATCATATCATATCATAAATCATATCATATACCATATCATATATCACATCACATCACAACGCATCACATCACATCATATCATATATCACATCACATCATCACATCACGTCATCACATCACATCACATAACGTCATCACATCACATCACATTACATCACCACATCATCACATCATATCATATCATATATCACATCACATCACATCACGTCATCACATCACATCACATTAAATCACCACATCATCACATCACATCATATCATATCATATATCGCATCGCATCACATCACATCACATCATATCATATCATACCATATCATATATCACATCACATCATCACATCACATCACGTCATCACATCACATCACATTACATCACCACATCATATCATATCATATATCACATCACATCATATCACGTCATCACATCACAACACATCACATTACATCACCGCATCATCACATCACATCATATCATATCATATATCACATCACATCATGTCATATCATATCATATCATATCATATATCACATCACGTCATCACATCACATCATGTCATCACATCACATTACATCACCACATCATCACATCATATCATATCATATATCACATCACATCACATCACATCACATCACATCACATCATATCATATCATATATCACATCACATCATCACATCACATCACGTCATCACATCACATCACATTACATCACCACATCATCACATCATATCATATATCACATCACATCACATCATGTCATATCATATCATATCATATATCATATCATATCATATCATATCATATCATATCATATCATATCATATCATATCATAGGCTATATCACATCATCACATCACATCACATCACATCATATCATATCATATATCATATATCAATCATATCTATCATATCATATATATCACATCACATCATCACATCGCATCACATCATATCATATCATATCATATATCACATCATATCATCACATCACCTCACATCATCACATCACATCGTCATCACATCACATCACATTACATCACCACATCACATCATATCATATCATATATCACATCACATCACATCATATCATATCATATCAAATCATATCATATCACATCATATCATATCATATCATATCATATCATATCATATCATATCATATCACATCATATCATCACATCACATCACATTACATCACCACATGACATCATATCATATCATATCATATCATATCATATCATATCATATCATAACATATCATATCATATCATATCATATCATATCATATCATATCATATCATAACATATCATATCATATCATATCATATCATATCATATCATATCATATCATATCATATCATATCATATCATATCACATCACATCACATCACATCACATCACATCACATCACATCACATCACATCACATCACATCACATCATATCATATCATATCATATCATATCATATCATATCATATCATATCATATCATATCATATCACATCCAGGGTGCTCATTAAAACAATAGAACAGTAGTAGTGTAATATTTTCTTGACTTTGTTGTAAATAATTACGGTGGTTATGAGTTCAAAGGAATGAATTCAATCTACATCTTAAGATGTTACCTCTAGCTTCTCTGAACCAAGAGTCATTAGTTTGATGTGAAGTTGCTCTGGTGAATTGATCGGCATCGACCATTCATATCGACGGGTTTGTACACTCCTTTGTGACATTCACAACGAAACGGAAACAATTAAATCTTCGTGCTTCAGTGGCTTGGATTACGTTCACTTCGCGTCATATTTGATCTCCCACGGAGCAGGACTTTAGCGCGTGCATTATGTTTATTTAATGAAGTCAAACTGCCTGACTTCTCTGTAACGACGCAAAACTCGCCTCCGAAGTAGACTGCAACAGAGTTTTCAAATACTTGTTGGAAGTAAGAATCGCCGTAAAGAACATAAATATTCTTCGGACCACCACAAACTGCTAAATTACTAGTAAGCTTAGTAAACCAGTTCCTATAACCCAGGACTAAGGGCCGATTTCACCAAACATATTTAACTTGAATGTTAATTGAATTCTTTTTATTTGATTTATTAAAGCCACAGTGCATTTCACCAACACAAATTGGGCTTTAAGATCTCATTAAACTGCATTAAAACTTTACAATTTTCATCCAAAATTTATTTATTTTAAACTACATAAACATGCCTACAATACTATCATCTGCAATACATTTGGTGCCATTAGGGCTAATTGTTTTGCGGGAAAAGCCACAATATAGGCCCACTATTCTAAAATATATTTTATATTGCCGTCACTAAAAGGCTCCTTGCGACAAAGTTTTCAAAACTTTTAGGTCATATTACCTCAAAAGCTTGAAAATAGTCATGGGAATATAAATTAATTAGGTTTTTGAGTTCAATCTAAATAGAGAGTCACAATACATTTTTAAGCGGATTTTCTTAATTTTTCACCATTATTTCACCATAATACCCCTTAATGTTTGGTGATAAAAAGTTTACCTGATTCTATAGACCTATTGTGCATTTTCAAGGAAATTATAAACGCTAGATAAAAACTGAAATTTTGACAAAATTGGATATGGTCGGCGATAAAATTCCCTATTTTTTAAGGTTTGTCCAACAAGAAAATTTATACGGATATGACAGATATATTGTGGAATCACTGTTCTACATAGGCCTTCGTAATCATAAACATTTGTGTTTCGGAATTTAAGAGCAGGAAGAAGAACACCGTGTTGGAAACATTGTTTCTGTGACCACTCCATAAAGTATCGATGTCTTCTATGACATGATTTTGGAGAATCGATGAATTGGTCTCGTAGGTATATCAGAGACTTCAAACATTTTCAATGAACGTGTCTTTCACATCGTGTACCATGATTTGGGTATGGAAAAATTATATACTACATTGATCCCTAAATGTTTGAACGATGATCAGAAGCGACACTTCTTTGTTCGTATTGTAATTGAGGCGGTCAGAAGCGAAGGGTGTAATTGCACTTAGGGGAAGGTTGCCTATATTGGACCAGTTTTTTGTTTTTTTAATCCCATGTCTTTAATAATGATTAAATCAAATCAAAATATGTTGTAGTACATTCTACATTCTATGTACTTTCATCCTATAGTATTATAAATTACACAATTCCTAATAAATATAAAAAAGTAAAACCAAAATCATGGAAATGGTCCAAATTGGGAAACCGGTTGCCTAATTTGGACTCATAGTGTCCCAATTTGGACCTCGCAAAAATACATTAGTAATAGTAAACAAATAAGTAGAAGAAGGGTATTTATGATAAATATCTTTAATTCACCAAATTTTACGTTAAAATATATCAGATATTAACATTTGGTGAAAGAAGTTACACAATTCTCTGTACTTTGATGAAAAATTAAAGAAAAACAAGATAAATTAATTACAGAAACACTATTGCATTCAAGCTGATTGTTACACTCAGAATATTTCTCTTTGCAGTGAATTAGTTTTATATTAGTTGCTTGTCTCGGTTACATAGCCTATTTCAAAATTACAGGAAGACTCATAAAAAAAAAATGTTAAGCCTACATAAAATTGTTGGAAAGTCCCTGTTTGTTTGGCTACGAAACTCTTGTGAATAAGGAAACGTAGACATAAAAAATAAAAAGGTGACATGATTTCCTCTTGCGTTTGAAAATTACCAGTGGCAGTATAAGGAACCCCGCCGCATTGACAACACAGGCTGCTGTGGTGTTTACACCTCTTTCACCACTTACGGCTCCAACTTGGTGTTTCTCTTTCTGAGCTATAACTTTCTGTTGCCTCTTTTGCACCGTTGTAAATCCACATTCGTCAATGTTGAACACAGTAGGCCTATTTGCTGTGATACAATTCTCATCGACAGTTTTTTTTTCAGCAGGTCGGAAAACTGGATAACACTCTCCCTATTGAACCGCTTAGCTCGGGTCATTTATGCTCCTTCTGGGTGACGGAGAAAAAAAGTTTTGAGTTTCGCTTCATAGAAGCACAGAACCACTTCTTTCCAGCCATTTTTTCCCTCCTTGTTAAAAGTGTAGGGAGCATCATATTTTCCTGCGACATCAAAAGCAAGCTTATGCATATCTTTGATTGCCAACCCATAAAACCTTTCTTCAAACAAGAGAATGTGGTCGCAATAATTTTCTCCATATCTCAATTGAAGGTTGCTTGCCTTCCGAAGGATTTCATTGGAAAGCGTTTTTACAATTAGCATAGTCTATGGCACTCCATATACGCGAGCACACTCGTTGAGTCCATAGTCACCATTTCTTTATGCTGCTACCGCCATCTTCAAAGCATCATTTCATATCTGGTAGGTTCCCTTTTTTGACATCTTGGAAACATAAAGACACAGAATCCCCCAATACATTATTTTTTCTTAACATTGACCATAATATAATGCTTTATATTCATGTTGAAAAAAATACTAACAATTTCCTAAATTGGACTAGTCCAATCCAGGCAACGCGCAGAGGTCCAACCTAGGCAACTTGTTCACTTATGCAAACAGACGACACTAAACAAACACATGAAATTAAAAGCTAGTTTTAAAACACGCAGATAGTAGCTAATGAAAAATACTTGTAACGTATAGTATAGAAATTGTTAAGCTTATTACTTACTCCTACTGTATATAAAAGCTTAAGATCCGTAGTGTAAAAACTGTAAGAGAAAATACCAAAACACATTAACGGCAGTCCTATTCGCTAAGATGGTTGCAGCTCACTGAACTTCGAGATGAGCTCCTTAGGCAGCGTCAGCAAGCAGTGGTGCCAACTGAAATGTTTGAAATACTTCTGTATATGGAAATACAACTGCGGTCCAATTTAGGCAACGGTCCAAATTCGGCAACTCTCCCCTACGTTATTTTCCATAAAATGTGATTAAAATTACTAAGCATTAGTGAATTCCTTGAAGTGTTAATTTTAAATGTTATTGTGCGATGTGGTTAAAAGATATATCCAGGTGCAGATATTTATGGATATTAATTTTATCATTTGTGTTTTTTTAATATTGGGATCGGCGGAGATTGTTGGAGATTGATGTGTACTCTTGACGGAGATAAATGTAAATTTTGGAAAATACAATTATTTTGGAATTGGGGTATTAACTCACTGTCAGTAAGAATATTACTTTCCAAATATTTAACATTAAAGGTTCGTTGGATTCTGGTAAAAGTGCGGTATGGCCAACAGAATATTTGTTGAATTGATACTGATTTAACACACATTAATTAAAAACGAAAAAAAAAAAAACTTGCAGCCCTCAAATTAGCCTAACACTTTCAAATTATTAGTGAAATGTTGAATTCTCCGTCTTTTCAGTTCATTAATGTAATCAGAACACCTGGAATACCATGTAATGTAGGCTACTTGGATATGTAACAAATTGAAGTGAAAAAAAATCCGAAGAAAACTCAATATGAAATTCGCTATAAAACGACGCAATAGTAATAATTCGCGAATGTGTTCATATTTCGCTATTAGAACTCTATTTCGCGATTTGTCGCGATTGTTTTATCCGCATATTATAAATCAGAATCACTTAATTCGTAAAGATTAGTAAAAATCTATTGCATATCTAGGGTATTATGTCTTGATTTTCGCGATCTCCATAAATATCCGGCCCTGGATATATCTCTTTACCACTGAAATGTTAAATGTTTAGTTTAACCTGGATGCACTTTTTTAGAAATGTCACCTACACCCCTTTGCTTTCAACCGCCTCATTTGAAGGTATCTTTTTTTCTTTTTTGGCAGAAACAACCAATGTCAAAATAGTAAAATTTTCAGGAAGAACAAAAACAGTGTAAATTTGATAGTAAGGCACAATGAAGCCTGGTAATATGTGCATACAGTTTGTTCATAATACAGAAACAATATTGCAGAAGTGTTTGTTATTAAACATTTAAAATTAAGTCCTTAATAGTACATTATGCAACGAGCCTATAATGAAGGCAATTAAGAAGCGAGTATGGATATTTATGAAACGAGCGCAAGCGAGTTTCATAATTTTCATACGAGCTTCTTAATTACCATTATAGGCGAGTTTCATACGACTTTTTATGCTCGACCATATTTCTAACTTGATATTATTAATTTTATTTGTATCTGACCTTGACCATGTGAGATGTGCGCAGACGCGAAAGTATTGGTTTTTTTCCAAGGAACAGATGTTCACATTGACCTTGCTAGGCCATAAGAACCTACAGAGATAACATTGAAATAAAATTAGACATTGAAAAACGAGATGACAAATTGAATTTATTTGAATATTATTTACAATTAACGCTAATTATTATAGTAGCAGAACATAACCTTCTGCGACAGTATTGGATTTCCAGCCTCCGTGACTTTTCGCTAATTCTCTTTTGATTGCATATCCGAGAATAATCGATACTTGCGGTTTTATAACGGTAGAAAGCTGACCTGTCATTGGCTGAACAGTTGTAACCTGAGTCGTAATTGGCTGAAAGACCTGACCTTTAATGAGTAGGTGTACTTTAATGATATGCATTAAAGGTCTGCTACCAGGTGTATAATTACGTACTACATTTCGGCATGGTCGAGCATAAAAAATTAAAACATCTAGACAATTGTTCTTTTTGCTTGAAATTATCACTTACAAAAAATATTTATTTACTTCATGAAACAAGATATATCCTTATACTTTGTAAACATACTTATACTTTTATGCATTCCTCTACCATATTTTAGGCAAATATCTTTAACAGTGTGATCTTCACTAGCATTCATGTAGGACTGAACAACTGAATTCCAAATAACACATTTTCCATTGTTCACTTGCATGTTTTCACTCACTACATCCATCACTATTGTCCTCTTCATCTATCTCAATATCATCATCATTATCAGTGGTGTATGGACTCTTCTCCATCTGTCTGTAGAAGAGCCTACTTTCTGGCTTTTGAAAGAATGCACGTAATCGCTTTATGTCTTGCAGCTTTGCTGGTGGAAGAGCAGTGCTCGAACATAAAATGTCGGATATTGCTTGCAAGCAAAAACAACCATTGTCATCTGACTATGGTTGTTATCACGGGAAAGCTAACTGACGTTGGTCGCTTTTATACAGGGACATCATTTTATTTTCACTTCAATTTTTATTGTACCTGAGTTTTTTAATGTACTTCACTCCCACCCCTTCTACTAGTAAATTTCCAACCGTTCACGACACAGAGCCGAGGGCGCGTAAGCAGTACTGAGTTAGCGAGTATAGTACGTTCCAGAAATATATTAGCGTTTTCCAGTGACGAAAGAGCTTTCAATATTGAATCATATTTTCGTACAGGTACTGTCGTCCGTTTGCCTACGTCGCATCCCTGTTTCCCCCACCTGCTTCTATTCGCCCCTCTGTTAAGTCTAGTAGCTGGGCTATCTTAGCTCTTTTCTGAAAACATTAATTTCTGTTAGGAATTGGACGTCTACGTAATATTATACAAGTGTTTAAAATAACTTAAATAAAAGGGCCTCGTTAAGTAATTAACTGTCACGTGATCCCCCTCTTTTTACGACCCTACGACAAAACCACTTGAACGGACAGTAGATAGCATTTCTGAGTAATTTTATCTTTTCGGATCGGGCAGAAGTGAAGATTGAATTTACAGTACGTAAGGTATTCTTTTATAGAGCAGGTACGAAATTATTTCAATATGAGTTACTCGTACGAAGGACGAAACTGGTAATTGGAATTAGGTACAATAGTCTATAGTGCGTTAAAATGCACAAAAGAACTGAAGTCTGTATCGAAATGAACGGCCACCATTTTCAAAAATGTGTTTAAATATCCATATTACGATTATTTTTCAATTTAACTTCATTCTCTATATTGTACGCTAATGTGCTGTAACAGTACAATATACACTGCATAATTAATACGTCCGAATGGATAGCTCAATTCGTGAGTAAAAACATTAAGTGTTAATGCAGTACTGTATTTTGATTAAACAAAAACCTAATGAAAATTATCAAACTCAAAATTGCGGTATTTCCTAGTTTACATAAATGGATGAACTACTTTTCTTCCCTCCTATACCTAGTAAAGTGATTTGTATTTTACGCCGGTATCATCGAATTCCAGTCGTGGAAGGGGTAGCAAACTGTGTTTCCTGTTTCAATCGTTAATAGAAAGGTATAGCCAGGTTAATATTAAAAATGTTTGTAAAAATAAAATGATGTCCCTGTAGAAGTGCCAATATTTCATGGTCGTCTAACTCCATGCCTATGGCCGTTTTCTTAGAACTTGTTATACAAATAGGAAAATATAGTATCTGTTCTAACAGTTAGAATAATATCTCACTTTTCGAATTTTTTGACATTGGCTGTTTCTGCCAGAACCTCTTCAAGTAGGAACGAAGCAAGGATTCACCATTACGATTCAGAAACAAAATAACAATTTTATAATGGAAACACCCTGGTTCTCTTCGCCCAAAGAAATTTCGAGTTCAAAAATGGAGAGGAAAGATCCTCGCATCATTTTATTAGGAGGTACATAGACGAAATAATTATGACATGATTACTTAGAATAAAGTAAAGTTGTGATGAGGGTTTGTTATCATTCTTCATTATTAATTAAGATTGTGGGAAAACATGGTACAGAAAGATTACTGTGGTATTAATTTGCAAAGGTGTGCTACTCACACAAGACGGACTAACGGGTAAATAAATAAATAAATAAATAAATGAATGAATGAATCAATGAATGAATAAATAAATTTTTATTTCGGATAAATTTTATTCAGCTTCCTTCACGCGAAGGCTGCCTAGAAGACAAAGCTTACCACAAAATTGTTGAATGGAGAAGGAAAATAAAAAGAAATAACACAATTATAAATAATTGAAAACGACTAAACAAAACATCATTAATTCCAGAAGAAATATAAAATTTCCTAGTATCTGATCCTTTTCCAATTCACTGCGGGCTAAAGCAGGGAGATGCACTATCACCTTTACTTTTTAACTTCGCTTTAGAATATGCCATTAGGAAAGTTCAGGATAACAGGCAGGGTTTGGAATTGAACGGGCTACATCAGCTTCTTGTCTATGCAGATGACGTGAATATGTTAGGAGAAAATACACAAACGGTTAGGGAAAACACGGAAATTTCACTTGAAGCAAGTAAAGCGATCGGTTTGGAAGTAAATCCCGAAAAGACAAAGTATATGATTATGTCTCGTGACGGGAATATTGTACGAAATGGAAATATAAATATTGGAGATTTATCCTTCGAAGAGGTGGAAAAATTCAAATATCTTGGAGCAACAGTAACAAATATAAATGACACTCGGGAGGAAATTAAACGCAGAATAAATATGGGAAATGCGTGTTATTATTCGGTTGAGAAGCTCTTATCATCCAGTCTGCTGTCCAAAAATCTGAAAGTTAGAATTTATAAAACAGTTATATTACCGGTTCTTCTATATGGCTGTGAAACTTGGACTCTCACTCTGAGAGAGGAACATAGGTTAAGGGTGTTTGAGAATAAGGTGCTTAGGAAAATATTTGGGGCTAAGCGGGATGAAGTTACAGGAGAATGGAGAAAGTTACACAACACAGAACTGCACGCATTGTATTCTTCACCTGACATAATTAGGAACTTGAAATCCAGACGTTTGAGATGGGCAGGGCATGTAGCACGTATGGGCGAATCCAGAAATGCATATAGAGTGTTAGTTGGGAGACCGGAGGGAAAAAGACCTTTAGGGAGGCCGAGACGTAGATGGGAAGATAATATTAAAATGGATTTGAGGGAGGTGGGATATGATGATAGAGACTGGCTTAATCTTGCACAGGATAGGGACCGATGGCGGGCTTATGTGAGGGCGGCAATGAACCTTCGGGTTCCTTAAAAGCCATTTGTAAGTAAGTTGTATCTATTTGCTATCAGGTGATCACAGTCGTCTATTTAGCACTAGTTTCTCGACCCAACTTAAGTGAGCAGATCGCCATAGCAAAGAGATCAATCTATTTACGTGTAGAGTTTGTCCTAGACCAAACTGCTTGCAAAAATGCGCGAATCTTTTTGTGATGGTCCCTCTAGCCCCAATCAGTAATCCAGTAACTTCGATCGACGTTAGATGATATTTTTCCTTATAATATGGTATAGTGGGGTCGTATATGTCGCATTTTTCCTGATGTACCTCAGTAGGTTAATTTTCATATGTTTCCATCATTACAGTTGGATCAATTATGAAACCGCTTGTTGATCTTGTCGGGATAGCGATGATGTCAATGCGCCTTGAAGACCCATTTGTGGCCAAACCATGGCACTCCTCTTCTACTTGGTAGTTTTTTTCTCGTAGGGCTGATGCTAGGAGAGATCGAATCTTGTGGTGACGACTATTTCTCAGTACTTCTCCATGAGGACAGGCTCCCAGAATGTGAGCAAGTGTTTCTTTCTCACTCCGACAATGTCGACATACATATGGATGGAAGGATAAATAGATAGATAGATAGATAGATAGATAGATAGATAGATAGATAGATAGATAGATAGATAGATAGATAGATAGATAGATAGACAGACAGACAGACAGACAGACAGACAGACAGACAGACAGACAGACAGACAGACAGACAGACAGACAGACAGACAGACAGACAGACAGACAGACATACAGACAGACAGACAGACAGACAGACAGACAGACAGACAGACAGACAGACAGATAGATAGATAGATAGATAGATAGATAGATAGATAGATAGATAGATAGATAGATAGATAGATAGATAGATAGATAGATAGATAGATAGATAGATAATTCTATAAAATAACATGCCTTTTTGTAAGATGCTTGATAAAAATAGACAATCATTCGGTGGTACAGACGAAAGAATTTTGATTAGAAATGTTCTTATTTATGCCTTTCTCATTTAAGGCTGTCTTCGATATGCCCAGCTCGTGGTTATATAATTTCATTAAGTGTCGTGTATCTACTTTCTACTCACACTGTTCCTATGAAGCTTCACTAACTCGATTTCACTCTCGGTTTGCCTTTGTTTCTGCCCGCGCTGCGGTGTATTAACAACCAGCGAATTATCACTCCGGACTACTTGCACATTCGCTTATTGTTACGTCATGTGAGGACCAAAGATTATATCATCTCATCTCTGGTTTACCGCTGTTCTAAGGATTCACTCACGGCAGGGAAGATTACAGACAGACTATTAGGTTAGATTGTACCGGCACAGGATCAAGTCTCAATGCGCGGAAATGAAGTTCGTATTCAGCTGGGACGGCGATTACACCAAATATTTCTGTCCGAGGCAGCTAGCTTCGTATCAATGGGCTTAGAAAAACTGATTTTCCAACGGATTAGCGGTGAATCGAGACCCAACTGTAAGGCTGCCGTGTAGGGAGGGAAGCCCTGTCGAGCCACCCCACCAGCATATAAGAGAGCGGGGGTTGGGACTCCCAAGGGATGCAGGCGCACGGCAATTTTGTAAGGGATGTGAAGGATAGGGGGGGTTCTCTCTGGGCGACTGTGAGACCAGAACAGAAAATATGTATCATATACTGGGTGTTCACGGAAATAAATCACATTTCCATGTGGTTTCTCAGCTTATTTCAGAATCTGATTTCGGTCAAATAACAGTGCCCGGAAAAAAACACGTTGTCTCTTTGCTGCGCTTTGTAAGGCAATCCCTTTTAACATTAGACATTCTAAGCAATGTAAATTAATAGATGTCCTACAGTATCGCTTTGGGATACAGATTCAGAAGATCTCCGTTCGGTTCTTAACAGGAAAATATAATTTTATCTTCTTCCTATCGGGAGTAGGTACATTTCCCTTGCCTGTGTTGTCTTGAATTCTGATCATATTGGCTAGTCATTCACCGAGGAAGTTGCTGTATTTGTGAATGTATTTTGTGGGTTCAAAATTCTCACAGAAATGGTAACTGTTGTTATTAGTGATGAAGATGCCTCAATAGAATATTACTGTAATTTCATTTTCCTCTCAGAAATACTGCTATATCGTAAGAGAAAAGATTCACACACTTCGTGAAAATAGCTCACATTTCTCTGTGGTTTCTAGATATATTTTAGTATCTAGCTTCTATCGAATTAAAATCCCTAATTAGGGCCGATTTCGCCAAACATATTTAACTTTAACCCTTATTTAAAATTCTTTTAATTGATACTTAGAAGAACAGAGCATTTCACCAACAGAAATTGGGCTTTAAGCTTTCATTAAACTGCATTTAAGTTAATTAGTCATTATTTGGTAATTTAAAGAATTAATCCTGCATTAACGGCAATAATTTTCATCATGACGAGAGAATAGATTGATATTTGATTATTTTTTAAATTTGGTTATTTTACAACGCTGTATCAACATCTAGGTTATTTAGCGTCTGAATGAAATGAAGGTGATAATGCCGGTGAAATGAGTCAGGGGTCCAGCACCGAATGTTATCCAGCATTTGCTCGTATTGGGTTGAGGGAAAACCCCGGAAAAAACGTTAACCAGATAACTTGCCCCGACCGGAATTCGAATCCGGGCCACCTGATTTCGCGGCCAGACGCGCTGACCGTTGCTCCACAGGTGTGGACCGATATTTGATTATTGATATTTATTTTGAAGATGGTGATTTCTCGTTTGAAGACAATTTTTTTTTATCAAGACGAGCGAGGATAATTTCAGAAAGAGAATATTATTTTAATACAATGGACGAAAAAGACTTCTAAATGCGATTTCGGTTAAGCAAAATATCGACATTGGATATTTTTAATAGTATAGGAAGTGATTTAGAATTTCTAACTGATAGATAAGTAATTAATATTTAAATGTAGGCCTACTATTTATTGAAGAAACGATTAATCAATCTTCGGTTGCGTTGAACACAGCAACTAAAGTAATATGAATAACAAATTTATTATGTACGGTACTCAATATTATAGCCTATTTGAAGACATTAGAATAATTACTCACATATACTACATTGTAATATTTTGGGACTAGTCTATTTTTGTTACCAAGTTTATCCTCTATCATTATTTCATAGGCCTACTATAAAGTAAGATAAAACTACTGGTAGTATTGAAAGAACCTATTGTAGTCAAAACCTTAACATTTTTGAAGATGGGTTATTTCATGTTAGGTTAGGCCTACGTTACAAAGCCACAAACACTCTAGCAATAAATGTTGTAGTCATCATCATCATCATCATTAACATCATCGTAATCGTCATCATCTTCTTCTTCTTTTTCTTCATCTTCTTCTTGTTTGTAGTATTAGGTCCAGTGTTCAGTTACTATTTTACATTTTACGTCATTGTTGTGTATTGAATAATTTCAATAGGTCTACATCCAAGACCTAAGATTTTTTTTTGTAATTTTCTATATACTTAGATGAGAATTGTAATTATTTGTTTAGGCACTTTTTCAACTATGGAAGTTACCCTAAGGCGGTTAGTTGATTGTACGGAGAAAGTTGAATGAGAAGAGCAGGAGAAACGAAATATTCAGAGAAATTTTGCCTCACAGTCACTTTAAACATTACAAATGTCAAAGAATTTTCCTGGATTTGAACTCCGATCTCGTTTGATGTGAAGTTATCAGGTATCTGATTGAACTACGATTAAGTCTTCTTACGCATTGATTTTTCTATTTTTTTATTAAGGTAGCCATGCATCAGGCTGCCACAAATGGCATCACTTTTTTACGTCCGAATCACTTACACATGCATAGAAATTTCAAACCTAAGCTCACGCCGTAGTCTGTTTTTAAATATTTTTTTCCTGGATTTGAACTCCGATCTCGTTTAATGTAAAGCTATCAGGTATCTGATTAAACTACGATTAAGTCTTCTTACGCATTGATTTTTCAATTTTTTTATAAGGTAGCCATGCATCAGACTGTCACAAATAGCATCACTTTTTTTACGTCCGAATCACTTACACATGCATAGAAATTTCAAACCTAAGCTCACGCCATAGTCTATTTTTAAATATTTTTTTCCTGGATTTGAACTCCGATCTCGTTTAATGTAAAGCTATCAGGTATCTGATTGAACTACGATTAAGTCTTCTTACACATTGACTTTTCTATTTTTTATTAAGGTAGCCATGCATCAGACTGTCACAAATGGCATCACTTTTTTTACGTCCGAATCACTTACACGTGCATAGAAATTTCAAACCTAAGCTCACGCCATAGTCTATTTTTAAATATTTTTTTTTCTGGATTTGAACTCCGATCTCGTTTGATGTAAAGCTATCAGGTATCTGATTGAACCACGATTAAATCTTCTTACGCATTGATTTTGCTATTTTTATTATTGTTTCACATTTCATTTACGATAAAATGCAATACCATTGGGTGATTACTTGACATATGTATATGTAATTCTCAATAGCAGAATTTTTCAAGCATAGTAATTATTTAGCATTAAGCATGTTCGTAACCTGCTTGTTTCAATTTATGCATTATATGGAACACAATACTTCCACATGAAAATTCAATAATATATGTAATTATTTCACGTCATAATTTAATTTGTGTCCAATCTTAACATTTATGATAAAATGAAAATATTGTTCATGTAAACAACTGAGTGAGTGCACATCTAATTATAATGTAGCATTTATCTAGTCAAGTGAAACTATGTTTGTTTGTCCGAATATTACTTCATTCAACTTATTTGTAATTTATTTATTTATTTATTTACTTATTTATTTATGTATTTATTTATTTATTTATTTATTTATTTATTTATTTCATCAATCTTTGTTCACGTCATCGCGGATTAGATATATTCCAGTTCTTAATCCGCCATCACTCTCTATACAAACATTACACAAACTAATACATATTGAACCTATAAGTATCCTCTGTTTACAATAATAATAATAATAATAATAATAATAATAATAATAATAATAATAGTAATAATAATGGTACACAACTAATAATAAGTATAGCTCTTGCATTTAAAACTCCTACCTTAGTTTTTTCAATTTTATGCTCAATCTCTTAAGAATTATTCTGTTAACTTCATTGACTACTCTTCGTAGTTTCTTATCGTGTGACTACTCAACATTTATAATTCCATCTCTGTTAGAGCTTTGACTTTCTCTTCCCATCTAATTTTAACTCTAAAAAGAAATTTTCCTAATTTATGCAAATTGCTGGCGTTTAGGTGACCATTCATTTTTTTATAAGCTACTATAGCGTTTATTTGTAGAAATTTTTTATCTACCCAACTGTGTCTCAAATCATTCGTTGCCTGGCACTTTAGCGCATTATGCATTGCGTCTTCAGCTAGTCCACACAAAAGACATTTATCCTTCTCTACGTTCCCTCTCCTATTCTTGAGCCTCCAGATACTTAATCTCCACCATGCCATTCCTGTTCTCTCTTCCCTTGAATTTAGTCTAACATATTCTTCCTGTTCCCAAAACTGCTTAACCTCCCTATAGTATTTTAGTGATCCTAGGTCTTTAATATTATTAAAAATATCTTGTCTCGAAGTTTCGTTTGCCCTCTCTTTTACTATTCTTCCAATAGTTTTCGTGTTTATAGACCCTAGTTCTCTCCATAGCCAATTTAGACCTAATCTGCTTATTTCTCGTTCCAGCTCCTTCAGCCAATTCGATTTCCAATTAGCGGCTTTCATACAAAAGATACATATTTTCATAACTGCCGAATTATTCCTACACAGAATATTACCTAAATATTTGATTTTTCTTTCTAGAATAATTCCCAGACTCGAATCGATTCCCATCTCTAGTAACGCTGCCAGGTTAGAAGCATTCTCCGGTAGTCCCAGAAATTTTTTACACATTTTGGCTCTTACTTTATCAATGTTTCTGCTGGATAACCTACTACCCCAGATCTCAATATTATATAATATCTTTGATTCTACTAGTGCATTATAGATGTTGACCAAATTCTTCACCCCAATATTCGGCCATTTATTTAGGCATCTGTCTACTGCTTGGAGTGCATTTTTACCTTTATTCAGTGCCAATTCATTTTGCAACTTCCAATTTCCCCTACTGTCTATTATCACTGCTAGGTATTTGAATCTGGAAACACAATCAATTGGAACTTTATTCACGTACCATTTCTCTTTCTTACTATGCACGTTGCCCTTTTTGCAGATTAGGACTTTTGATTTCTTTTGGTTTATTTTTAGATCCCAAGTTTTACAGAAGCTATTAATTTCGTTAATCGCCTTTTGAAGCCCGTTTATTTGTAATTAGTATTCAGTGTGTATTACATGATACTTATGATGATCTGATGATGGCAAATAATTGCCGAAAACGTTAATCCTATCAATAAATGTGACATAGTTAACAATATAAGACTACACATTACTTGATAAGCAAGAAGACGGACCCATTTAACCTATATTCACTTTATTTTTATTAGGCTAACCATAAACCTGGCTGTCACAAATGGCATCACTTTTTTACGTCCGAACCACTTATACATGCATCGACATTCAGAACCTACGTTCACGATACAGTCTATTTTGAAAGGTGTCTCAACAAATTCACTTTCTGAACTATCCCCAGTAAAGCTATTCAGATTTCATTTCCTTCTTTCTTTTATTCCCCCATCTTTGTCCTGGCTGGTTTCATCTGTTCTTCTTTTTTGCAACACACACACTTAACAAAGGGAATTTCGTCTCGTTCTTTATTCGATTTCCTCCTAGTAAAACGCATCGACATCACTGGGGTTTATGATGATCTCATTTTCTCTCCATTATTTAACATTGTATGTGGTTTTCTGTGATCGTCTCTGAAAGTCTCACGACCGATGCTATGTGGGGAATGTCATAAAGCACAGTATCAGCTGGTGAAGTATATCACAGAAAATGGATATTGAATTGTCTCTGTAGATACCCAATTTACCTCTGATTGGGTTCTGGCTGATATGTACATCTATTATCAGGCAGTAGGGGAGAGTCGGGTAGTATCGGACATCGGGTAATATCGAACAGTGCGTTTCTTTCATCTACCACCATAGTATTTAGTATTTATTTATTTATTTAACCTGGTAGAGATAAGGCCTTCAGGCCTTCTCTGCCCCTCTACCAGGGGATTACAACTATAACATGAACAATAAAATTACAATTAATATTAAATTTACAATTACAATTACAATAAAAATTAAAGTACGACAAGAATACCTGATTAATGAAAGCTAGACATTTATCATAGAAGTTAAGAACAAAGAATACAATAACAAAATTCTATAGTGATGAAATTACCGGATATTGAAATATTTTGTGATAGATTAAGAGAACTATTTACAAGAAACCATGTCTGAACGAGTCTCAATTACTGACCAAGTGCCTAGTAAGTTTGCGTTTGAATTCAATTTTATTTCGACAGTCCCTGATGCTAGCAGGTAACGAATTCCAGAGTCTTGGCAGGGCTATTGTGAAAGAAGATGAGTATGAGTATGGTAGTACCTGAATGACATGGTTATGTTTCTCTATGCGACATCACAGAAACGTAACCATGTCAATCAGGTACTATCATCGTGTGGTAGATGAAAGAAACTCACTGTCCGATATTACCCGATGTCCGATACTACCCTACTCTCCCCTACATCTCACTTGACGATATGTGTCAGAGGAAGAACAATAATTGTTTGTATGCATCTGAAGTCTGATTAGTGAATATGTAACTAATCGGCGATGTATGCAATGGATGGAGAAAAGCACCCTATCTCATTATCTTCTGGTTTAATTACCTCATAGGTGGTGCCTTGTTGGTATCATTTGTGAGGTTCAAACCTGTCTTCGTACAGTTGACTAAACAAAAGCAGATATCTAATTCTAGTTTTTAACAAAGTCAATAATAATGTAAATCTGAAACAAAATAGTATTATAAATGAATGAATGAATATATTTGTCTTTAAGCAATATACCTTTTGGTAGGCGGCACTTCACATTATTAGTATACAGTGCCGTCTCCCCGTTTTACAACGCCTCTCGTACAAGTCATTAGGTCGCTACTTATTTTTAATTTATTATAATTTCTTATTGCAATTCTTCCACTAGTCTTTTCTTGTCCTTCATCAATTCTTCCACTAACTCTACGCCTCACCCATTGTTACGCCAAAAATACTACACTTCTAATTCTTCACCCCCCCCCTCCTGTATGGCACATTTCCCTCACTTCACATCTCTAACTAAGCTATTTGCACTTTCCACTGCTAACTTTTCCACATTGCTACTTTATTTTAGGTCTTAGTCTTCTATTTAAAATAATATTATAAACTAGCCGTACCCGTGCGCTCCGCTGCACCTGTTAGAAATAAATATAAAGTAATTACATAATTAAAATAGGACGTTTGATCCAAGGAACATTCGTGTTTGATAGAAGGATAAATCGTTTAATATGTTACTTAATTTAAATTGTATTTAAATAATTAAAATGCGATCATTTTGGTCCAGAGAGCACTCATTTGGTGCAATGACAATTCCTTTAACATGTTTTCTATTTGTTATTACATGCAACCATTGTTTCATGAAGACTGATATATCATTTATTTTTAATGTGTAAACTTTATATTACTTGCTATATGTTTCCATTGAATTATGGTAATAACTTAATTTTAACCATTGTTTTCTACGTCTTCAGTAAATGGCGCTTGGCCCGCTTTTGTTCTGAAACCTTCAAATAACTTAAATACTGATACAGCATATATAGTTGTATTTAATTATATTTATTTCTTTCGAAAATGTAAGAATTCACGATCTCCTATGTACCATTGCCATGGAATGAATAAATGTGTTTTTTTTTTCCTACTCATAAATTTTATATTTTGCACATAGGAGTTACTGCAGGAACAACAACGCTATAATCTGAGGCGGCTGTGAAAATGTATTATATTGTTATTTTAAAAGTCTTGTACATCCTTAAATATCAGTCCTATCAAAATTTTGCATAGAATAAAACTTATCGGAAATCATTTTTCAAGAAACGTTTGTTATGTAACATTTTTCACAAAAAAAATAATAAGCGAGATATTTCGGTTTATTTAATTCAGGCCCCCTTATAACCCTCCTTCTAAATAACGTATTTTGAATGCCATATAGCCTAAAATCTAAGTTACAACGAACTTAATTTATATTCCAATTTTCATCGAAATCGGTTCAACCATTATCGCGTGAAAAGGTAACAAACATCCAGACAGACAGACAGACAGACAGACATACAAACAAAAATTAAAAAAAATCGATTTTCGGTTTCAGGATGATACATTATACATGTTAACACCAATTATTTTTTGGAAAATCGAAAATTACTAGAAAAATTTTGGCTACAGATTTATTATAAGTATAGATAATTATGTAATGATTATTACAATTTTTTGGTCTAAGTAATTCAATTGACCTTTCTTTCTGGTCACACAGACGACTATACAAAACTAAGTAGAGTCATTCGTGTAGTGTTCTGCCCAAGGACAGGTCTTTCACTGGAAACTCAGCTTTCTCCAGTCTTTCCTACTGTATTTTCTGCCTTCCTCTTTGTTTCCTTATATGATCTATATATCTTAATGTCGTCTATCATCTAATACCTTCTTTTACCCCGAACTCTTCTCCCGTTCACTATATCTTCCAGTGCATCCTTCAGTAGGCAGTTTCTTTTCAGCCAGTGACCCAACCAATTCCTTTTCCTCCTCTTGATCAGTTTCAGCATCATTCATTCTTCACCCACTCTTTCCAACAAAGCTTCATTTCTTATTCTGTCTGTCCATTTCACACTTTTCATTCTTCTCCATTTTAAATGCTTCTATTCTCTTCTCTTCATTTCGTCGTAATGTCCATGTTTCTGCTCCATACAATGCCACACTCCACACAAAGCACTTCACTAGACTCTTCATTAGTTCTTTTTCCAGAGGTCCATAGAAGATGTTCCTTTTTCTATTAAAAGTTTCCTTTGCCATTGCTATCCTCTTTTGGCTTCCTGGCAGCAGTTCATGTTACCGCTTATAGTACATTTGAAGTATTTAAAGCTGTTCACTTGCTCTACTGCCTCATTTAGAATTCGCAAGTTTATCTTCTGTGTTTTTCTTCCTATGACCATGCTGTTCGTCTTATTTGCATTTATCTTCATCCCATACTAAATAGATAATAGTTGGAAAATATGTAGAACTACTTCCGAAACAAATCTTGTTATTACAATTTTTTGGTCTAACATTGTGATTCAATTGACCTTTTTTCTGCCCAGACAGACAACTATACAAAAGTAAGTAGATAATACATGGAAAATATGTAGAACTACTTCCTAAACAGATCTTAATTATAGGCCGAAAGGAAAACAAATTGTGGGACGGCCAAAGGAGAGATAGCTTTGAATAGCCAAAGGAATTTAAGACTAATACTTAAGGGGAGAGGATGGTATTTTTGGTGAAAAATGAGTAAATTAAAAAAAAATTCTTTAAAATACCCTGTGATATGTGTGGAATGCATAGCGTAACATTTTGTGGGTATTTGTGCCCTTATCGGATGTTGAGTCGCCATTTTTAAACTTCCTGCGTTATGGATTTTTAAATCACTCGCCCACTTTTATTGTTGTTTCCGATAAATTAAATTAAATTTTTTTTTCTTTAAAATACTCTTTGATATGTGTGAAATGCATTGCATAACATTTTGTGGGTATAATGTGCCCTTATCGGATGTTGAGACGTCATTTTTAAACTTCCTGCGTTATAGATTTTTAAATCACACGCCCACTTTTATCGGTTTCCAGTAACTTCATTTTTTTGCTATATTGCCAGACAAAAATGGATATAATTTCTGAACTATTAAAGATACATGCATGAAATTTAGAACACACATTCTTTAGACTATTTGGAAACCTTTCCTTGTAACAGAATTTTGTTACGTACTTGATTTCATTTTAAAAATACGTCCGTTTGTTTGCAAGAAAGGAAATCAGAAAATTGTTATTCAATTTTAATTGTTTATTTTACAAACTTAGGGACTAATATAAAACTTCTGTTAAAGATAGTTTGTGGAACATGCTTTTGCAAATACATTGCAAAAAAAAATTGAATTTATCTTTAAAAACGGTTTAGATATGTCGGTTTTAGTACAATCCTGCATTGGGTATATTTTTTCAAATTTGGGCCCCAAATATTTTTTTCAGAATATTTATATTTGGTTGAGTTCCTACAGCTATGAGCTCTCTACATACAAAAAATTAATATTTTACACCAAAAAGAAAAAAAAATACCATCCTCTCCCCTTAAGGAAGATGTTGATTACTGGTAATGATGATGTGATTATGATTATGAAGATGAAGGAGAAGTAGATGGATGACGTTGTTCTTTCCAGGGTCTTATTCTTCTTATCTCTACATGTTCGCAAATGCTGAAGAAGTATGTCTCATTGATGGATGGATGAATAGCTGTGAAGAGGCATTTAGATGTAAGTCACTAAGTGTGGAGTTTTGTTAGCCGTGTCGCCTCGAGTTCCGTCTGGTTGTGTGTCCCTACATATAATGTAAGAAAAGATAAGCGTTCTTGCGACTTTAATTCTATGATGGATTGCATGTTTGTATGTTGCATATTGAGATATGCCTTTTGGTTTCTTCCTGTAGTTGAGTAAGCGTGCTCTTGAAGTTAATAATTTAAAAGTGTACAAACTTCCTTCATGAACTAACGCTGTGACGAGGTCTATCATTTTTTCCAGTTATGCTTATTGAAGGATTAATATCTCCATCATTCCTATCGTTATCTGTTTCATCTTCATTCCTCGACAAGGAACTTTTACCAGTAGCTCATAGAACGGACCAATTTATGTCGTTTACCGACATCCAAGTCTATTGAGATGGCTAATTTTAATTTCTCAAAAGAGTGTTGCCAGATTATAAGTATGACCATGTCGTCTGTAATACCTGTAAGTCTACCAATAAGCGGAATTAACACATATCATCTTGTTCTTCTTCTTATTCTTTATCTCCTAGTAGGAGCATAGGGCATTCACAAAATGTCTCCATCAGATCTTCTGCGCCAGCTTCTTCACCTCCTTCTATGTTTTCCTTCCTTCATGATCTCTTCAATAATTGTTTACCTCCATGTTTGTCTTGGCCTTCCTCTTCCACTACTCACTTGAGGATTCCAATCTAAAGCCATCTTCTCAGTAGTTCATTGTCTTTCCTTAAAATATGTCCTATCCTTAAAGAACGCAGAACTTTACACTCTTTGTCTTTACTCTTTCGAATTCTGCACACCTCAACACCAAATTACCTTTCGTCTCGTTTCTCTTATCTATACTCTAACCACGACGTAAATACCAGATCACTTATCTGTGGCACGCTAAATATACCTCTTCATAGAACATCTTGTTATTCCTCATCTTTTACAATATCCACCTCGCGTCAATGGAATTCCTTGTCACAAAGTATTAGGGGCTGCAAGACAACAAACACCTTTAAGAACAGCTTAAAATATAACCTTATTAGCATTTCACTCCAAACATATTGATTTAAACTATCACTGACTACATTGTTACTTCTTTCTTTTAGACATCATCCTGATTGTGCTGTATTTTCAAAATTGTCTCATAATAATCTCTTTCTATTATCTAATATCATTTGAAATATATTAACGTTCTATGTATTTTAGTTTAATTTTGCTACCAGTTTATTTCAGTGTTTAATTAATAGTTCATAGTATTTTGTTGTTTAATTCGTAAATAACTCTTGTATACATGTAACTTTCATCTAAATCAAATTGTTGAATTCTTTGCAAGTTCATGCATATGTATATACACTTTTTGCTGGTTGAGTGGAAGAGAAGGCCTTACGGCCTTAACTCTGCCAGCTAAAATAAATCATTATTATTATTATTATTATTATTATTATTATTATTATTATTATTATTATCCAGTTCTATGTTCCTTTACTTATTTTTAATTTAATTTCTTTTTGACCTGTTTTTCCCTATAGATTTTTCTTTGAGATTTTTATCGCCATCTGATTTTTAATATTCTTCGTAAACATCTATACAGCGTGAATCATAAGTTATATAATTAATTTCAGGGGGTTATTCTTTGAGATATATCAAGCAAAAAAAAGTTTAGTAGTTTAGTACAATTTTGCTCGTTCTTGCTCCCTTTTCCAGAAAAATTTGTTTCATATGAAACATTTCATAGCGTGTTTTGGGAAAGTCATCGATTTAATTCCCAATATGCTCAGTCACTTTAAAAGAGCAGTGTATTATAATAACACTAGTCTACAAAAAAAAAAAAAAACTATTTGACTGCTACTGAGGAAATTTCAAGTATTCTATACTGAAATTGCTGCACCGATTCCAGATATGTAATTATATTTATCATAGCACATCAGGTTTTTTAGTTATGAGACTGTAACATTAATTCTAAATCTTACTATTCAGTACATCTGTACCGTAAAGTCAGAGATATAAATTCAGCTTAGTTTATTATATTCTTTGTAAATTGTTATATTATATTATTTTAAATACATTCATAAGAAGATTACAATATATAGTAAGATCTAAAAACCCTTTTAAAAGTGCTTGAGATCTTTGATTTTCCGTTTATGTTGGCATTTGGTTGATCGCTGTAGGAACTAGCAGAAATCACCTTCGTGCTCGGACCGTATTGACCCTGGCACCTGGATTCCATCATTGATATGTCCTGATGGAACCTCTCACCATGTTCGTCACTTACAGCGTCGAGATTTGATGAAAAAAAAAGTCAAGGTGTGAATGAAGAAAGTGCGTTTTTAAAGACATGCGGAAATATAGATTCTGAAATGCTCTAAGCGTGTTATATACTAGCTCAGCATAATTATCAACACGATAATTTCCTAAAAACCTAATTGACATTAGTACAAATGAGTCCTAAGCTTCGAGTTCAAGAGCATTCAATTTTGACCTGAATGTAGTGTCACATATCATAATTGAAAATTTAAAATGATTTTATTTTAAAATTGTGACGTGATAGAAAAAAACGGACTTCAGATCTGTAACCAGCACACTCAAATCTGGGTTGGTAAACTTGTTTTTGTTCATAGCAAAATCATAATAAAATAAATAAAATGGATCTAAATGTATTAAAAATGTAAGAATTAAAAATTTAAAATGTTATTATTTTAAAATTGTGACATGATAGAAAAAAAACTAACTTCAGATCTTTAATCAGCACACTCAAATTAGGATTGGTACACTTGTACTCAGTAGCAAAATCACTATAGACCAGTGTAATAAATGATTGAAAGAATTTTAGTTTTGTCCTTTAAATACGTAGAAATTTGATCCGAACATATGTAACATTGTAAAATCTCTTTGCAGAACGCAACGTTAAATTTGTTCGGATGAAATATCTGCACATTTAAAGGACAATACTAAACTTCTTTCAATCATTTATTATCAAATTATCATATTTAAAAGTAAATTTTTTAAAATTTCATTATCTTATCTTAAAATGTAGATCTTTGCACGAAAAGTTCCATATTAACAATTTTGATAACATAGGTAACAATTTTGAGAGATCCTGGAGTTCCTTGCCGCCATCACACCAAATTAACTCCTAAAAAACAAATGAGCTCGAAATCACAATTAGTCTTATTAAAGTTTGCAGTGTACAATGGAAGATGCCGCTCAAATTATTGGCTTGTTTCGCTGTCAGTACGCCAGACGGCGCTAATGCCTCAAGAATCCCATCAGCGGCACGGAAATTACAGGACCTGGGGTGCTCGCACAAAACACAATGTCTACAACAACATCACCAAGTTAGGGTGCGCCAAAATGGCTCGGTTTCATCTTACGTGAAATGCCTACAAGTAGTCTATCTCAATTTCGTCTGAAACTGGATCCGTAGGCAAATATAGTTACTCGTATTAAACTTGATACAATTTTACATGAGCAACAAATGATCCAAAGTAAGAGAATACATGAAGTTACATTCTGTATTAGCAAATATAAGCTGTGATGCTTGCTTTCACCATCACACTGATAGTTCTCAATATACTGATTCTACCACAGCTCAAAATCAGTCAACTTTTCACCGAAGTACATCTGAGTTTGATATCGGAAAGATCCTATTGTATTGTATTGTATTGTATTGTATTGTATTGTATTGTATTGTATTTATTAACATTCCATGGTATTCATATATTCCTTCACAGCTAGAATATGGAACAAGTCAAAAAACTTAATACTATTATAAAGTCTTAATTTATAGTCGCAGTCTAGATGAAATATATACAGAAGAGATTTACAATATAGTCTACTAGTACAACACAAAGTTTTAGTATCAATTTCATGAAGCGTTATTGAATGTCATGAATTCACCTACAGAATAGAAGGCGTGAGAAATTAGGTACTTCTTTAATTTGGCCCTAAATAATCTTATGTTTTGAGTTTCATTTTTTATATCGATAGGGAGACTATTAAAAATGTTTACTGCCATATAACGCACTCCTTTTTGATAGAATGATAGACTTGCCGATGGAGTATGAAAGTCATTTTTTGACGTGTATTTAAGCTATGAACTGTTGAATTAGTTACAAAGTTTTCACGATTACATAAGAGGAAGATTATTAATGAAAAGATATACTGACAAGCCATGGGCATTATTTGCAGTTTTTTGAAAATAGCCCTACACGATTCCTTAGATTTGGCCCCTACTATTATTCTAATTACTCTTTTTTGTAATAGAAATATACTGTTACTCTCCATGGAATTTTCCCAGAATATTATTCCAAAACTCATTACCGAGTGGAAGTATGCAAAGTATATTGTTTTTAAGGTATTGATATTTACTATCTTTTGCATAGATCTAATAGCGAAACATGCTGAATTTAGTTTGGGAGTAATTTCTTTAATATGATATGAGACTTGTAATGAAACAAATGATTGTGAAATAGGCTTTCTCTAAGCACTTGTGTTTCCTCTATCATTCTCATTCCACCATCGATTAATTATAACTATCATTCGTTTGTGAATAGCATCTGTAGACTGAAATTGATATTAAACAAAACGAATAGCAATGAAATTTTCAATACTACAAACAAGACACTCTCTATTAATGAAGTTTATACCAGAGTTTGAAGAAGGGATCCAAGTGATCCTTGAAAATAAGCCTGAAACGTAAGCAATTACAGAAAACAATTAAAAGAGTGTTGTCGTATCAGTTTCAGCTTGTACAATAATAATGAACGCAGGGAACTAAAAACTCGATTTTGCGCAAGCGTTTTCTGTCATAGAGTCTATTCGGGATCGAATTGTGGGTAATAATTGTTGTAAGTTCGTGTCATTGTAATATATGATTAAAAAGACTGTAGCTAATAAAAAAATACACATAATAATACATTTTTTCTTTTTTAACTTTTTTTTTGTTATTTCATTTCGCTTCTTTGCATTTTCCTTCTTATTTTTTATATATCTTATATTTCTTCCTTGTCTCTGTTTTCCTTTACAGCTTTCCTTTCATATCGTTATTTATTTATTTACTTCTTCTTCTTCCTTCACGCGTTAGACATTATTGTCTGTAGCAATCTACATATCTTGTTCATGCCACCGTTTTTTGGGTCTTCCTATATTTCTTTTCCCTACCGGTTTATAATTCTTAAAATGAAATGTTAGTCTATGTTCATTCTTTGTACATGGTTTATCCACTTGGTTTCATACTCTTTAGTTTTATCGTTCAGATTATATATCTAATTCCTTTCTTATATCTTCGCTTTTTTATGGTCTATTTTCTTATAGCCAGCTACTGCTCTTAGAAATCTCATTTCATTTGCTTCAAGTTTGCTTTTATTTTTTTCTATCATGATCTAAGTTTCGCTCCCATACAATAGTTTTGGCACTGACATTACATTATAAAACTTTAATATTGTATCTTTTCTTGCTTTATTTTTCAAACACCTTTTTATAGTGCCATTAAGATGATTAAATACTTCCATTTTTTCAATTTGATCAGACTCTTTTTGGTATGATATATTGCATCCTAAGTTATTTGTTTACTTCTGTACCTTAATTTTGACACTGTTGTTTAATTTTTCTTCTGTCGGTTTTCCTTTGCTTATTACTCTCCATATCGGTATTTATTTTCTTCATTTTTTCTCATCATATGGTTAGGCCATTTATTTCATTTAATTCCCTTTCCTTTAGATCGTTATTTATTTTCTTTATTTCTTTCCCTCCATATTGTTATTTACATTATTTACTTCTTTCCTTTCATATCATTATCTACTTCCTTTACTTCTTTCTTTTCCTATCGTTATTTATATTCTTCACTTCTTTTCTTTCATATCATGTATCATTCGTATTTTAATTATTGGTAGGCTGATCAACATTCAGAGCTTTTCTTTAGAGAAAAATTAAGCTGACACTATTCTGAGTAAAAGGAAAATTTAAAAATTATTCTATCTTTATTCATTCAAAAGCAATAAGTTAACAAAAATAAGCGTCTGTCACAACAAAGTTCTTTCAAGCAACAAGACTGCCTTTTATTTTAATACATTTATAAGACTGATGATGATTTTTTTTTAATTTGATCTAGCCTATATTGCTCCTTAGAGAACACAAAATGTACTTCCATAATCGCAGTTTTAAATGTTTTCAGACTGAGCCTTTGATACATGAAGAGTCCACTGCAAGAATGATGGATGTAATTTGGAATAAATTTTTCAGGAGAAGCAATTGACAGTTTGAAATGCTTAGCGCTCAAAGCTTCACTGTGATTTTCCGATCATTACTGGATAATGACTATCAGTGTTAATGCCATATAACTCTCTATGTACATTCTATATGTCTTAAGCTATGCACTGACAGTCTTGGTTCATTTTCGACAAGAAAGTGATAAACCATTATTCTTGCAGTGGACTCTTCATATTTTAAAGTATGTAGCAAAATAGTCCAATATATGGGAGCAACAGTAACAAATAGGCCTATAAATGATACTCGGGAGGAAATTAAACACAGAATAAATATGGGAAATGCCTGTTATTATTCGGTGGAGAAGCTTTTATCATCCAGTCTCCTGTCAAAAAATCTGAAAGTTAGAATTTATAAAACAGCTATATTACCGATTGTTCTTTATACACGTAGTTGTGAAACTTGGACTCTCACTTTGAGAGAGGAACATAGGTTAAGGGTGTTTGAGAATAAGGTGCTTAGGAAAATATTTGGGGCTAAGAGAGATGAAGTTACAGGAGAATGGAGAAATAAAAAAGAGATGGGCAGGGCATGTAGCACGTATGGGCGAATCCACAAATGCATATAGATTGTTAGTTGGGAGGCCGGAGGGAAAAAGACCTTTAGGGAGGCCGAGACGTAGATGGGAAGATAGTATTAAAATGGATTTGAGGGAGGTGGGATATGATGATACAGAATGAATTAATCTTGCTCAGGATAGGGACCAATAGCGGGCTTATGTGAGGGCGGCAATGAACCTCCGGGTTCCTTAAAAGTCAGTAACTAAGTAAGGAAAATAGTACGACTTTTTTCACTGTATCATTTTTTTTTTATTTTATTGGGTTATTTTACGACGCTGTATTAACATCTAGGTTATTTAGCGTCTGAATGAAATGAGTCCGGGGTCCAGCACCGAAAGTTACCCAGCATTTGCTCGTATTGGGTTGAGGGGAAAACCTCAACCAGGTAACTTGCCCCGACCGGGATTCGAACTCGGGCCACCTGGTTTCGCGGCCAGACGCGCTGACCGTTACTCCACAGGTGTGGACTTCACTGTATCATATTAGCCCTACTTGAACCTAGACAGTTGTAGCTATTTCCGTGAATAATTTTTCACATAATAAGCACGGATTTGCGTCGGACAGCAGCGATTCAAATCCTAATCTAGCGTCCTACAGGACTGATACCCCTGAAGTTTGGAGCACGGAGAACAGTAGCCAGTGCGGTAAAACAAGTGCAGACCGGCCGGCGTGACACTGCAGATCCTGGACTATTAATCGGGCCCGAGCCGCCCGCAGATAACATCGACGGTGCCCTGAGTGGGCTAATACACCTTCTGAGAAACCTCCTTATTAATAACTTGTAGTGCAGTTCCACAGCTTTCGTTTTAGCGTTTCTCGAGCAGTTTGACAGTAATATGACGCCTTGGTTTTAACCGGATATTCCCTATTAATCGAAGCTGCGTTGAGTCCCTTTTTCTTTTCTGTATACGACAAGTATGCCATTATTTTATTTTAGCACGCGGATATGCCCTGCAATTTCGTGGGTTCAACTGAAGATTTTACTACGCTCTTTCTTATAATTTTCGTGGTCTACTGAATCCCGTACTACTGCATTAGACTGAAATTTGCGGACTCAGATCCGACAGAGGAAGGTACATTTTTAATGGACGTCGAAACCCTTAATATAACTTTTTTTTTCAGAAGGAAGGTACAGCGCCCGAAAATCCGAAAACCTGCACGACAATGCTCTATACGTCGCGTCGTTGACGTAAAGACTGCTTGTGAGTGTTTCGAGACGCCGAGATTGATCACTCCCGAAGTCCCGAACGTCAAGCAGCCTTGAATCGCACAGTTGTTTATACCTGACTGAACTTTTATCTAATTTGTCAACTGTTACATAGGGGCTATGTGAAGCGTTCAGAAGTCAACATGATTAACTCCTTTTCCAAAGATTTTGAGATATTCAAGGTTAATACACACAATTAATTCTGTGATATAGTCAAGAAGAATACTGAATTCTGTGGGCTTTTTACTGAACTATGGAGTTCATCACTTTGACCACTGAAAATATGGTCAATTTAGTACACTGCTAACTTAGAAACTCTGAAATAACCAAAAGTGGAGTTAATCATGTTGACTTCTGAACGCCTCATGTATAAACAATCAAGTAGCCTATTTGAAACACCATCTCTAACTTTCCGTGTATAATAATCCGTTCCCAAATCCTTATTTAATTACTAGGCTCTGATTAAAAGGCTAGGAATTTTCTTTTCATATATGTGAGACCAAGTGTGCAATCTCAAGTCAAAAGATATTAACGTCATGTTTTATGTTTCTTAGAAATGCAAATTTATTTGAGAATTTTTTTTTCTAATTCTATAATCATAGTTAATATCATATAATAGAACCAGAACATTTTGATAACAAAGATACTGTTCTGTTTTGTGTTTTAGTCTCATTTAAACATTTATAACGTTATTTATTTCGATGATATATGTTATTCAAAGTTACGAAATCTTTCCACGCCGACCGAATGCTATTTTGAGAATGATGAAGAGACTCGAAGCGTACGACAATGACGAGACGAGACTCGAAAGACAAATGCAACGAACACAGCGAGCGAGAGCGGCAGTTAGTTTTGTTTATCTCTAAACCATAGACCTCATAGAAGAAGCTTTCCCTGATTGTTATTTAAACACAAAATAAATTATCGCTCAGCTATTTTTCGCTTTACCAAGTTCCCTTCTTTGCGGAAAGATGTCTCTGGATTGAGACTGCCGATGTCTCTGCAAGAAAACTTCTCGTGAGCCACAGATGCCTGAGCTGGCTGAAAAAGCGGAAAACAAAGAAGAAACTACATGGGCACGCTAAATTTAGTAGACCAACTGAAGTGCAGTTGGAGTTTAATGGCGTGTGCCCTCGAATTAAATTAAATTCTTTTTATATTTAGTTACTATATAACATTTCTAACCCATAATATTTGAGGAGAAAAATTCGCTCCGGCGCCGGGGATCGAACCCGGGTCCTTGGTTTTACGAACCAAGCGCTCTGACCACTGAGCTACGCCGAATTCAATCCACAGCACCGGACCGAATCCTTCTCCTTCAATGCTTCCCTTTAAGGCCTGACAACTTTAGAACAAAAAATTACTATATTTGTAATTAGAAATACCGAGCGGACTAGCGGCGTGATAGAGGGCTGACCTTGCATTCGGGAGGTCCGGGTTTCGATCCCATGGACCGGCAATCCTAACTGAGGTTTTTCATGGTTTCCTCAGTTATTTGCAGGCAAATTCCGGGATTGTATCTCTTGAAAGTCCGGCCATGGACGGCGATCCTTCCTGTGTAATGTCTTAAATGTTTTGTGTTGTATCGGAGGTGGCTCTGGCATTGAGCTGATCCCTCATCCGGGGAGGCCCTCCATGTCCTTGTGTGGTCAAAAAAGTATGTATGTGATACATAGATTAATTCCTCTCCCGATAGGTCGCGGCCCTGTAAGGCCCGTGTGGCGTGGGTCGTATAAATGAACCTAAAAAGGGAGAGGTTAAACTAAGGGAAAGAAAGAAAGAGAGAGAGATAGATAGAGAGAGGGAGAGAGAGAGAGAGAGAAATTAGAAATTTGTAAAAAGAAATTCTTTGATGAAAAAATATTTTCTTTTTAACATTTATTTATTTATTTATTTATTTATTTATTTATTTATTTATTTATTTATTTATTTATTTATTTATTTATTTATTTATTTATTCTGGTGTAGTTAAGGCCATCAGGCCTTCTCTTCCTCAACACCAGGAATACAAATACAATAATAAAAATAAACGGAGAAAAAAATACACTTTTATATACAAAGTAAAGCTACACAAGAAATAAAGAGAGAGAGAGAGAAAAAAAACACTATAAACAAAGTAAAGACACACAAAAATATACACAGGTTGCAGTCACACAAACTTTAAATGAGTGATTAAGTATCATAATTAATTGTATCCTAACTAATTAACTAACATAAACAAGAAACTTGCAATTTTAATCTAGATTAAAAAAGAAAAAGAAAAAAAGAACACAAATCAATACTTCTAGAAATAGGCCTAGCTAAAAACATTAACTAAGACAAAATTTTCCAATTTAATTTTGAATTGTGATAAAGTCCGGCAGTCCCTGACGTCATTAGGTAACGAATTCCAGTATAGGAAGATGAGTATAAAGACGTTCTATGATGAGGGAAAGAAAGAAGTGCTTGATGTCGGTTTCGAAGAGTTGTAAGAAATTGAAAACGCGATAACAGATAATTCGGAGTAGAAGTAAGTATGCATGATTCTAAACAGAAGAGACAGTGAATGTATTGTTCTTCGTTCCTTCAGACGCACCCATGAAAGTAACTGGAGGGAAGGTGTTATATGGTCAAATTTATGAGTATTGCAGATGAATCGTATGCACACATTATGAACACGTTGTAGTCTCTCAGCTAAGAGTGAACTTACATTAGTTAGCAAGGAATCGCAGTAATCAAAGTGGGGCATTACAAGCGTCTGAATAAGATTCTTTTTTAGACTAAGTGGTAGAAATTCTTTCATATGGAACAAGGAGTGAATTTGAGAAAATATTTTTTTGCAAATGTGTGTTACTTGAGTGTTCCAATTTAGATCGCTATCCATAAAAATGCCAAGATTTTTAACTGTTTCACTGTATTTAACAATAATTTGACAGCTCTTTAAATGCCACGCCTCATTACAGCCTTAATTTAAAAAGAAAGAAACATATTTGTAATCAGAATTGAACTAAATCCATTTGGGGTCTGGAAATATACATTCTGAAGAAATGAAATAGCCAATAAACATTTTTGGAAAATTTTCATGATTTTCAGTGGAGTCTCCTCTTAATATATCGTGTCATTGTTGCAATATATGCTTCTATTTCGGTCGTTATTTGGGTGGTATCCAATGGTTTTGAGTAAAATTGTTACTTTGGATTTTACAAGAATTTGTATTTTTTGAATTGGGTTAATGCCTGTACGGGAGAGGGGGCGCAAAAGAAAGTCCCGCACAAAATTGAGTTGCGGTTTCTAAACGTTTGGGAACCATCGGTTCCTTTTAGAAATAGAGGATTCAATTTGTGAATTGTATAACTTTATTTCCGTTTAATCATTCAAGTAACTTCACTTCTATCCCTCCTATCCAGGGTGGCACATCCGTTGACATAAATATTTCAAATACAAATACCGATTATTTCGAGTTATTTTCAGTAACTTAGGCTACGATATATATTTGGGAGACTTTGTGTAATGTAAAGATACATCTTTTCATTTTAACAATTAAATTACGAGTTCCAGAGGCGAATTCGGGTTCTGCGATTCGGAGACACACTATTCCATTCGCACAGAAAGAGCCCTAGGGAAAGCGGAATCCAAAAACTCGTGTCTGAGTTGTTGTATGGAGGTTTGGGAAGGCCAAGTTACAGAAGCACAAAAAATGTAACGAAGAAGTCCGTGGGGACTGCAAATTACCGCTCTCCACTGGTGTGGCTGTAACTCACTCAGCTGGAATGAGAGGAGATGACGCAGCAACCCTTCAAGGGAGGGATAGTTCTCCCTCACAGGTGAGAGTCAAGAATCAAACAAAATGGCAGAGTTCGCGTGACTCCTTCTAGATACACTATATTCATATGACTCAGACAATAGAGTAAAGTAAACAGCTCAAACAATAATAAAATATTGTACTTCGAAATCTGAAGACGTCCAGAATATGATTTTAGGATTTGTTTTTAATGATTGTGACATATATGTAGATGAAATTATTGGGGATCATCAGCGTGGTTATAGGCGTAATAGATCAACTATTGACCAGATATTTTATATTCGACAGATAATGGAGAAAAAATGGGAGTATAAGCGTACAGTGAATCAGTTATTCATAGATTTCAAAAAGGCATATGACTCGGTTAAGAGAGAAGTTTTATATGATATTCTTATTGAATTTGGTATTCCCAGGAAACAAGTTCGATTAGTTGAAATGTGTCTCAGTGAAACGTACAGTAGAGTTCGTATAGGTCAGTTTCTGTCAGATGCGTTTCCAATTCACTTTGGGCTAAAGCAAGGAAATGCACTATCACCTTTACTTTTTAACTTTGCTCTAGAGTATGCCATTAGGAAAGTCCAGGATAATAGACAGGGTTTGGAATTGAACGGGTTACATCAGCTGCTTGTCTATGCGGATGACGTGAATATGGTAGGAGAAAATCCACAAACGATTAGGGAAAACACGGGAATTTTACCGGAAGCAAGTAAAGAGATAGATTTGGAAGTAAATCCCGAAAAAACAATGTAGGCTATATGATTATGTCTCGTGACGAGAATATTATACAAAATGGAAATATAAAAATTGGAAATTTATCTTTTGAAGAGGTGGAGAAGTTCAAATATCTTGGAGCAACAGTAACAAATATAAATGATACTCGGGAGGAAATTGAACACAGAATAAATATGGGAAATGCCTGTTATTATTCGGTTGAGAAGCTTTTATCATCCAGTCTGTTGTCAAAAAAATCTGAAAGTTAGAATTTATAAAACAGTTATTTTACCAGTTGTTCTTTATGGTTGTGAAACTTGGACTCTCACTCTGAGAGAGGAACATAGGTTAAGGGTGTTTGAGAATAAGGTGCTCTCGATTAATTGACACATCAAACGTCCGAATCATTTCAGGTCTCACGGAGTCATGCGCATAAAATGGCCGCCGGAATGCAGTTTTCGAGGTATATATTCTTCCACCTGTTTCACCGGCCTTGAGGGTCAGACCGGTTTGTTGAGAATGTTTATGGTTGCGGGAGTCGTTTGTTACACGGTGCCTTCTTTTCGTTTCGTTGTTTATTTGTTCAAAAGTAATAAGCAATTGAAATTAAACACTGTTTTGAACTTCGTTATCAAGCGGTTAGGGATGTACAGTGCCGAATGCAAAGATGTTCTAGTCAAAATTCAACCAGGAAGTCAAGAGGAAATCGAACTCACCCCAAATGCAGGTCGCGATCAATATGCAAATGCGCCCACTGCCTGAGCTACGCCGTTAGCTAAGAAACTCTTCTCCAATTTCGTTCTTGTCCAGTAAATTTTGTCTTAGACTCACCGTGGTTTAAACTCCAGGTCTTGGACGCTGAAAGCTAACGTTTTAGACTCTCGGAAAATGCTGGCCTTTCGACTCTCTTACATCTCATACTCTCAAAGTGGAGGGATTTGGGCCTGCTCTCTTTCTCGAACAGTGTTATTTTAAAATACCACTTAGCAGTTCTTCTTTTGAAGATTTCCTTTACCTGCAATTTGAAAGAAAAAGTGAAACCAATAATGAAAATCAAGACGGAGAAATAACGTCACTGACCTTGTTGTTTGTGTAAGAAAAAGAAAATGACATACGACCAAAATGTGCAAAATAAACACTTATAAGCTCTCGCACCTCAAAAGAAAAATGCAGGTGTTTCCACTTCTTTTGTCCAGAAAGTTCTCATACAAAAGTGACAGCCACATTGAGAAAAGGGCGTCATTTGGCGTAAGAGCACTAAATGTTGAATAACGTAAAATGTTGGATAACTTTAAATAAATATTATTAGCCTGCCTAAATGTAACAGACAGCTTGGCACTTATTTTAAACCTATCACATAGCAGAGTGTTTGCAGACCTAAAGACCATTTTATTCATAGCGGCTTCATTCAGATTGTTATTCATCTTTAGGTTTGTACATGCGTATGTATGTATGTATGTATGTATGTATGTATGTATGTATGTATGTATGTATGTATGTATGTATGTATGTATGTATGTATGTATGTATGTATGTATGTATGTATGTATGTATGTATGTATGTATGTATGTATGTATGTATAGTCCGTATCACCTTACTTAATACCCTAACGGTGAAACCTAACCATTCTTCCCCTATTACTACATATGCTAGTGGATTATACTGATTTTCTACCTCTCAGGTTAATTTTCTTTTACCAACTTCGTTTCGAATTTCGGGTACTGACAAATACTACAACTGGCAGTTATTTTCTAACTGTTATGTTGGCAGCAACAATTTCGGTTTGCAGTGAAGGAAACTGATGAAAATGTAAACAAGTAAATATATTTTTAGGTTAGGTCTCATTAATCGTAAACTGTTTACTTAAAGTAATGAATTTCATGTTGCCAGACAAAATAAATTTTAATATTAGATCATACTAATCCTAATTACCAACATAATGTGCGAGAAGTCCAGGAGTAAAATATACTATTTCAAAAATTATTGAACCATTTAGGAAACATCTCGCAACATAAAGATGAGATGTGTTGAATATGTAAGCCATTGTTATTGTTAACAGTACTGTATTATTATTATTATTATTATTATTATTATTATTCTGCTGTCAAAAAATCTGAACGTTAGAATTTATAAAACAGTTATATTACCGGTTGTTCCGTATGGTTGTGAAAGTTGGACTCTCACTCTGAGAGAGGAACATAGGTTAAGGATGTTTGAGAATAAGGTGCTTAGGAAAATATTTGGGGCTAAGCGGGATGAAGTTACAGGAGAATCGAGAAAGTTACACAATGCAGAACTGCACGCATTGTATTCTTCACCTGACATAGTTAGGAACATTAAATCCAGACGTTAGAGATGGGCAGGACATGTAACACGTATGGGCGAATCCAGAAATACATATAGAGTGTTAGTTGGGAAACCGGAGGGAAAAAGACCTTTAGGGAGGCCGAGACGTAGGTGGGAGGATAATATTAAAATGGATTTGAGGGAGGTGGGATATGATGATAGAGACTGGATTAATCTTGCACAGGATAGGGACCGATGGCGGGCTTATGTGAGGGCGGCAATGAACCTTCGGGTTCCTTAAAAGCCATTTGAAAGTAAGTAAGTAATAATAATAATAATAATAATAATAATAATAATAATAATAATAATAATAATAATAATAATAATAATATGAAACCTGAAGGATAACATAACACCAGTTAGGAATGATGAAATAAGCTAAGCATTAAGGGATTCACCAGCCATAGAGCTAAGGGAAGACAGACTTGTGTGAATAGTTGAATCAGTACCGTATCTTTAGTAGTTAATCCTAAAACAGAGATGTTCAATTTTGAAAACTCATTACATTTATTAATATAAAAAGCTACGTAAGTTTTAAACCGGCGAAGCGCTGCGAGTTCTTTCTTTGTTCTTAACTTCTACAATAAATTGTCTAGCCTTTATTAATCAGGTAATCTTTTAGTACTTTGATTTTTATTGTAATTTTAAATTTAATATTAATTGTAATTGTATTCTTAATATTGTAGTTATAATCCCTTGGTAGAGAGGAAGAGAAGGCCAGATTAAATAAATATAGGCCTATATTACCACTAGAGCGCGTATACAGGCAGTGGTGATAGCGAAGGATGGATATCTGCACTGGTCGGCCGACAGAAAACAGCAGGAAAATTCACTGGAAGTCTCTGTATATTACATAGAGTTATAGAGTAACACAATATAGTGCCTAGACCTAGAGTGAAGAGGAAATGGAAAAGTACAATTAATTATAAATAAGTTTTAATTAATTTAATGAGCTACGATTTTGTTCTTCTCAGATGGAGATTAAAATCTCAAATCTCCCATGTATGTAGGCCTTGCTCCAGTCCACAAGTCACATACGTAGACGCGACGCATAGTCAGCAGTTACGCGCAGCGGCCGTTGGCTGCACTGGACGAAATATGCTTAGCGCGGTTGCGAAGAATATGGGACAAACTTTAAGTACTTGTGGACTCTTTATTTGTGTGTCTTATTTGGTTTTCTGATAGTAAGAATAATACTTACTTACTTACATATGGCTTTTAAGGAACCCGGAGGTTCATTGCCGCCCTCACATAAGCCCGTCATCGGTCCCTATCCCGAGTAAGATTAATCCAGTCCCCACCATCTTATCCCACCTCCCTCAAATCCAATTTAATATTATCCATCCATCTACGTCTCGGCCTCCCCTGTAACTTCATCCCTCTTAGCCCCAAATATTTTCCTAAGAACCTTATTCTCAAACATCCTTAATCTCTGTTCCTCTCTCAAAGTGAGAGTCCACGTTTCTCAACCATACAGAACAACCGGTAATATAACTGTTCTATAAATTCTAACTTTCAGATTTTTTGACAGCAGACAAGATGACAAAAGCTTCTCAACCGAATAATAACACGCATTTCCCATATTGTTTCTGAGTTAAATTTCCTCCCGAGTGCCATTTATATTTGTTACTGTTGCTCCAAGATATTTGAATTTTTCCATCTCTTCGAAGGATAAATCTCCAATTTTTATATTTCCATTTCGTACCATATTCTGGACACGAGACATAATTCTAATAGTGGGTTTAAAAATATCCTCCTGTCCTACTTTAGCGTTGAAATCCCCCGATAAAATTGTCATGTGATATCTAGGTAACTGATTAAAAGGTGTGTTCCAGTAATTGTTCATAGAAGCTATCCTTTATATAGTCGTCTTTCTCTTCTGTAGGGGCGTGAGCATTTATAACTATGATATCGCACCATCTACCCTTAAGTACTAAATACGATAACCTGTCACTGATAAATCCGACCTTTTTTATTGCTGATTTTATTCTTTTATGAACAAAGAATCCTGTTCCTAATTGGTGATTATCGTTTCCTTCCCCATAATACAACAATTAATCTTCTATTTGTGATATGCCATTCCCATCTAACCTAACCTCTTGTACTCCCACGAAGTCTATTCTATATCTAGCTAGTTCTATTGCTACTAATATTACCCTTCCTGTTCTATAAAGACTAGTTACGTTCCATGTACCAAATCTCATAACCTTATTCCTTTGCTGTGGTCGTGCCGGAGAATCAGTCCCATTCCGAGGCTTATTTGAAGGATTCGTAACAAGCTGTTTTTTACGGTGATGGGTTGTTAGCCCTTCGTCCAACCCCCAAGCCGGAGGACCACCCCTTATCGGCTGTCTACGACTGCTTATTCAATATATTCGCAGCTACCCTCCATATCTGGAGGCCGTCTCCTCTATCCGCAACCTGAGGACGCGCCATAATAATTTTTTTATCATTAATCCATAATGTCGTATCATCCTCTTACCGACTCTGAATAGAATGTTCACATGAAGAACTTACCTTCAAAATCACGCCAGACAGGCATGGTGTAAGCTCGCATATGAATGATGCCGGTGCTGTATTTAATGTCTTTGCCTGTGTTGATTTCCTACAAATGTTAGCACACAATCAGACAGAGTCCGCACCTCGCCGGCCGGCGAGTCCTTTGTGAAACAATCCCAGCTGCGGCTGTCATATCGATGTCGAGCCCAACACAATTAGCCTCCATTCCTCAGTCCCACTGAATGACAACTAATTCCACTCGTCATGCTGCGTGGCTATAAAAACGACGGATACAAAATTCGTTGTTGTGGGTGTCGGATCTTGGTTCACGCCAAGAGTGATCTAAATCCCTTTTAAGAAATGTAATACAGTAGAACCCCGATTATCTGTCATCCTATTAACCGATTTGCCGATTATCCGAACGTCTTTCTCTCGGATTTTGTTTTTGCTACAGAAATGTATGAAGTACTGTACATTATATTAGTACTTTTTTTATAGACTTCAATACTTACACAGTACAGTCTACTGTTGTTGTACGGTCTTACTAATAAAAACTCTATATACAGACGTTTAACTCTCTTATACAATGAGTAGCTCGTTTATAAGTCGTGTGTAAATTACTTACTAATAATCACTACATACATCGTGTATAAGGGTAGAACTGTTACACAGCTACTTCATATTTTCGTCATTACTTCGTTACGAAAGGTAATAGAATATCTGAGGTTCTCTACTGGATCCTGTAGAGCGCTCTAGTGTGGCGTGTTAAATATCGATAGTACAACTGGCTCTAATCGATTACCACACTACATTTTGGTCAAAGAGTGCAAGCTACAGCAATATTATTCTAATAATTCTATGATCTTTGGTTTGTTCTTCTGTGGTTATAAGGTAAACATCATCATAAAATGACAGTCGATACGAACAGCTGTTAAAGGGGCGGCCATTTTTTCCCTATATACAACGCTTAAACAAGGGGTTTCGTGTATATAACTACTGCAAAGCAATTCCCATTGTATAGTTACAGCCTGTTTATACATCCATCGCTTATGCATGGTTTATTAGTAACGTTTTCTGTCTCAACTCTGCATAAGTCTCGTATAAAAACTATACACGGTTTATTAGTAAGACTGGTAACTTACTGTATAACTTCTATATTAAATTTCTTCCTCAGGTATCAAAATAAATCGTGTTGTGTTAAGTATAAAAAGGTACAAATAATTGAGTGGTCTAGAGGACGAGAAACTGTGGTTCATCTCAGAATACAAGTCTAGCGTCACAACCGTGTGCAATTTAATAAACATCGAGGCTAAAGTTTATAACGTATGTAAATCTACAACTTCAGATCTCCATTATTCCTATCTTTCCACAGAAGTCATTACAAAGAGTTTTCTTGTCCCCTAAAAACTCGTCGTTAACAACCAGACATAAATCAGTGAACTTCTGGTACACTACCTAGCATGCCGAATATAACATCATAGAGAAAGTGTAAGCTTTATTCACTAAATTTACGAAAATTTTTTAGGGTACGGATTATCCGATTTTTTCGATTAACCGTTCTGCCCACTCCGTTCATTACCACGGATAATAGAAGTTCTACTGTAATGTTAGCAAAGTAAATATTAAAGTTTTAGGAAAATTTTTCGCCGATAATATCATCATCATTATTATCGTCACGTCTTATGTGAAATCATCCGTTTCGATTCTTTACAACTATTTCCGCCATTTTGTGTTTAGACAACCAAATCTTCTACCTTGCGTGTTACAGCATTTTTTTAGAGTTTCTCTGCGTATAATTTATGACAGTTTTTATTCTCTGCTAAAAGTTGTAGCGCTTATTCTTCACTTATATCATTAGCCTACCTCTTCTTCTTGCAATACATAGTTTTAGGCCTAATTTTTTCTAAGGAATTTCATCCTTGGACCGACTGACGTCACAAGTAGTGAAGAGACTAACAGGCTTATTTTGGCCAAAAAAAGAGTGCCTCAACGGTCCATCTTGAACCAGAAGTCTTTATGACTATAAATTCTTCTTCTATTCTTCACGGCTGTTGTAGAATTTGTTCTTCTTTGTTTCTTGTTTTATTGCTTAAAGTTTTATGTATAGTTCCGCATATTGTTTGATATTAATTAATTTCTTATTTGTATCTTTATCTTCTTCACTGCTAATTTCACAACCCAAATAATTGAAGGAAGAGACTTGTTCTGCAATTTTAATTTCAACTACTATTTTTCATCTTATTGATGTTTTTTCCCAGCACGTTATTTTTTCTCTTGATATTGTAACATCACAATTTTTACCTATTTCAATAAGATATATTGAGCGTTACACTTCACCTTCTGTTTTTTTTTTAATCAGTAGGCCTACCATATCACATGCGTATAATATAGACCTATTTAAAATGTTCTTTTGCCTAATTTTATACCTGCTTTATTTTCTGCTTCCAATTCCGGATAACATAGTTAACATAATATTGAAAAGTGTCGACGACATTGGGAATCTCTGCCTAACCTCCTTATGTGTTAAAAATATCTTCCGATTGATCTTTTCTAAAATTTATTATTATATTGGTTTCTTCATCAAGATTTTTCATCACCTTTATCAGATATCTAGGGTAGCCTTGCTCGTTTAAAATTAACCACACCTTTCCTCGTTTTTCATTATCGAAGGTCTTCTCGAAATCTACAACAGCAATATGTGCCTGCAAGTTGCATTCTCCTCTTTATTTCTATCAAATCATTTCCTGTACAGATAAACTGTTTAAGTATGATGTCAACGGTGGTCGTGTATTTGCCAGGCTTGCTGTTAGATAAAAAAAATATACATTCTCAAATACGACATTTTTAAGGAATTGACTTTCTTCGGAAAGAAGAAAAGTCGGATGGACCCTGTCATAGATTCACTAAACCTGACACAGATACTGGTGTGGCAAAATTACCGGCCAAGTGTTGTATACCAAATTGTCTGTTTGAGAACGGATTACAAACAACGTTATCTTGATAATTTGTGCACACGAATATTGAGCTATTGTATTTAGTTTCTCCATTGCCTTGTAATCATAATCTGTCATTTATCCGGCCGCAATGTACGCAACGGCTAAGATGCTCAGCTTTAATGTTGCGTGAAACTTACACTCGTAGGAGTCTAATCTTATTGATCGTGATTTCAACTCCTGCTTGGGACACGAATGTTAGTCCGTTTTCAGTATGTGGTGTTGTGTGTTGTCTTATATCGATGACGGACGTTGTGCTTATTTCACCTTATGGGGGTCTCACTAAGTATTCGTCTCGTGTAGATCGAAAATAGGCCTATCTGAAATTCGGATTAAGAACAACCCCTGCTGGGGAGATATAGAATTATAGAAGCCCTCCAATAACACATTTTAGTGATTATTGAAAGCTATTACGTTTCGGTACAATAGTAGATTCACCTCCTCATGGTTTACCCGGGACAACACTTCATACTGAAATCGCAAAATAATCATTTTAGCAACAATGAAAAAACTTATCCTTCTAAGGATGTCAGGTTACTCATTCTACAATGGAATTTAAGCACAATGATATGAGTCAAATGCTTATTTCAATAAATAAATAAATAAATAAATAAATGAATGCATAAATGAATGAATGAATAAATGAATGAATAAATAAATGAATGAATAAATAAATGAATGAATAAATAAATAAATACATAAATAAATAAATAAATAAATAAATACATGTATTTGAGTGCCATTCAGACTTATCTCTCTTTAGAAGAAAAACTCTTGCAACATTAAACAACTTGAAGTATAATATTAAGATTAATAAAATGGATTATTTCATAACTTGTTTAATCCTTAAATTCACAAAGTATCCTATAGGATACAACAGGTTAATAGGCTATATGCTATATTTTAATAAAACAATAGAAAAAAATTGGTAGGAAAATTAAAATTCCACAATTCTGTAATATTGTCCAACTTATAAAATATGGACATTGCGATAGTTGTTTTCCTTACAGCCCGACAAAGTTTAATAAACTAGTATGAGAAATGAAGCTTTGCCAATTTAAGGGTTAAATGTAAGAGGGATGAAGTTACAGGAGAATGGAGAAAGTTACACAACACAGAGCTGCACGCACTGTATTCTTCACCTGACATAATTAGGAACATTAAATCCAGACGTTTGAGATAGGCAGGGCATGTAGCACGTATGGGCGAATCCAGAAATGCATATAGAATGTTAGTTGGGAGGCCGGAGGGAAAAAGACCTTTAGGGAGGCCGAGACGTAGATGGGAAGATAATATTAAAATGGATATGATGATAGAGAATAGATTAATCTTGCTCAGGATAGGGACCAATGGCGGGCTTATGTGAGGGTGGCAATGAACCTCCGGGTTCCTTAAAAGCCAGTAAGTAAGTAAGTAAGTAAGTAAGTAAGTAAGTAAGTAAGTAAGTAAGTAAGTAAGTAAGTAAGTAAGTAAGTAAGTAAGTAAGTAAGTAAGTAAGTAAATAAGTAAGTAAGTAAGTAATTAAGTAAGTAAGCAAGCAAGCAAGTAAGTAAGTAAGTAAATGTAGAGCTAAATTTCGTCGTCGTCTTCCTAACAAGTATTAGGCCGAATGGCCTGTTCCGGTCTCAAACTAGCTCGTGGGACAGGGGGTCGAAGGACCGCAGTGAGACCTACTCGGAAAGGTAAAAGGGATTCTGTAGGCTGTAGGAGAGTTCGGAGGCGGCCTGCAGGGGAATTTGTAACGCGGGGGCCTTATGGCATGCGCACCATTCCATTCGGGTCAGTACAATGGACTTATCTAAACGGCCTAATTTCGAGGACTGTTACCAGCCTATGACCCTCCTCTCAAGAGGGAGTAATAGATAGACGTAGTGAAAATAGCGTACGTTTACGCTCAGACCAAATTGAGAAACCACTGCAGTAGCGGCTGGTGGTAAAAAAAAACGAGTGTGCTAGAATCTCTATATCTGCCTACTATATACACTTATATGTAGCCTATTTATCTTAATTTGAGACTCGCCTAGTGACGAAATATTAAGTCCATACGACGTTCCTCCCTACTGCAGAACTTGTCAATTACCCTGGTGTTAAACCCCTCCATCTTGGACATCACACTATTTTCTATTGACAGTATTGCAATAGCAGTGAGACGATCCTGGGACATAGTGTTCCTTAAAAACCATTTTTATGCGTTTCAAGCAAGAAAAACATCTTTCTGGCTCAGCAGTGGCTATTGGTGTTGTAACCAAAATATTTAACAACTTCGATACTTCACTGAATGGATCCTGTAAATTGTTGGAGACTATGTATTGTAACAATTGAACATCCATCTATATTTTGGAAGTCGGGTTTTCCGTATAGAACTCCAAGTTGTGTCTTTAACACTCTTTTGTTCAGTATAGTATAGCTGTTGACAGCAACTTCAAGTTCGCGTTCACGAAAATTATATGAAAATTTCTAAAAAATTTTGCTGTTTAACAATTTTGTTGCGTCTAGATAGCTTAAAGACTGGAAACGGTGAGTAGTTTCCTGAATTATACAGTCACATACTTCCTTGGCTTCAATTTTCTGGGATTCCATTTTCCGTCGCTTGCTAGCTGATTCAGGGGGAACCTCGTAGCCCTACAGGTAGATGGCAGCAGCAGTCTGATATTTGAATTACCAAATACATTGTAAATAGTTCCGAGTTCTTCCACAAACAATCATTCTTTCGTTACGCTTTACTTTTGCAATCTCCAAGCTGTGTTGTGCTGAAGCTGACTACAGCACTTTCCCGCGTAGAAATAGCCAATCAGAGCAGTGATTTCAGCTTCGCACATGCGCATAAATGTCTACATTCTCATATGAAGTTCAGAGTAGCACAACGAGGCACCAAAGAGCGAAGACTAAACACTCGATAATGCGTCATGAATATAACCACGGGAAATTGTCAAATGACAGATCAGATACTATGGTGGTATTACAAATACTTATTTGAGCAAAAATTATCACTGTACTGGAGCACTGTAGCACATAGGGACGGGCCGCCTCTGGAAACCAGTTAAAAAGTATCATAATGCTATTGAAGTGCTGAAGTCTAGCAGTTCAATTTTAAATAGAGGTATCTCAATATTCCATAAATACTGTAGTTTACTTACGTATAAACAAACACTTAACAAATTAGGAATGAGGTGTCATGTAGGTGTTTCTTCTCTATAAAACTTGTTAAAGTTGAAGTAGTTCAATTTTTGGGTCTAACCGTGATGCACTCACATAATATCTTCGAGAACTACTTCATTTCGAAGGCGGCCAGCACACGGAGGCGTATGGTTTCGGCCCGAACGCCCACACCGCGGATGCACACAAGATGGTATTGTTTTCATCGCTCAACACACACAAAGCCAGCGTCCTGTGCGGAATGCGCTTTGTGAGTGCAACTGACGGCTGGACAAGGAAACACTGTGTGGCCGTGACTCTCCAAACCGCCGATACTTACAGTCTGGCATTAACAGAAGGGTAGAAAATTCCATCCCGTTACCTCCAAATTCATCTGCTTGGTGTTTGTAACATTAGTACCATGTATTCATCTCTCGTAGATGTGTAAATTAATAACGACAGGTCTAACTACTTTCGCTTTCTATTGCTATCTCTACCGAACCATGAAATCAACTGCTGCAAGAATTCGGCACGGACGAAGTTTCTTACTTAATTTTCGATTTCTTCCTCTTCCTCTTCGTCTTCAAAGATTCGGTTATACAGAGTGTTTCAAAATTGATGGTCAAACATTTACTTACTACTTACTTACTTACTTACTTACTTACTTACTTACTTACTTACTGGCTTTTAAGGAACCTGGAGGTTCATTGCCGCCCTCACATAAGCCCACCATTGGTCCCTATCCTGAGCAAGATTAATCCAGTCTCTATCATCCTCCCTCAAATCCATTTTAATATTATCTTCCCATCTACGTCTCGGCCTCCCCAAAAGTCTTTTTCCCTCCGGCAAATGTCTGGATTTTATGTTCCTAATTATGCCAGGTGAAGAATACAATGCGTGCAGTTCTGTGTTGTGTAACTTTCTCCATTCTCCTGTAACTTCATCCCTCTTAGCTCCAAATATTTTCCTAAGCACCTTATTCTCAAACACCCTTAACCTATGTTCCTCTCTCAAATTGAGAGTCCAAGTTTCACAACTGTAAAGAACAACCGGTAATATAAATGTTTTATAAATTCTAACTTTCAGATTTTTTGACAGCAGACTGGATGATAAAAGCTTCTCAACCGAATAATAACACGCATTTCCCATCTTTATTCTGCGTTTAATTTCCTCCCGAGTATCATTTATATTTGTTACTGTTGCTCCCAGGTATTTGAATTTTTCCACCTTTTCAAAGGAAAAATGTCTAATTTTTATATTTCCATTTCGTACGATATTCTCGTCACAAGACATAATCACATACAGAGTGGCACACGAAATGTCATACCATTTAATTACCACATAAAAATTTAATATTGTTGTTTCGATGTTTCTAACTGCGCTAGTGGTTGCCAAAATTCATGGAAAATCCGATAGGTAGCATCACAGTTTGGATGTAACCATAGCTACGAGGACAAACATCAATTTGTGAAATGGCGGACAACGGGCGATTGACTGTTGAACACAAGGTGAAAGTTATTCTGTGTTGTGAGTAAACAAAACGTTCGATTATGGGCTAGGGAACCTTCTCGCATACTGCATGAAAAAGAAATGTTTGGGGCAAAAGTTTCTGTATGGGCCGCAATTTCGATTCACGGAATCATCGGTCCAATTTTCTTCGATGAAACTGTCAACCAAGTTCGATACAAAACCATGTTGGAAAGCAGTTTTATCCCCCATCTCATGGGAAAAGGTCTCACTATGGAAACTCAGTGGTTCATGCAGGATTGAGCCCGTCCACACACTGCAAACACCGTTCTGGATTACCTGCACGAGATGTTTGATCTTCGTGTGATGTCACATCGACATGGGTGCGGCAAAATTTGGCCGCCTCACAGCCCGGACATTAATCCGTGCGATTTCTTTTTATGGGGATTCCTAAAAGAGAAAGTCTACCAAAGGAGGCCAGAAAATGTGGTGCAGCTCAGAGCCCTCCTAGTGGAGTTGTGCCGTGCGCTATCTGAAGACTTGTGTCGAAAAGTGGTGACGAATGTAAGGGTTCGTTTGCAAGAGGTTGTGAGGCAAAACGGCGGTCATATGGAACATGTTCTGCATTAGAGATAAAATTCCAAATCCTAATTATTATTTCTGTATAATTTTGTAAAGCTTTAATACAAATCAATAGGTGTTAGGTGTAAAATAAATAGTATGACATTTCGTGTGCCACCTTGTATTTGTCTTTTCGGGATTTACTTCCAAACCTATCTCTTTACTTGCTTCAAGTAAAATTCCCGTCTTTTCCCCAATCGTTTGTGGATTTTTTCCTAACATATTCATGTCATCCGCATAGATAAGCAGCTGATGTAACCCGTTCAATTCCAAACCCTCTCTGTTATCCTGGACTATCCTAATGGCATACTCTAGAGCAAAGTTGAAAAGTAAAAGTGATAGTGCAAATTCTTGCTTTAACCCACAGTGAATTGGCAACGCATCTGACAGAAACTGACCTATACGGACTCTGCTGTACGTTTCACTGAGACACATTTTAATTAATCGAACTAGTTTCTTGGGAATACCAAATTCAATAAGAAGATGGTCAAACATTTAGGAATGGAAAGTAAGAACGAATAGAAGCAAAAAAGTTTCAGTAAACATGAGTCTGCAAATGAACCGATTACGAGATAATGTCATTTTGTGCCGGTTGGGGCACGGTGAATACTAAGTGCTAATTTCAATAAAGGCAGTGACAATTTTATTTATATATAATTTATTTCCAAGAAATAGGCTGCCCAGGCTTCCTGGGTTGCCAAAAACACAGAATAACACACATATAAGAATAGTAACGATTACAGTAAAATAGATGAGTCAAATTGAAATGTGAACTAGGAGCTTAAATTTAAGAAATAATAAATTTGTACATACCTATATATGTACGAATCACACACAAACGAATAGAAAGGGGGGGATTATGATATTCCGTATAAATGATTTTTCAGAATTGCCACAGACCCTTTAATGGTTGAAGTAATTATTTTTGGAATGATGTCATGGATTCCAAATGTTTTGATATTGTTTACAGTTGATCGTGGGATGGTGCCACTCGCTCCAATCATTAAACCATGTACTTCCCAGGTGCCTTCCATCTGATATTTTTCTCGAAAATACGGAATAGTAGGCTCATTAATTTGTTGTTGTTTTTTTTTTTGTTGACCTCGGATCGTTGGGTCTGGCTCATCTCAAATCTAACAGTTGGGTCCAGTATAAAGCCTTTACTATTAGTCTTGTCTAGAGCCACGATGTCCGCTCTTCTAATTCCGCCGCCTTCAGGCGCAACGCAGTGCAGCTCTTCATGGACCTCGAAGGATTTGTTTCTAAGGGCTTGTGTTATTAGTTTTCGGATGTTATGACGGCGTGAATTTCTCAGGAGTTCTCCATGCTGACAGGATCCTAGGACGTGTGCTAAGGTTTCAATCTCGTTGCAGTATCTGCAACGGAAACCGTCCAAGGATCTCCCATGAAGACTTCTCACTGGTGCTACGTTAGCATTCATCTTAATTGCGTCCCGCCATTCAGAGGAAGACAGACCCTCCTTAGAAAAAAATCCATTTATTTCCGGGAGTATATTCTTGAAATAAAATAACACCTTTTCCTTTATGTGGAAGCGCACACCATTTGTCGTACTCTTGTTTCCTAAGATTTTGTCGTAGTTTATGGACATTTATGTTACTTATATCCAGATCTTCAGGTGAAAATTTTAACTTCCTTGAACAGACTTTCTTTTCTGCTGCTATGTTCCTTGTAGAAACGGCAAGAGGATTCGAGGTTCTCAATAATGTGTTGCAAATATTGAGATGCTGTAAATATGCTTCCCATTGAGCTTTGAAAAGGCTGAGACCCTTATATTTACGTTCGGTGTACAACATCGCGTCGGGCGTATCTCCTGGCAAACATAAAATTTCCTTCACCGAACTTTTAATTAACGGGACAATAACATTCATAATTTTGGCTTCAACACCACAGAAATGTGATTAAACATAAACAAAATAAACTGTTCTTGTTTGAACAACAGTAAAGTTTGTGGATAAACAAGGTACAGCACAGTATGAACATGTTAACTGAATAATTTTACAGCAGGTATTCAAAATGCTGACCATGCACTTGAATGCATCTGTCTAGTCTTCTCCGCAAAGCCCCAAGAATGCGCTCGAGCAATCCTGGGAAATTCTTCATTTGCTGGAAGCCATCTACAATCCGATGCTGCAATTCTTTAGGTATGGTGATGTCTGTTGTGTAAAACAGGCTTTTTTGCATAACCCTATACACAGAAATGCAAAGGGTTTAAATCCGGTGATCTAGGTACAGGTCTTTCGTTTTACGGTATCTAGGGGTTCGGTTCACTGGCGGCCCCAAACAGCAAAAATATGACATTATCTCGTAAACGGTTAATTTTCGGACTCATGTTTACTGAAACTTTTTTGCTTCTTTTCATTTTTATTTCTGATCCCTACATTTTTGACAATCATTTTTGAAACACTCTGTATAAGTAGCATTTTCTGGCATCAATTGTATGTACGAGGTGATTCACGAGGATTTACCGTCACTTACGGAGCTTATTTTAGAAGCAAAAAATGTCATATAAACATGTGTCCTAATCGCAATATTTCGTAGTTACATTAATTTGAAGTTGTTAGTAAAATACCTTTTTTCTTTAGTTTTACGGGTAAAAAATATTACAAATCGAGAATGAACTATTCAGAAGTGTCATTTCTTTAACTGGCTGGTATTTGTAGCTAAAATTGTGTTGTTAATAGCTTTGTACAGGTTTTGTTTTTCAATTTTTAACTAAAAATGACATCATTCTTACGCACTTATCATACAAATTGTTACAAGTCATACGACTTTAGGAACTTGATTCTTTACACTTTAATTATGCATCCTAATGTACAGTCTTAAAGAATTTACAAGAGTGGCGTGATTTGTAACAATTGTAATAAATGCGTAAGAAAATGTAATTTTGTAGTTAAAAATTAAAAAAAAAAAAAATCTATACGAAGCAAGTATGGAGTTCACAATACATTTTTAGCTTCAGAATATTAGCTAATTAAAGAAATGATACTCCTGAATAGTTCATTCTTTATCTGTAATATTGTTTTACCCTTAAAATTCGAGAATAATGGCAGGCCTATTTTACAAACAACTTCAAATTAGTGTAATTCTGAAAATATTGAGATTAGGACAAATGTTTATATAACATTTTATGCTCACAATGTCTTCGGAAATAAGCTCCGTAAGGGACGGTAAATCCTTTTGAAAACCCTGTATTTATGCGTCAACCCACGCCTACGTTTTATGTGAACGTAGTGCTTTCGGTATTCAAATTTCATTTTTCCTTTCCAATGTTCACAATAAATATAATTTTATGAATTTTTAACGTGGAACGTTTAGATGCACACCTATGCGGAAAAAAAATACGCGTTACCATTTCTGTAATACTCTGTCTATGCCGATGCAATCCGCAATATAGCCTTGCTCCTTTCCGGCAGCGGGAACTACAATCCGCAATATGTCATAATTGGAAAAATAAACAAACAGGCAGAGATCCATCCAAGATTGCCAAGCCGAAAAGAACGAAGAAAACTCCTTTTCTATAGTGTTTTTGTGTTTGTATTTGGAAGGGCGTGCATACGTTCATTTGTGTGTAGTGGTGGTGGTGGCCTAGCTTCTTTATTATTAATTTTTAGTAGGTTATTTTACGACGCTTTACCAACATCTTTGGTTATTTAGCGTCTGAATGAGATGAAGATGATAATGCCGGTGAAATGAGTCCGGGGTCCAGCACCGAAAGTTACCCAGCATTTGCTCATGTTGGGTTGAGGAAAAACCCCGGAAAAACCTCAACCAGGTAACTTGGTCCGACCGGGAATCGAACCCGGGCCACCTGGTTTCGGGACCAGACGCACTAACCGTTACCTCACAAGTGTGGACTAGCTTCTTTAACGGTGATGCAAAAGCGCAGAGGTTATTCAGCGTCGAAATTTAACGTAGGTGATAAATGCCAGATAAAATTTACCTGCATCCTTCTATCAGGACAGTTATTTTACGTGCCGTAAATGTACGATACGGTCTACCCAGTCTTACTGTGCTTTCTTCCCGGAGAAAGTCATGATAATGATTATGTCGTCCTATAAAATCCATCGCCCTCGGTAGGAACCACAATAGGCTATCCCTTCTGATTCAGTCATGAACAATTAAACGGAAGAAACAGGCCTATCTGACTGGCCGTCTTTACTCGGCATCGCCGAAGCTCGTAAACCTGCTCTGAAACCATAGGTCTACATTTTATGAAATGAGAGTACAATTCTACAACCCATCCTGAGACCGCGGACGAAGAAGGGAGAAATCATTAAATACGAGTACCGTATGTGTCTGTTTACTACAAAACAGTGGGCTGGAGGGAACTCGAAAACTACATTCGCTTAAATCGCTCTTTTGATGTTCTTTAATAGTAATATGCGTTACAAGAGCAGTATGTTGAAGTTTTCATGTTCGAGGAAAAGTGTGAAAAAGCGAAACGTAGTTGAGCTTTTTTAATTTCCGAGAATTGAAAGAAAACATACCGCTCGTGTATCGTACATTATTTTGTGCGAAGATCGTTTATTACATACCTGAAAGAGGAATTTCTAATTAGTTGCAATGAAATCTTCATCTTGGTTTCTGTTCAATGACGGCAAATTTGTAAAACAAAAATATCTATCTTCAACATTGTTGCTTTAAAATGTTTTCTGTGTTTACTATACTCCAGCAGGCCGTGATATACGTCTATCTTTTTTCCCCCCAGTCTATGATGGGTCTGGAATCTTGTTGATTTTTTCATGGTTTCTTTAATGTTACTTGCATCACGAATGCAGTAACTTTAGTGGAGTTGTAGAGTTTACTTAATTTTTGCAAATATTTAAAAACAATAATTAACAGTGCAATTTAGGTGAAATTGCAGTGGTAAGTTTCCAATTTATAATTATTACTATATTGAACGTCTCTAAAAATAATATGTTAAAAGCCTAAAGCAGTAAATTCAATATGTCACTTAAGCGGTAAGAAGAGGGAAATTGTTATGTGTGTTAGGTTGGGAATACTGAATGTGGAATTTTAGACTTTCCGCGGATTGGTTTTGTGCGGAAACCAAGCAAATACGCACGATCTCGCACAGAAATATATTACAGGTTGTGTAAATTATAAGAAAGATTTATGGAAAGTTTGACCCTTATAAGTTCTATGCTTCTGGTACGTTGTGCTTTTGTTACTGAAGGGTTATAAGACATTCTCTCCTTTATTTAAAAGCTTTTTCTTTCCACTTACCTTTTTGAAAATCCCATTATCAAGAAAGTTTATTCACAAACTCGAATATTTGGCTTACACGAAGTTTTGGCTTCCTTCCTACAGAAATACTGGACTAACTTTTGTAAGGTCACCGATGGAAATGTCTTTGCATAGCAAAATGATATGAATTCGAAATACACGAATTTCTGTCGCAAGTTGAAGTTGTATTGAAGTTAAACGGAGCGTTGTAATTGTGAAGTTTACAACATTTTCTGTTTTGTCTAGAAAAATTCAAAGTAATTTCCATCCCGCCGATAAGAATGCCAAGTTTCGACATTACAGAGCTGGTCGTTGTTTTCGCCGCTGCCGGTCTGTCATTACAGTTTACATTCAGACAAGTTATAAACTGCGTCGCTGTATTATAACCTCGTTTACACGAAGCCGCGCCGCTCCGGGACTCGCCCGGAATATTAACCATGGCAAGGAATGTCGCAAAATTCAGGAAATCTTTAGAGCAGCGTTCACCTTCGGCGAAGGGCAGAGTCTGCACCAGCGTTTAAGCCAGAAAATAAATAAAAATATTTGTGCAAATTGCGAAGTGATTGTTCAGTACCGGTATTATAAATAATTGTGCAGAAAGATAAAATTAATCAAGTATGCAGAAACAAAAAGTTATGTAATTTGTTTCTTGGAGTCTTATTATTTTCAATCTATCTTATCACATTCTAGATATACAGTAGAACCCCGATTATCCGTCACCCTATTAACCGATTTTTGGATTATCCGTCTGTCATCCTCTCCTTTTTTGTTGCAGAAAAAATATTGAGTACTGCATAACACGTACGTATTTTTTTTATAGAGAGTGATATTACAAGCCTTTGTCCTTACACATTATGATCTACTGTTCCAGTGACCTGTTTAATTTCTCTGCAAAACGTCTCCAGAAGTGCCAAAAGAATACATGTTGCGCTAAATATAAAAGAGAAGTGCATATAATTGAGTGGTTTTAGAAAAGAGGAACTGTGGTTCAGCTCACTTCGGAATACGAGATTGGATTTACAACTGTGCGAGATTTAATAAAAAAACATTGATAAAGTGTATAAATTACTTAAATCTATAGGCCTAACATGAAACCTATAATTTTCCTATCTTTCCACAGAAATCCATCATAGGAAGTTTCCTTGACCCTTAGAAACCCGTCATTGACATACATACATTCATTCATTCATAGTGTTCTGTCACTGCAAACCCAGCATTCTCCAGTGTTTTCTATTTTCTGCCTTCCTCTTAGTCTCCGCATATGACCCATAATATCTTAATGCCGTCTATTATTTGATGTCTTCTTCTGCCCCGAACTCTTCTCCCGTTCACCATTCCTTCCAGTGAATCCCTCAGTAGGTAGTTTCTTCTCAATCAGTGACCCAGCCAATTCGTTTTTCTCTTCCTGACCAGTTTCAGCATTATTCTTTCTTCACCCACTCTTTCCAACAGAGCTATTATACTTAAAACTTCTGATCCACTACCTAATGTGTTAAAACACATGACCACGGAGAAAATTACGAAACTGAATTATGCAACACTTAATTTATGAAAGTCTTCTATGGTACGGATTATCCGATTTTTCAATTAACCGTTCAGCCCACCTCCTTCATTACTACGGATAATAGAGGTTCTACTGTACTTACGTAAGTAAATCATTAGACGTAGGTATGTTTAGAATGAATTACTGCTTAATTTACATCACATTAAATTCCTTTATTTTATGAGCACATTGAAATTCTTTACTAGTAGGGCCTTCAAGATTTATTGTTACCAGAGTGCTAACTCTTTTTTTACTGAAAGGCGGTTTCTAATTCCAGTTTTTACAAGATTCATGCAACTAAATCCTCGCTCACAATTTGCAGTATGCGATGGAATTATATAAATCAATTAGAAGAAATAATTCACTTAACTTACATGAATTATACCAATTCTTTGAAATCAATTCCGAACATCTACTGCTCAATACTTTTTGAACATTACCCATGCCATTAGCATTTCATTTAAATTCAGATTAGTTCAAACACATCTCTGATTTCAGTTTCTCCACTACCATCTTCGTTTCTGAAGTCCAATGTTGTTGTTGTATTTTTGCACATGTACCTACGTTTGAAAACCTGTTGTACGGGATGACACTGCCATATTGCGTCTGTGTGCATTGGTGGCTAGTTGACAGAACACGCAAAAATTGTATGTACTGAACTAACCACATTTTCGGTTATTCGTAACATAATTGTCATGGTTTATGAAATGACCCTCGTGTATAAGATATAAAAACAATTATTATGGGAGCAGGTAGCTGGTATTCCTAATGAATAGATATCATCACTAAGAAAAAATAGGTTGACCAATGAAGTTGAAACAAACAGAATTGGCCATTCGCGACATGGGAAAGAAGAGATTGAAAAAAGACAAAGAAGAGAAAGGAGGCGAAGAAGCAGATATGAACGAGAAGAAAAAGATAAAATTATTCACTAGAATATTTTTCTATTCCACAAAAAATATCCTTAAGATGATTAATATTATTTATATTTTTCTCTGTTATATTTATATTAGACTATTTAATTCTATAAACTAATTCTCATATATTCCAATTAATTTACACTGAACAACAAATTTTTACTTTTTGTCTTGCTCCGAAATAAAAATAGGTGAATATTACTAATATATGTACCCTAAATCTGAATTTAAAATCCAAATTGCCCCATCACGTACCATTTTCTGGGGAAAATGAATTTATTTTTTATGGCAAAACTTATTTGTTTTTAATTTTTCGCTGTTACTGATAAAATTACAACACACTAGGAATTCAAAATTCCTCATAACACTTGAAAAATGTGTACTGGATACAAAAATGATGTAAAATAGTTTAAAATACAACAACAATAAAAATATTTCATGTATAATGAGAAAAATCTCGGAATTTCAACTTACATTTAAAATAATTTTCTGGATGACTTTTGTTTATAACTAGACCCGGACTGTATTTTAGAAGGAACCAACAATAGTCTGCAAGCATGCTGGATGATGATCTTCCTTTATATCGCCTTTTATTCGAGAAGAAGCAAGAGAAAATGGGAGGAAAGAGTAAAAGGAAAGGAAATGGAAGATAATGAGGAAAGAGAAGAGAATAAGACTAAGAAAGAGTAGAAGGAAAGTAAATGGAAGAGAATAAGAAGAGAGAAGATAATAAAGAGGAGAAAGTGAAGGAAATGAATGAGGAGAAGAAAGAAAAAACGTTCGTAAAAGGCTTCCAGTCTCATCTTCTAGAGCATGGAGCTTTTCTAACGACAATTTGATGAACGTTTTATTGGTTATTTTTACATAAATTATAAGCCAGCATTAGACATACAATACATATCACATTATATTTTATAATTAATTAACTTATAAATATAAATATATGTAAAAATTCGTAAATAAAGGAAAAATCGACATTATCTAAATGAAGGGATGTAAATTCACGGACACATAACTTTCCCTAAAGAATGAGTAATTAATTGGTTAATGTTAATTAACATGGGTTTGATAGACACAATGATACATCGATTTATATCATTTTTAATGCATAACTTCTAAAGTTCACAACCTGCTTAACATGCCATTGCCTGCCTTCATTACGTTCGTGCAAAAATTTGGAGCTTTGACTGAGTGCGTCAATAATAGAAGAGAGAGGGAGAACGAATCACTTTTATGTTTTGCCCAGACAATGGCTCTGATTTAAATTATCGGTATTATTATCAGTATATCACAGTAGCTAAATTCAAATTATTGCCACTGTCAAAGAGACAGACTGCCACAAACACTCTGGTTTCACGTACATTTATGAACGTAAAAATAAATTACCTGGTACTGATTTTTATATATCTGAACAGAAGACTTCGCCTATCGGTCTAAAAACCAATAGCAGCCTACGCTATTACGCTCTGCAAGAGAGCCTGATGTTTCTAGTTGACTGTGTTCATGGCACAGACTAAATATTTTAAATCGTATTTTCATTAATGGTGTTTATAACGCATTTTAATAAGTAAAATTGCGAACAATGATAAATGTTGTCAGCTTGAGTGGAAAATAGAAAACTACGTCTTCACTACAGTTCTCCTGTGCAATTATTGTTGGATTGTCACCTGGAATGGAATGAACAAGTGAATCACACTTCCAAAAAAATATTTTCTATTATTCACTCATTAAAGCGACTGAAGCACTTTCTTCCTGATAAATTAAAATTAATCCTTGTACAAACACTCGTGATGCCACACTTCGACTACTGCGATATTACAGTATATTAAGTAACCTAAATGCAAATTTGAGCAGCAATCTTTCCAAACTCTGTCTTGACTAAGGCTAAGCGATCGACGAGCCCTGCATTCTCTTGTTCTCTTATTTCAAATTCTGCGCACCGCTACCCCAATCTATTTGGCTTCTCGTTTTCAAAATGTATCCGCATATTATCAGCTAAATACAAGATCACATCATAACAATTTACTCATTATACCCTACCACAAGACATCTTTATATTCTTCATCTTATACAGTTTCAGTTGCTAGAAATTGGAACTCGCTACCGAGTGATGTAAGGGGTTGTTGGACAATAACTTCATTTAGGTCAAAATTACATAAATTCTTACTTAACAAATTAATTGCTGATTAATATTTATTACATATAATGAAACTAACATCTGTCCATTCTTATTATTATCATTAATTTCTCTAAATAGATTTACAAAACCTCTAATGGCAATTACATTAATATTCTCATTATATATATATATATATATATATATATATATAATAAATATAAATATATAATATGAATATAAATATATAGGCTATCTGTTTATATATTTTTTTTTTCTCCCTGTAACATAGTTCTAGTAAGCTTATATTAAATTAATTTTCATCATTTTACTAGCTATCTCAAATCTCAAATTAATTATAATTGATTGAATTAAATTAGGTGATAAATTAAGTTACTGCTTTACCTTATAGATTTATCTAAATTTAAATAAATATGTAGTCTACTAGTCAAAACTTAACTGAAGAATATTGCTGGAGAAACTTTTAAGTGTAGTCCAAATATTCGTAATTTAAATATGTATTGTATTGATTAAGGCTGGTTGAGTGGAAGAGAAGACCTTATGACCTTAACTCTGCCAGCGAAAATAAAACATTATTATTATTATTATTATTATTATTATTATTATTATTATTATTATTATTATTATTATTATTATTATTAGGTTAATATTTCTTCCCCCGCGGATAAAGAATATACTTATCGCTGAACACCCTCCCTGGAGGACTGGATTTAATTTTGGAGTACCTTCTCATAAGTAAGCTACCCAAAAAAGCTTACGCTTATCTCCCTTGAACTTTCGGGTCCATGGCGCCAAAATCTTTGTGTTTATATGATTTATATGATCTATAAAATTATACCTCACATGGCTTGCTAGACCGTCTGAGCTGGGTTTAGAATTGGGATTTTCCTCTCCCTGGACAAGCTGCCTTCCTGGACTTTAAAGTCTTGTCTACCCTCCTAACATATTTTGGATGTCAGGAACCCTAGATGAGTGGTCTCCGACTTCGAGCCTCATCTGTCATCTGCCTGTTGTGGACTGGTTTTCGCAATGGAATAAATAATGAATTTTTAAAATATGGATGAAAATGTTACTAAAGGAAATAACTTAAATTTTCTAATGAGGACATTAACAAAATTTGTCTAATGATATTGAGAGATTCATTATCCATTTTACACAATCACTTTTATAATACTATGTAATTTTTTTTACTTCATTTCATTACCCTTCAATGTATTTTCATCTCATGTTTCTCCGAAATCAAATTGTACTTTATTTTTAAATTTATCATTGTTCCGTATTCTCTCCGCAATCATATTGTATTTTTAATTTACTCTGCTTGTATGTATGTATTTATTTACACTGCAAGTGGGCAAGCACCCAGTGGCAGTGGTATACACAATATAAACAATACACAATAAAATGATAAACAATACACAATAAAATTTACAATACACAATACAATTAAATACACAATACAATAAGAATACACAATACAATTTAACACAACAATTACAATTAATAATAAAACATAAAATACCTAATTTTACAATACAACCTACATATGTATAGGCCCTACATAAGTTTCAATAGTATTTCACTTTACTCTCATCTCACTCACTGTAATGGCACTATGACGCATTTCACTGACACTTTAGGACACATTTCACTGACACTATAGAACACATTTCATTGACGCTATAAATTATCACTGATCGGAACTATTCACTGCACTGTAAAAACCATAACTTCACTGACTCACCACGCTTCACTGATACAACAGTTCAAATAAGTCAAATAATTACACCCTTATGCATACTTATAAACAGAACTACATTTAAACTAAAATTTTCTAGTCTAAGGCCCTCTTACACGCTATTCTTAAATAATTTACCAGTCAAACCAAGGAAGTAACTCGTCAGGCTAAATAAATGTTAAATGTCATCTTAATTTTAATTTGCACTTTATACACAACTTTTTAAGTTATTCTTGAATCTCCTTAAGGAAGGACAACCCTCAAAGACCGCTGCAGGTAGGTCATTCCAATCATTTATAGTTCTATTTAAAAATGAGAATTTACCTACATCCGTTTTCTGTTTTCTACATTTGATTTTAAAATCATGATCGTTCCTACCATAGTACGTTGGCTTTTCTAACCGAGCCGTTATGTCTACCCATGCTTTCTGACCTAGATGTGCTCTATGATGTCCTAGATGTGCTCTATGTGACCTAGATGTGCTCTGGATCCTAGTAGTCAGCCGTAGATTTCGGCCAGATGTCCCAAATTGTGGAATTTATGTTCCTCATAAGGAAAAACCAGAAATCCCCATTGAATGGAAAACAAGTAATACCTATATACGGGTTTCAATCCACGAACCTTGGACCCAACAACCAGCATGGTAACCGTAACACCACGAAGGACGGTTTGAGGCCCCTGCGTTGCGTGGCACGCTCTAGGGCCAGTAGCTCAGTTGTCTGGTGTTAGAACACAACAACTGTATATAACAAATGTTGGCAGAGCGTGGAACATAACACACAGTAGCTGGCGTCTTCATTTGAATAATTCAATAAAGGCGTCGTAGCGCTCGAGGGATGAACACAATTAGCATGCTCCGCTGCAGCGCTGCGCTGCGCTCGCTTTGACTTTTGTTTCACACAAAGAATTGCAAATATCTTCCTGGCGAGATAGTTGTGCGGTTCCTACATTGCGGTCCGTGCATTTCTGTAACTCTGTGGGAAGCGAGAAACACAAATCCTACCGGTCATGGTGGTTTAGCTGACAATCTAGAGCCTGGAATGGTTCACAATCCATTTCGTTGTAATAAGTTTCAGAACTCGACGGTCTTGCGCTGACAACATTTGATATTTGTAGTAGGTTACAGGTGATTGACAAGAATTCAACAGAAAAACTGACATTCCCTTTGTGAATTATAAAGTCTTGGACAAATTTGATAGCTAGTCGTTTTAGACAGGCCTAATAGCTAGTTATCAAAATAGGAATAATTCTTCTGCTTCAACAGACATTCGCATGTACGTACTACATACACATATACATACATACATACATACATACATACATACATACATACATACATACATACATACATACATACATACATACATACATACGTACATACATACGTACGTACGAGCAGTGTACCTGAGGGAAAATTGGTGGAAAGAAGTGTGTTCTTCCAAAATATGCAGTATCCTTCAAAATATGTAATATATACCTAAAGATTTATTATGTACCAAAATATATAAAAATATGTAGCATGGAACTTCGGAATAATGATCTCTTTGGTGTTATTCGCCGACATTTTAGCTTCTCTTACAGCTACATACAATCTACATATTTAGGAACAGAATATGTAATTACATAAAATCAGGGCCCTAGTTATAACTTAAGGGGAGATTCCACTGAAAACCAGTAAAATTTTTCAAAATACTTTTATTGACTATTTCACTTCTTTAGAATGTATAGTCCTATTTTCCAAATGGATTTAGTTCAATTATTATTAAAAATATGTTTAAACTATTTTAATCAAGAAAGAAGAGATGTCAAAAATTATTTATTATTATTATTATTATTATTATTATTATTATTATTATTATTATTATTATTATTATTATTATTATTATTATTTTTGCAAATTTCTGATTACAAATAGGCTATTAATCTTAGTAACTTTTTGTTCTAAAGTTGGCTCCCTGAAGTTACTATATTAATGTAGCGGAGGAGAATTTGAATAGTACCAGTATATGTTACAATGTTAGCCTAAATAAATATTCATTTTTCCGTAAGTTTATTTTTCTTGATTCAACACCAACTTTTTAAAGCCAAATATTAATCAATCTGCATGAAATTTTTACTGCAAGTATTTATGAGGTAGCTGCATGTTTCTATGCATTTATTTTGTAAGAAATGCTTCTAGTTTGTTTTATTAATTTTTTTCATGAATTATGGAAAAAATAACATTTTCAAAATTTAAAAAAATTCAATTCGAATGAATGAGATATTTCATAAAGTGAATTCATAGAAATCTGTGTATTGTGAATGTAACAAAAAGAGGAAGTTGGGTTTGAAAATATTCCTAAAAAATAGAAACAAATCAAAAGCCAAAAATATTTGGGAGTTCAAAGTTTAAATTTTGTTTGTTCTGTAGGCCTACACAGCAAACATGGAGTGTCCACTTAATTTTAAATTATGACTAAAAAGTATTTTTGTTCATTCATACCTTTATTTTAATACTGAGTAGACAAAGTTATGACCGCGGCTTTCGATACTTCAGTTATTATAAGCTCTATACATAGCCTTGGCCACCGGCATAGCTCGGTCGGTTAAGGAAGGCGCTTGCCTGCCGATCCAGAGTTGCGATCGGGCGCGAGTTCGATTCCCGCTTGGGCTGATTATCTGGTTGGGTTTTTTCCAAGGTTTTCCCTCAACCGTAAGACAAATGTCAGGTAATCTATGGCGAATCCTCGGCCTCATCTCGCCAAATATCATCTCGCTATCACAATCCCATCGACGCTAAATAACCTCGTAGTTGATACAGCGTCGTTAAATAACCAAGTAAAAAAAAATATAAAAAATACATAGCCTTACTTTCCTGTATCGCAGGTAAAGTTACATAAAATCTCTCCAGCATGAGAAATACTCTGCCGGGTATATTTATCACGTTCATGGCACACTTCACAATTAGTATCGGGGTTAATGGCGACGATGGGATTCGCGATTGACCCATGAGCAGCGCCGGAGTAACTGTGACCAACAGTTGGGAGGATGAAGAGCGCGAATCGTGCAGGAAGGTCTGTCCTCACTCTGCACTGTAGCAGGAAAATTTCCAACGAGGCAAAACGCCACGATGCTTGCTAGCTTGATGCTGTATTCCGACATATCAACTGCAGAATACAATGTGCAGAAGTGTAGCTTAGTTGTCGGTGGTGATCTGATAATAACTTACTTACTGGCTTTTAAGGGTTCATTATTGCCGTCCTCACATAAGCCCGCCATTGATCCCTATCCTGAGCAAGATTAATCCAGTCTCTATCATCATATCCCACCTCCCTCAAATCCATTTTAATATTATCTTCCCATCTACGTCTCGGCCTCCCCAAAGGTCTTTTTCCCTCCGGTCTCCCAACTAACACTCTATATGCATTTCTGGATTCGCCCATACGTGCTACATGCCCTGCCCATCTCAAACGTCTGGATTTAATGTTCCTAATTATGTCAGGTGAAGAATACAATGCTTGCAGTTCTGCGTTGTGTAACTTTCTCCATTCTCCTGTAACTTCATCCCTTTTAGCCCCAAATATTTTCCTAAGCACCTTATTCTCAAACATCCTTAACCTATGTTCCTCTCTCAAAGTGAGAGTCCAAGTTTCACAACCATAAAGAACAACTGGTAATATAACTGTTTTATAAATTCTAACTTTCAGGTTTTTTGAAAACAGACTGGATGACAAAAGCTTCTCAACCGAATAATAACAGACATTTCTCATTTTTAATCAGCGTTTAATTTCCTCCCGAGTGTCATTTATATTTATTACTGTTACTCCCAGGTATTTGAATTTTTCCACCTCTTCAAAGGATAAGTTTCCAATTTTTATACTTCCATTTCGTACAATATTCTCGTCACGAGACATAATCATATACTTTAACTTTTCGGGATTTACTTCCAAACCTATCTCTTTACTTGCTTCAAGCAAAATTCCCGTGTTTTCCCTAATCGTTTGTGGATTTTCTCCTAACATATTCACGTCGTCCGCATAGACAAGCAGCTGATGTAACCCTTTCAATTCCAAACCCTGTCTGTTATCCTGGACTTTCCTAATGGCATAATCTATAGCAAAGTTAAAAAGTAAAGATGATAGTGCATTAAAGGTGACCATCTTTAAAATTGGATTCCAAATTCGTGCGTTCAAACTCGGCTGATGACGATGGATTTTTAAGAGCCAATTAAAATCATGGCATGGGAAGTGAAACCGACGTTACTGTATTGTAGAATTTACTGCAACCCAGCCATGGAGTGGGGCATTTTAGTCCCACTCTATGCCGGTCCCAAGCCCGGAAAAATGGGGAGGGTGAATGGCTGGTCATTGAGTCTCGATGGAGGTCCCTATGCCGAGCAAAGGCCTCTACTAAATGTCGAGAAATGCTCAAGTTGGCAGGTTTCACTTGCCTACACGCCTAGCAAATCCTAGCCCCGTAAGGGGAGGGGTGAAAGCGAATGTCTGGCGCTTAAAACGAGACTTACTCGGCTAAGGAAAGGTTCCCTGGCCCTCCAGGATGGGGGTTGACCGAGGGGCTAGCGACCCCTCGTCGTAAAAATAACCTCAAGAAGATGAATCAGCCGGATAAATAAAATGGGACGACCAAAAGAAAGGTGGATTGATGGAGTGAATGGAGATGCTAAAAGTCTGGGAATTCCAAACTGGTGGACCATATCGATGGACAGACAAGGGTGGAGAAAGATTTTTGAGGAGGCCTGGTCTCACCCGTGAGATGTAGCGCCATGGAAGAAGAAGAAGAAGAAGAAGAAGAAGAAGAGAAGAAGAAGAAGAATTTACTGCACCTAAAGAAAATTTAAACATAATTCACAGAACTGCATACAAATGTATTAGTAATCAACTGATTCTGTCCTCACCAAGTTCGCTCCCTTTTTTATGGTCAAAATTTCTATTGAGACTACAGTTTCTACCGAAAGTTTAAGGACACCCTTTCAAAAGTTATGTTTCACTCCTGCCCTTATACTTATGTGAAACCCTCTGATATTTTTTATAGGAACTTTGCACTTTTTCAATTCAGATTCCTTTCAGTTATAAGCCCTTTTCTCTGCGATAGTTTTGTAAAAATATAGGCTATATATTTCTTTCCTTCCTTTCCCCTTTTTGTTCTCTTTATCAGCCGATGAATTTATTATCATAGCCTTTTTATTGTGAATTTTATTTAATATTTGTATTTCTTTTCTTTTTTATTATTATTTTATTACATTCCATTTTGTTATATTCTACCTTACGTTTTTCATATTAACCATTTGTACTAAATGAGTTGCTTTTACTATATTCCAATGTATTTTACTTTCTTTTTTCTATTATTGTATTATTTTCATGTTGTTTAGTGTCGATTTTGTTATGCTGTTATTATTATTATTTTTTAGTAATATGTTAGTATTCTGTTCTTTAACTTTTTGTTAAATTTCAACTGCTTGTATACTTTGTGACCTGGTAGAGTGTAAGAGAAGGCCCTATGATCTTAACTCTGCCAATATAAATAAAGAATTATTATTATTATTATTATTATTATTATTATTATTATTATTATTATTATTATTATTATTAGGAATAAATGCCCGTGAAAAATTGTTATTTTTTATCACAAACTCAATTTCTCTATCTTCAAACTGTGGAGTATATAACAATTTTTGTGTTATGAAAACTTATTGGAAAATTACATTTTTGTAGGAAAAAAAATAATTACCCCAGAATGGGTTTAGGCCTACTTACAGAACAGTAAACTTTGGGATAGAGTTAGATATATCTGAAAGGCTTCTTATGCAGTTATTACTTTTTGTTTAAAAAATTGTGACAGTTCGTTCACGAATTGTAATCCACAATTTTTCCTTTTTCCTTTAAGAAAATTGTCATTTTCTAAAATTCTCTTGCGTTTGAAATTCGTGGCAAATTGACGCGGGACCTCCATTTCCACTTACATCATAACATTTGAGTCCACACCTGTGGAGTAACGGTCAGCGCGTCTGGCCGCGAAACCAGGTGGCCCCGGTTCGAATCCCGGTCGGGGCAAGTTATCTGGTTGAGGTTTTTTTCCGGGGTTTTCCTTCAACCCAATATGAGCAAATGCTGGGTAACTTTCGGTGCTGGACCCCGGACTCATTTCACCGTCATTTCATTCACACGCTAAATAACCTGAGATGTTGATACAGCGTCGTAAAATAACCGAATAAAAAATAAATCCTAACATTTTTGAAGTTGGTAACACTGGTCAATCAGCTTATTCCCTTCATTTTATTAATAAGCTGTGGAGTTTGCTACAAGTATGAAAAGATTAGATGTCTTCCTTGAGAAAAACTGAAAATGGGTCGAAATTCAGTGAGTGTGGACGTGAAGTGGCAGATTATTGGGATGTGCAAGAATGACTGGAGATAATATATAACTCTATTCCAAAATTCATTAATATAAGTACACCCATTCTGGAGTAATTATTTTTTTCTACATAAAATGTGATTTTTCAGTAAGTTTTCATAACACAAAAATTCTTTAATAACCCACACTTTGAAAGCAAGAGACGTAGTGCAGAGGGCGGCCACCAGAGGGAACCCAAGAGTTGGAACTTAAAAACTGAGACGATTCTTCCGGCGCCGAGGTGGAATCCGGTGTGGCTTAGTGGATAAAGCGTCAGCACGTAGAGCTGAAAACCCGGGTTCAAATCCCGGCGCCGGAGAGAATTTTTTTCCGTTCCATTACTCTTTCATCGTATGATGACGCAGAATATCTGCATGGAAATATCATATGTACTTCGGTACATAGGCCCCTAATAATAATAATAATAATAATAATAATAATAATAATAATAATAATAATAATAATAATAATAATAATAATAATAATAATAATAATAATAATAATAATAATAATAATAATAATAATAATAATAATAATAATAATAATAATAATAATAATAATAATAATAATAATAATAATAATAATAATAATAATAATAATAATAATAATAATAATAATAATAATAATAATAATAATAATAATAATAATAATAATAATAATAATAATAATAATAATAATAATAATAATAATAATAATAATAATAATAATAATAATAATAATAATAATAATAATAATAATAATAATAATAATAATAATAATAATAATAATAATAATAATAATAATAATAATAATAATAATAATAATAATAATAATAATAATAATAATAATAATAATAATAATAATAATAATAATAATAATAATAATAATAATAATAATAATAATAATAATAATAATAATAATAATAATAATAATAATAATAATAAATACATATATATACATACATACATACATACATACATACATACATACATACATACATACATACATAAGAGAGATTAGGTTTGCAGTGAAAAAAAAAACTTCATTTTTCACATGCATTTGGTCTCTCTATAAACATCCGAGGATTTCACGTAAGGGCAAAAGTGAAACATATCTTTTAAAGGGGTGTTCTTAAACTTTTGGTACAAGCTGTAGACCAAACTTCACACAAATATAACAGTAGCCAAAGGATATGCAAAATTTCTGAAAGTACGAGGCGCATCCAGAAAGTAAGTTTCCCAATTTTTTTTAAAAAAAGAACACACACTTTCTGGAAAACATTTAGTGGCAACAGGTACAGCAATGTTTCAACTATTTTTCAACATAGCCACCATCAGAATTGAGACAATTGTATCGTGGAATCAACTTTTGTATCCCTCTGTCGTAGAACTCTGCCGCCTGTGAATGGAACCAGAGTGTGACTGACATCTTCAGCTCTTCGTCGTTGCCAAAATGCTCACCGGAGGACAGGAATTTCTTGAGGTGCAAGAAAACGTGAAAATTGTTGGGAGCAAGATCAGGACTGTAGGGTGGGTGATCAAACAACTCCCAGCCAAATTCCGTCAAAACAGCTGCTGTGCGCCGAGCCGTATGTGGACGGGCATTGTCATGGAGGATCACAACACCTGCAGTAAGCATTCCACGCCTCTTGTTTTGAATTGCACGTCGCAATTTTCGCAGTGTTTCACAGTAACGGTCAGCGTTCACTGTTTCACCCCTTGGAAGGAAGTCAATGAGCACAATGCCCTTCCTGTCCCAGAACACTGTGCACTTTCCGTACCGACAGCGTCTGTTTGAATTTCGTCCTGACCGGAGATCCACTATGCCGCCAATGCATTGACTGCTGCTTGGTTTCCGGGGTGAAGTGCGAAATCCAAGTCTCATCGCCCGTGACGATCCTGTCGAGGAACTCGTCGCCGTCATCGTGATACCGTTGCACAAATGTCAGTGCTGCTCCTAAACGTTGCATTTTGTGTTCGGATGTCAGGTTTTTCGGCACCCACCTGGCACACACTTTTTTGAACAGCAGGTGCTTAGTGACAATCTCATGCAACAAGGATCGCGATATCTGCGGAAAATGGCTGCTCAGCTCCGTAATCGTGAAGCGACGGTTATCCATTATGCACTGCCGCATCAGCTCAACACGATCATCATTGATGAGCGACGGTCGCCCACTGCGCTCTTCATCATTGACACTTTGACGACCTTCGGAAAACTGCCTACACCAGCGACGCACCATCTGCTTACTCATGATGTTCGGCCCATAGACCTGACAGAGCTGCCGATGAATTTCAAATGGCGCAATGCGGCGGCGGGAGAAGGAATAAGAGCTTCCATTTCGGACCACTGCTGCCACGCTACTGGCACCAGGCGGGACCTGTCCGGCTGGCATATGATTGATACGTCATAGATCTGTTACGCATGCGCAATTGACACGGCTAATTACGTTTACTTTCAAGGGAAAAAAAATCGGGAAACTTACTTTCTGGATGCGCCTCGTATATCCTCTATTCAAGTCACCTTCACTTAGTATCTGAAGCAAAAAACTTCCTACATAATGTAAATTAGAGCAAGTAGGGTAAAGTTGCCTAATGCCGTGATACGTTTTTTTCACTGAATGTCACGGGGTTGGGTATCTTACTAGTAAGTTCACCGATGTCTCAAAAGTAGCCGAAAGATGCACTCTTTCGAGAAAGTTGTCTAGCGCTATGGTCGAACGGCAAAGCTTTGACTGACATGCAATTTAAAAGAAAAGTATCACGGGATTAGGGGTATCACGGAAATAGGCAGTTTTACCCTATAGTACTACAGTGAAAATTCTCTAAGTAGCGGACGCCTCTCAGTAACGGACATATAAAAATTCTCCTGCAAAATTACATTGGCTCTTATGACGAAAACTCTTTCCAACAGCTGACATTCTCAATAACGGCTCCGGACACCATAAAATAAGGAGTCCTATAACTGAATAATTTTTCTCCGTATTCAAGTAATCTGAGGAACATTTGTGTGAAGGATACACCGGAAAGTACATTTATAACTGTGGTGAAATAGACTGTCTTACAGGGCATTACCGGATAAAACAATATATCTGAAGGAAGGATTCTGTAGTGGGGGAAAAAACAGCAAAATAACTTATAGACTGACTGTTATGTTTTGTATAAATATGGAGGGGGGCGATTTTGAAACTCCATTGAAAGCAGTCAAACCACATTGCTTTAAATGAGTCAACTTAAGTGACGCCCGGCATTATACTGCCGGAGCCTGGAAACGGAAACGTAAAAGTTAATTTGAATGCTCACATTTAAATACATTTATTTTAACATTATTTCCGTTCCCGGTGTATTGTGGACCAGTCATAACAGCAGTGAATATGGAAAATTTATTTGTAAGATATTTAACTTATTATCGCAACCATTATAACTTCCTATTATTGTAATTGGATAGGCCTATTTGTGATGCATATTTTACTAATTTTCTGTAGGCCTGTATATTTGCACGAATGTGTATAATACTGCAACGAAGAGGCCATGACAATAATACAAGCTTAATAACGTGGCTGTAAAATATTAATTTAATTATGTAGGCCTGTATCAAAATCTGAAAGTTAGAATTTATAAAACATTACTCGGTTAAGAGAGAAGTTTTATATGACATTCTTATTGAATTTGGTATTCCCAAGAAACTAGTTCGATTAATTAAAATGTGTCTCAGTGAAACATACAGCAGAGTCCGTATAGGTCAATTTCTGTCAGATGCGTTTCCAATTCACTGTGTGCTAAAGCAAGGAGCTGCACTATCACCTTTACTTTTTAACTTTGCTCTGGAGTATGCCATTAGGAAAGTCCAGGATAACAGAAAGGGTTTGGAATTGAACGGGTTACATCAGCTGCTTGTCTATGCGGATGACATGAATATATTAGGAGAAAATCCACAAACGATTAGGGAAAACACGGGAATTTTACTTGAAGCAAGTAAAGAGATAGGTTTGAAAGTAAATCCCGAAAAGACAAAGTATATGATTATGTCTCGTGACGGGAATATTGTACGAAATGGAACTATAAAAATTGGAAATTTATCCTTTGAAGAGGTGGAAAAATTCAAATGCCTGGGAGTAACAGTAATAAATATAAATAATACTCGTGAGGAAATTAAACACAGAATAAATATGAGAAATGCCTCTTATATTATTCGGTTGAGAAGCTTTTATCATCCAGTCTACTGTCAAAAAATTTGAAAGTTAGAATTTATAAAACAGTTATATTACCGGTTGTTCTTTATGGTTGTGAAACTTGGACTCTCACTTTGAGAGAGGAACATAGGTTAAGGGTGTTTGAGAATAAGGTGCTTAGGAAAATATTTGGGGCTAAGAGGGATGAGGTTACAGGAGAATGGAGAAAGTTACACAACACAACTGCACGCATTGTATTCTTCACCTGACATAATTAGGAACATTAAATCCAGACGTTTGAGATGGACAGGGCATGTAGCACGTATGGGCGAATCCAGAAATGCATGTAGAGTGTTAGTTGGGAGGCCGGAGGGAAAAAGACCTTCGGGGAGGCCGAGACGTAGATGGGAAGATAATATTAAAATGGGTTTGAGGGAGGTGGGATACGATGATAGAGACTGGATTAATCTTGCTCAGGATAGGGATCAATGCCGGGCTTATATGAGGGCGGCAATGAAATTCCGGATTCCTTAAAAGCCAGTAAGTAAGTAAGGCCTGTATCGCAATGCGATTACTACAGACTTCAAAATGTGAACCAAAGTTATTTACTCGTAATTCCGCTGAAGATCTATAAGTTAAATCGTGACAGGCTAATACTATGAATATATACGTATGTGTATTAAGAACATAAATAAAATTCGAACTTCTGACTACTGCAGTATCGGTTTCCTATATCGAAGAAGCGAGTTTATAACTGACAAATCCTGATTCCTAGTGGAATGACTGTGTTGAGATAAATTTTCTCGAAGTGCATAGTTCTACAAATTTTCTATCATTAACTCATCATAATTTTCCCATAAAGAAGTGTCCACTTTGCCAATGAGTATTACCAAGTGTTTTCCGGCATTTTCACTGAAATTTCCAAACGTAATAAGTCATACGAAGTGAAGCAGAATTAAGATAAAGATATTTCAGTAAAATAAATATGAATAACATTTATTCCTGATGCTGAATAAATGTGGTGTCATATAGTGTTCTGAAATATGTTTCTACTATCCTAAATTAATGATTTCTAACCTGACAGAGACTGGTGAATTTTATGGACCACAAAAATGACTTATTAACTTATAGTTTCCTTCAAACGGAAAGTAAAGGCGGTGGTTTGATGTTGTAGTTTTGTGAATGTGAAATAGTCCCATTTTTTTGCGAAAGGCATCTGCACAAAAATTTACAGACCGATTTTCATCCACGTCAAAATGGCAGAGTATGAATATTAATCACTTGTGAATGTGATTCCCTGTGTTTTCAGTAGAAGCTCGTTTGCATGATAACTCTCTGTCAAGAGAATCCCAACATAGTCCACCTAATACAAGGTCAACGGAAAATATGAAATGTCCTAGCTGCAAAGTAGAAGACGAGGATAATGAGTTAAAGAATGGTTTTATCTGATGGAACAATGTTAATTTGATATTTTCTTTGCGACGATTAGGTCTTACTATAAATTATTAGATAAGTTATTAATTTTCATACTCATAATGTTTTCTACCCCCGTCAGTGGATTAGTATTGGATTTCCGGAAAGAGGTAAGGAAGATTAATCTCTTTCCCATGAAAACTGTCTCTGTATCCTTTACTATGTTGTCTCAAGCCGTTATCTTGCTCCACATTAAACATATGCAAATGCCTAATATTCGTTCACAATACACACATGATTAAGGACTCAACAAACCAAAGGAACTGCTGCTCGAAATAGAAGGTGATAATTACTATATTTAACTGCATCTTTAGTCGGACTGTTAGAAAGTCAGATTTCCTCGCTAGAGATACAGATTCAAATCCGAGTGGAATTTGTGCTGAGCTACGTTTTGGCCAATAATAAAGTTCCTAGCGGCTTCCATTTGCTTCGATTTACATGAAACTTTGAAAGACACTGTTAGCATTATTGCAATACACAAAGCTGTGCATGGAACCAACTCTTCATCACTAGGCCTACTTATATAATTTTATTATTCTTATTTACTTACTTACTTACAAACGGCTTTTAAGGAACCCGGAGGTTCATTGTCGGCCTCATATAAGTCCGCCATCGGTTTCTATCCTGAGCAAGATTAATCCAGTCCCTTCCATCATATTCCACCTCCCTTAATCCATTTTAATATTATCCTAATATTATTAACCAGGCTAAATAAATATACAGCCCATACTACTATACTCTTCACTAGAAACTTTTCATGATATGAATTTTTAACTTCTAAATATTAAAGAAAATTATCAAGCAAAAATTATGATTTGTAAGAAAATTTTTATCTCATGAACTAATTGTCAAATTTAAAAATCAATGCGTGATTTTCTTTTTCGTGAAATGTAAGTCCTTCACAGAAAAATTTTAAAAGCAAAAACAATTCAGAAGCCATCAGGGATGTTTTGAATTTCTGCATAATTTAATATCATTAAAATAAGTGGAAATTAATGTCTAAGGAACTAATGAATGAAACTTGATGAAATTTGGTACTGTTATTTAAACGTAGACACAACAAACTCGCCGAATTTGAAAGAAATTAATAAAAACTTTAAAAGTTTCAAAACCAAGTCCCAGTGTTCCTTAAAGGAATTGATCTTGTTTTATGTAGTAGTCTAGATACTGAAATTTAGAAATTTACTTACAACCATGTAAAATGCATCCGATGCCATTAGGCCGGAGTCGCAAGTGACTACTGTAGTTGTTTGACATTGCTAAGCAGGAATCCGGAAGTTTTTAGGCGGGCGGGCGGGGATTTGACAGTATAGGCGCGTAATTCAGGCTGCACTGCTCTGCTGCGACGGGAGGTTCCTGCAGCTCAGAGCTGGTGCGACGCCTAGAGGGGTGGAGCTAGGAAGGGGGTGGTTTGCAAATTTCAACAGTCGTGTTAAAGCATCCCAACTGAAGGGGTGGGAACGCAGCGTTACGGTGTACCAATTCTGCCAATTTGTGAAGAACGTTCATTGCTTCCCCTGTCAGGACAGATATATGTAGTATTTGCTCGTGCTGGCGCTTTGGTAGAGTCACAGTCAACTTCAATCGCTTTGCATTCAGAAGATTTCTTACCTTCACATTCACTGAGAAGACTAAATAATATACCAAAAACGCATGCTTTGTTTCTGGTTGTCAAAGTGCCTTCATGGCTGTGACCATTCCACATAAAACAGAATGTAATAGAATTAAACACAAAACTGTCGGCACCGTAAGCAAACTTTTGAAACTATAGGCCTAGTCCCGTCGTTCTAATTTTCGGCAGCCAATCACGTTGCAGGTCGGCTACATTTAAACGTGTGCGTCTTGTGATTCGCTGATGAAAATGTTAAGCATTTCCTAAGGCTGGATAAATACTTAATATATAATCGCCCGCCATTTTGGCTCTTTCGTTGGCGTTCGCAGGAAGCACACGAGGACGTTATTTGCCGCTCAATTATTTGCTGAATTACAGTGCGTTTGATTTATTATCATAGGAGCTACGACATAATGTTTAACGGTGTGGCAAATAGATCCCTCGTCTGGTAGCTCGGCAACGAAAGAACAAAAATGGCGAACGATACTACCTACCTAGGCTTTATAGAGCCTTGACTTCCTAAGACGTAGGCAAAGAGGAGGAGTCACGCCGGGAATAACAGCGTCGCGACTATAGGATGAACGATCGAGTACTAATGAATAACTAGTCGTTTCCAAATAGTTTAATAATAATAATAATAATAATAATAATAATAATAATAATAATAATAATAATAATGTTTTTTATTTTAGCTGGCAGAGTTAAGGCCGTAAGGCCTTCTCTTCCACTCAACCAGCAAAAAGTGTATATACGTATGCATGAACTTACAAAGAATTCAACAACTTGATTTAGATGAGAGTTACATGTATACAAGAGTTATTTACGAATTAAACAACAAAATACTATGAACTATTAATTAAACACTGAAATAAACTGTAAATACCTAGAATGTTAATATATTTCAAATAATATTAGATAATAGAAATAGATTATTATGAGACAATTTTGAAAATACAGCACCAATCAGGATGATGTCTAAAGAAAAAAGTAACAGTGATAGTTTAAATCAGTATGATTGGAGTGAAATGCTAATACGGTTATCTTTTAAGCTGTTCTTAAAGGCGTTTAGGCCTATTGTCTTGCAGCCCCTAATACTTTGTGACAAGGAATTCCATTGACGCGAGGTGGATATTGTAAAAGATGATGAATAACAAGATGTTCTATGAAGAGGACAGAATAATTTGACAGAATAGAGGTTTAGAATGCCGCGCTACAATATTAATTTACAAGATATCTTTCACATTCAAGAGGAAGAGTGACATCGAATTTTGCAATGCGATCTACAGGTACAACACTGTTGAAAAAGAATGTACGATGTCGAGTTACAATTTAGGCTACATACTGTTCTCCAACCAGGAGATTAATCGTGAAAGGAATGTGCTTACTTATACGTCATCTATTGGAGCGAAGTAGATAGATAATATTACCGTTATAACGTCAGTTTAAAAAACATGCGCTCTCCAGCATATAGTTTTTTTAGTAGGTTATTTTACGACACTTTATCAACATCTTTGGTTATTTAGCGTCTGAATGAGATGAAGGTGATAATGCCAGTGAAATGAATCCGGGGTCCAGCACGAAAAGTTACCCAGCATTTGCTCATATTGGGTTGAGGGAAAACCCTGGAAAAAAAAACCTCAACCAGGTAACTTACCCCGACCGGAAATCGAACCCGGGGCCACCTAGTTTCGCGGCCAGACGTTCTGACCGTTATTCCACAGGTATGGACTCCAGCATAGGCCTATATGTTCAGGTTTACTTATCAGCAGTTTATCTTGCATGCCAATTACAAAGCCGAACACCTGCATTATCACATTTTACAAGATGATGCAGGAGGTCACGATCGTTGAATCTCGGCCTAGCACTGAATTATATTGATAATACAGCCATGAAAAGACTGAATGTGACATAGGAATTAAGTTAAACTCTAGTGCAGTTATTATACATGCTGTGATTGGATAATAATCCAATTTAACAGCAAGCAGACTGATGTTATGACATTCACATCAGAGTAGTCTCTTCGTAATGCTTACGAGTTGTCATCTGGAAGTGTGCGCCTTCAAACTCTTCTACTTACCGACACTGATGCTGTTAATCCACAACCATGAGATTAACAGTGATCTAATTTTGTAACTAGGATAGTATATGCATCTGTGTATCAGTGTTATGGTTTGTGTTTTGAGAGTTAGCCAATGGAAATGCGTGTACCCACGTGTGTGACCTTATGACATAAACATTCATTCACAGCATTACCCAGCTGCGTCTCATTCCCCTGAGACTTTCTCCTGGTTGGAGTAGGCTACATACATACATACATACATACATACATACACACACTTACTTACTTACATAATTATGGCTTTTAAGGAACCCGGAGGTTCATTGCCGCCCTCACATAAGCCCGCCATCGGTCCCTATTCTGAGCAAGATTAATCCAGTCCCTACCATCGTATCCTACTTTTCTCAAATCCATTTTAATATTATCCTCTATCATTTCTTAGTAGTAATGTAATTGTTCAAGCCTACGAATGGAATTTTAAGGCATTGCTTCTGTTGGATAAAGTAAGAAATCGTTACCTGGTCCATTGATGCCTACTTTCCCCTACAAGTAGGTCTATACATAAAGACCTAAAGTTAAAATAAAAGTGTAAACGATACATGAAAATGGATGAGATACTATAGGCCTAATGGAAATAACATATAGGGGAGAGTCGGGTAGTATCGGACATCGGGTAATATCGGACAGTGAGTTTCTTTCATCTACCACACGATGATAGTACCTGATTGACATGGTTACGTTTCTGTGATGTCGCATAGAGAAACGTAACCATGTCATTCAGGTACTACCGTATGGTGGTAGATGAAAGAAACGCTGTCCGATATTACCCGATGTTCGATACTACCCGACTTTCCCCTAGCCTATGTAGGCATTGTAGTCTAAGCTTATGTGATAGCAGAAATGAACAGAAGAAATGAAAAGACTGAGAAAGTGCTGTTATCTTGCGGATTGGGAAAGATTAACCAACGTGTTATTAAAGTTTCGTTTCAAGCTTGGAACTTCTATTTTTTGATAAGCCTTAGCCACATATTGTGAACTATAAGATCATCCGGGTGATCATATAGGCCTGTTCAAATTACTTGTTTTTCAGTGAAATAATTCCCTTGGAGGCGGAGATATTAAAATAAATTTTAATACAATTTTGTGAATAAATTACATCCAGAATCATACAATCCATCATTTTACAAGTAAAACTCAAAAACAAAAAAGGAAAAATATTCAGTTTTCTGATGTCTATTATTTTTCTCTCTAACCGTAGTTATAAAATGTGATTATTATGATTTTGTAGGCCTACAGTAGTTCAAACTTTAAATGCTCTCTCCTGATAAACTACAAGAAGTTAGCCTACAAACTTCCTTGGAGACACAGAATTGCTTTCTCATTGCATGATGTCTAGTCTCCAGACAGCAATGCAATTGATAGTCGAAATGATTCACGTCAATGTAATGTCAATTATTTTCGAATAATCTACGTAAATATTAATTTTTTGGCCCTACAGAATATATCTTTTATGGTAATAATTGATATTTGAGGAGAAAATTCTCTCCGGCGCCGGGGATCGAACCCGGGCCCTTGGTTCTACATACCAAGCGCTCTAACCATTGAGCTACGCCGAAGTTCAATCCACAGCACAATCCACTTGGAGTCAGGCCACAAAGGGAAAAACACTGGAGGAGAGGGATTCGATCCGGTGCTGTGGATTGAACTTCGGCGTAGCTCAGTGGTTAGAGCGCTTGGTACGTAGAACCAAGGACCCGGGTTCGATCCCCGGCGCCGGCGCGAATTTTTCTCCTCTTATATCAGTCAATTATTTGTTTGTAATGAATAATAATGTGTCAATAGAGAGAATTGGATTCATTACAGTTAAGTACTTTAAAATAATTAGGCTAAGTTAGATTAACTATTTCCGTCTTTATGTTCCCCGGATTTATTAATACCCTAATTTGTGTACTTATGGTCTATTGGTAATAATGGAATAATTATGATGTCACATTCGTTTATTTCCGTTTGTTTTATAGCAGCTAGCTGGATTCGAAACTACTTTGTTTAAAACACACAATTTTATTCATCCAAAATCTTCTGCAACTAATGACAAGCCACCAGTGTAGCTCAGTCGGCTGAGGGGCTTTCCTCCTGATCCGGAATTGCGTTCGAGCGTGGGTTCGATTCCCGCTTGGGCTGATTACCTGGTTGGGTTTTTCCCGAGGTTTTCCCTAACCGTAAGGTGAATGTCAGGTAATCTATGGCGAATTCTCGACCTTATCTCGCCAAATACTGTACCATCTCGCTATCGCCAATTCTATCGACGGTAAATCAACCTAGTAGTTGATACATCGCCGTTAAATAACCAAGTAAAAAAAAAGTAATGACGTAACCCTAAGGCCACCGGCGTAGCTCTGTCGGCTAAGGCGCTTGTCTGCCAATCCGGAGTTGCGTACGGGCGCGGGTTCGATTCCCTCTTGGGCTGATTACCTGGTTGGGTTTTTTCCGAGGTTTTCCTTAACCTTAAGATGAATGTCAGGTAATCTATGGCGAATCCTCGACCTTATCTCGCCAAATACTGTACCATCTCGCTATCACCAATTCTATCGACGCTAAATAACCTAGTAGTTGATACAGCGCCGTTAAATAACCAAGTAAAAAAAGTGATAACGTAACCATAAGGCCACCGGCGTAGCTCTGTCGGCTAAGGCGCTTGCCTGCCAATCCTAAGTTGCGTACGGGCGCGGGTTCAATTCCCTCTTGGGCTGATTACATGGTTGGGTTTATTCCGAGGTTTTCCCTAACCGTAAGGTGAATGTCAGTTAATCTATGGCGAGTCCTCGGCCTCATATCGGCAAATTACCATCTGGTTATTACCAATCCCATCGGCGCTGAATAACATCGTAGTTGATACAGCGTCGTTAAATAACCAAGCGTAACCGTAATAGCAAAAAGTGTGACCGAGTTCTCGAATATCAGGCGCATAAACACTTCACGTGAAAATAACAGATGCAACATGTCAATACAAGAATAGTATTAGCGATGGCTCGAACATGTGGCCTGCCGGCTCGGCGCGGCGTCAAGGTGTGTAGACACGGACTGTGCCGGCAGTGAGGTTGGAAGGTGTGGGAGAGAAAAGAAGGGAAAAATCATGCAAATAGTGGAACTGCGCCAACCCTCCAGCATTTCACCACACGCGATGAGGTACAATCAACTGAAGGAATATTCCGACGTGCCCATGTTATTATCAACACCGGTACAGTCCTTTTCAATACTCAGTTCCCTTGATCGGCAGCTGTTAATAGTGAACTATCGAAAACCAACGTGAAAAATAATTTCTGATTAATCTTATTACTTTGACTCCGGTAAGAAGGAAAACAAATGATTACACATTAAAAGCACAAAATCTGATATTAATAGGCGCAAAATTAAACTTTTCGCATGAAAGCTCTAGTCCTTATTAAAAATAAACTATTAAAAATTGCTCTTAACAGAGAAAATTTAAAGTTCAGTTATTGTCATATGTTTTTTCTACTTTTTTTGTTCTTTTATTACTTTTTACTTTGTTATTCAATAATAGTACATTATGCAACGAGCCTATAATGATAGTAATTAAGACGCGAGGATGTTTATGAAACGAGCGCAAGCGAGTTTCATAATTTTCATACGAGCGTCTTAATTACCTTAATAGGCAAGTTTCATACGACTTTTTATGCTCGACCACATATCTGACTTGAAATTATTCATAAGTTTTCATGTTATTCTTATGTAACTGGGGAGCGAACTGACCTTGTGCAATCTCGTAAATTGTGAGATCTGCGAAGACGCGAAAGAATTGATTTTTTCCGCGCAACGAATGTCGACGAACTTGATATACTGTATAATCTAGAAAGTAAGATAAACGTTAAACTTGATATAACCTTGAAATTGAATTCGACATTGAAAAACGAGATGACAAATTGAATTTATTTGAATATTATTTACAATTAACACTAATTATTACAGTAACAGAACATAACCTTCTGCGACAGTATTGGATTTCCAGCCTGCGTGACGTTTTGCTAGTTGTCTTTCGATTGCATATCCGAGAATAATCGAAAACCTGACCTTTAATGAATAGGTGTACTTTAATGACATGCATTAAAGGACTGCTACCAGGTGTATAATTACTACATTTCGGCATGGTCGAGCATAAAATTTCTTAAGGGTTTAGGTACAGCTTACAGCAGTAAAATTTTGGAAACGTTCAACTTTTTTTCCCTCCATTAGTGTATCTTGTACAATAATGAAAATTAGTATGTGTAAAACACTGTCCTTCTGCTATATGAAAAAATACTTTTACGATTAAAAAAAAAATATTTCCACTTTTTTTTTTTTTTTTTTTTTTTTTTTTTTTTTTTCCCAAAATTCAGTTCGCTATGCAGTGCTGCGTTTCCCACATAACTCAAAAACTATCCAACATTCTGAAATGAAATTTTTGTGTGTATTTATGCATATCATATCTATAATATGATGCAAGATCACTAAAAATATTATTTATTAAGAAATGTAGTTGAAAGAGCATGATATTGTAAACATGAGTTTTAGCAATGAAATGAAAGTCGGAGAACATGAAAAAGTTAACATGTTTATGAGTTATGAGGGAAACTCTTCATCACTGCACAGTAAACTGCCAACATTTTGAATTTTGAAAAAAAATATGTAAACAATTTTTTTAATTGTAAATTTTTTTTTTTCATATAACAATTTTCATTATTGTAACAAGATACAGTAATGGAGGAAAATATGTTGAATATTTCCAAAAATTTTACTGTTGTAAGCTGTACCTAACCCCTTAACATTAATTTATGTGGAATGCCCCCTGAGCACAAGTATGTAGCTTACTCTTTCTGGGGGTGCTAGAGAGTTCTTTCTATAAAAAAAAAACTACAGAATCGATAGGAATTTGTATCGCACGTACCATAGGCTATACATTCTTTTGGTCAGGTTTTATGCGGTTATGTTAGTTTTGTCTGCCTTAATTCTACCATATTACTTATCTACAGATGAATATTTTATCTTTATCATGAAGTTTTCAGTCTTCTTTTTTTTTACTTGGTTGTTTGACGACACTTTATCAACGACTGGGTTATTTAATTTCGATGGAATTGGTGATAGCGATATGGTATTTGGTGAGATAAGGCCGAGAATTCGCCATAGATTACCTGATATTCGTCTTACCAGGTAATCAGTCCAAGCGGGAATCGAACCCGCTCCCGAGTACAACAGCGGATGATCTAACACCTGAATTACACCGGTGGCTTCAGCCTTATCATCCTGTATTTGGAATATAGTGGGTGCTTTGCATCGCCTTTAGCAAGAAAAAATTATAATAGAATCGATGTAATACAGTAGACCTATTACAATTATTTATTTATGAAAGCGTTTAATAATGCGTTACTTTGTATCAGCACAATAAACTACAGAAACAAATATAGGATGCACTCAAATTCATACATGAATGAATCAATGAATCGATGTATAAATGAATCAATGAGTCCATGAATGGTTGAATGGGTGATGGATAATTTATTTATGTACTTATTTATGTATTTATTTATCTATTTATTTCTCTATTTATTTATTTATGTATTTATTTATATATTTATTTATCTATCTATTTGTTTATCTATTATCCATCTATTTATATAGCTATTTATTTATCTATTTATCTATCTATTTATCCATATATTTATCTATTTATTTATCTATCTATTTATCTATCTATTTATCTATCTATTTATCTATTTATTTATCTATCTATCTATTTAGTTATTTATTTATTTATTTAATGTACTGAGAGAGGAAGAATTATCAATTAAATGGTAGGCCTTCACGATGATATACGCGTCCTTTCAAGGGCTCTTGTAACTCCTGCATGGCTCAATGTGGTCTGCCTTTGCCGTCCACCCACAAAGATGAGAAACAACTCGAATATTCGATAAACCGAACCTGAGACACATCGCGAGATGGAAGAGCTTTGCATACTGACTATAGCGCCAGGCGTTCAGTAGCAATGTATGGTCGTTGTTCCTGCAAGAACTCTTATGTGCAAAATATGAAATTTTTCAGTAGGAAGAAAAAATACATTTATGCTCGACCATGCCGAAATGTAGTAATTATACACCTGGTAGTAGCCCTTTAATGCACCTCATTAAAGTACACCTATTCATTATAATTCAGTTGTTCAGCCAATGAGAAATCACCTTTGTACTGATTGTACCATTATAAAACCGCAAGTATCGATTATTCTCGTATATCCAATCGAAAGACAATTAGCGAAAAGTCACGGAGGCTGGAAATCCAATACTATCGCAGAAGGTTATGTTCTGTTACTATAATAATTAGCGTTAATTGTAAATAACATTCAAATAAATTCAATTTGACATCTCGTTTTTCAATTCTAAACCAATTTCCAGGTTATATCAACCCTAATGTTCATGTTATTCTCTAGATTATATCAAGGTCAATGACATTCGTGTGTCGGAAAAAAAATCAATACTTTCGCGTCTGCGCACATCTCACAATTCAGGTCAGTTCCACTCCTCACTTACATAACCATAACGTGAATACTTCTGAATAATTTCAAGTTAGAAATATGGTCGAGCATAAAAAGTCGTATGAAACTTGCCTATAATGGTAATTAAGACGCTGCGCTCGTTTCATAAACAAACATACTCGCGTCTTAATTACTACCATTATAGGCTCGTTGCATAATGTACTATTATTCTTCTATGGCAGTAGTGCATAGGAGATTGTGAATTCTTACATTTTCGAAAGAAAGAAATATAACTCCATATATGAGATTTTATTATTTGCTGTATCACTATTTAAGCTATTTAATAGAGCAAAAATCTGAAAATCCATAAATATGTCACATAGGAGTTATTGTCGGAACAACGACGATACAATTTCTATTTTTCGTAACCGGTTGTGCACGATTCTAGTCTGAAACACCCGGTATACAGAGTGGACCGTAAGTAATGTCATTAATTTCAGGGGGTTATTATTTTAGATACTTCAAACAAAAGAAGTTTGATACAATTTTGCTCGTTTTTGCTTCCTATTGGAGATTAAAATTGTTTTGTGCGAAATCGTGCATATTTGCTTGTTTTCCGCACAGAACCAATACGCGGTAAGTGTGAAATACCACATTCAGTATTCCCAACGTAACACACATAACAATTTTCCTCTTCTTACCGCTTAAGCGCGACATTCATTTTACTGCTTTAGGCTTTTAACATATTATTTTTAGTGACGTTTAACATAGTAATAATTATAAATTGGAAACTTACCACTGCAATTTCATCTAAATTGCAATGTTAATTATTGTTTTTAAATATTTGCAAAAATTAAGTAAAGTCTACTACTCCACGAAACTTATTGCATTCCTGATACAAGTAACATTAAGGAAGCCGTGAAAAAATCAACAAGATTCCAGATGCCGATGTTATTACTGCAATATGTTATATAAATAATATTGTTAAAATATTAAAATGAAAAATAAATCATTACATAACCTTACCGTTTGTTTATGTTCGCATTTATAGACTGGGGGAAAAAAAGACAGACGTATATCACGGCCTGCTGGAGTATAGTAAACACAGAAAACATTTTATTGCAACAATGTTGAAGAAAGATATTTTGGTTTTCCGAAGTTGCCGTCATTAAACAGAAACCAACATGGAGATTTCATTGCAAATAATTAGAAATTCGTCTTTCAGGTATGTAATAAACGATCTTCGCACAAAATAATGTACGATACACGAGCGGTATGTTTGTTTTCATGTTCTCGGAAATTAAAAAAGCTCAACTACGTTTCGCTTTTTCAATCTTTTCCTCGAACATGAAAACGTCAACATACCGCTCTTGTAACGTGTATTACTATTTCATCACTATTTTAATAAAATGAGTTTATAACATTCAAGTAATTAAAATGTGTAACTAGAATTTTTTATCCAGGAGAAGGTAAAAATAGAGAAACAAATACATTTCTTTACTTTAACTCAGCATTAGTATGCAGCTCCAACTGATGTTTAACGCTTTTATTTCGTGTAATTTAAGCAACAGCAAAGTAAACGTTTATTCAAGATAAGAGTGTGTACATACATACATGCGAAACACGGCACTTTGCTGTAATGAAGCTCATACATACTTCACCGCATGCTAAATGTTTGTTGCGAGTATGTTCTTCCTCTTTCTCTCACACGTCATCTAAAAAACAAAAGAAAAGCTTGCATCACATGTTAGTTACGTTCTGAAGTTATTACTACAGGGAACTTTAGTCGAAGTCGTCAACGGTAGTCTATGGTTAGCATAACTTTCCCTTTATAGGTAGGGAAGGTGAAGCTATTAACTCCATCAATTAAAAAAATATGTTTACAACTGACTAGAAATACCGACAATAACATTGATCTTTTACATATTGATCATTTGTAGCCTTTCCTATGGAATGTATTACGTTTCAGAAGTTGTAATTGTGACAAGGCTTTACAACAATACAAGTAAAAATCGAAATAATTTTGAATTGTATTCTCATAGTTATGGAACAAAAGGTATGAGTTTGAACCAAAATACAACACTGCTACAATATTTAATCGCAGTAGTAATTTAGGCCCAATAATATAACTTATAACAAATTTATATTTATAGTCCCGTCGCTCTAATTTCCGGCAGCCAATCACGTTGCAGGTCTGCTACATTTAAACATGTGCGTCTTGTGATTCGCTGATGAAGACGTTATTCATTTCTTAAGGCTCGATAAATACTTAATATAATCGCCCGCCATTTTGGCTCTTTCGTTGGTGTTCGCAGAAAGCATACGAAGACGTTATTTGCCGCTCAATTATTTGCTGAATTACAGTGCGTTTGATTTATTATCATAGGAGCTACGACATGATAATGTTTAACGGTGTGGCAAATAGATTCCTCGTATGGTAGCTCGGTAACGAAAGAACAAAAATGGCGGACGATACTACCTACCTAGACTTTATAGAGTCTTCACTTCCTAAGACGTAAGCAAAGAGGAGGAGTCACGCCGGGAATAACAGCGTCGCGACTATAAATATCCTAATCTTGTCAATTCTAATAGTTATAGTATTAAATTTAAAAAGTTCTGTATGGATTTTATAAATAATAAAAAATTGTAAGTTTAAATTTATATAGGCCTATTCTTATTGCGTAGTAGACATAGCCTAAAACAAATTGTATTATAGGCCTACACTTCTTAATTTAAATTCAGGAATCCGCCCCTGAGCACGAGTTCTACTTAGGGGTGAGCTAAATTGTTTTCTGTTTTT